>NC_091149.1:4236219-4568980 GCF_041381155.1 Argopecten irradians | reverse complement strand
TAAAACAAGTGTATCTTAACATAAGACAGGGTATCTTAACATAAGACAGGGTATCTTAACAATAAGATAGGGTATCTTAACATAAGATAGGTGTATCTTAGCATAAGACAGGTATATCTTAACATACAACAGAGGTTAATTACCATAAGATAGGAGTATCTTAACATAAGTCAGGGGTGTCATTGCATAATACAAGATATCTTAACATAAGACAGAGCTTTCTTAATACAAAATGGAAATATCTTAATATGCAATAGATGTATATAAGATAAATATGGAAGTATCTTTTTTTTTTTTTTGTGATTTTTTTTTTTTTTTTTTTTTTTTTTTCAAAATTTTTTTTTTATTCAATAGACATATAAATAACATTATGTTCCTTTCACAGAAGGACTTGCATACAAATTTCCATATTTAAATAGATTATTCTAATCTTGAACACAAACTTTCACCGCTTTCACATTATTTACAGATATATTCATCATTTATTCATCATTATCTCTCAGTCATTCATATCCATTCAAAATAAATTGATATTTGTAATTCCAAATAATTAATTTACATTGTGTATATAATGTATATAATATGGAAATATCTTAACATAAGACAGAGACATCATGACATTAGACATTATATTAACATAAGCAAGATTTGTTCAACTTAGCACAGAGGTATCTTTAAATAAGACAAGGTATCTTAACTTATGACAGGTGTATCTAAACATAAGGCAGATTTGTCTTAACATAAGATTAGGACATCTTAACAAAAGGCAGGATATTTTAACATATAAGACAGGGGTATCATAAACATAAGACAGACGTGTCTTAACATAAGACTAGGACATCTTAACAAAAGACAGGATATTTTAACATAAGACAGGGTTATCTTGAATATAAGACAGGAGTATCTTAATATGATATAGAGGTGTCTTAAAATCAGTCAGGGGTATATATACTTAAGACAGGATATCTTAACTTAAGACAGAGGTATCTTAACATAAGACAGGGTATCTTAACATAAGACAGGGTATCTTAACATAAGAAAGATGTATCTTAACATAAGACAAGTGTATCTTTAACATTAAGACAGAGTGTCTTATCATAAGACAGGGGTATCTTTAACATAAGACAGTGTATTTTAATATGAGGCAGCAGGGTATCTTAACATAAGATGGATGTATGTTAAATTCTTAACGTAAATCAGGAGTATTTCAGCAAATGAAAAAGGTATCTTAACCTCGTACAAAGGTTTCTTAACATGCTTTACCTGTTTGTCAGATTTACTAATTTAGTAAAGGGAAATGAGAAGCTCTATATGGGAGGAATTTGAGTATTGAAGTTGGTAGTGTGATTCTCTCCTGACATGCCATCTAGATCTATTGTGTAACGTTCTTAAATTAGCTAACCAGATTTAAAATGACTGCTCTTTCGCCATCTTGGATTTTACCAATGAGGAAAAAATAATTTGCACCTTATTGATACAAACTTCATATTGATGTGGACAAGCTTGTTGTAGTGTTTTGACACTGGTGGGCTGTTAAAGTACTTTGGCCCTTTCTGACTTGTACGTACTCTAGTTGATTATTTAATGAAGATAATGATAAACGTATAACAACAATATCTTAACACTGATACATTCTAGTTACCACAACCAGGAAATTATTTTACCAAGACAGCTTACTTCCTTGTTAAGATGTGAATGGGTGTCACTTGTCCGACGATACGAGTTTCCCCTGGGTTCTCCAGTTCTCTCTCACATTAAGACCATCCCCTGGGTTCTCCAGTTCTCTCTCACATTAAGATCATCCCCTTGATTCTCCAGTTCTCTTTCACATTAAGACCATTAAGACACCATTCCTCTGAGTTCTCCAGTTCTCTCTCACATTAAGAATCCTGCTCCAGTTCTCTCTCACATTAAGGGATTCTCCAGTTCTCTCTCACATTAAGACCATCCCTTGATTCTTCCAGTTCTCTCTCACATTAAGACCATCCTCTGGATTCTCCAGTTCTCTCTCACATTAAACCATCCCCTGATTCTCCAGTTCTCTCTCACATTAAGACCATCCTCTGATTCTCCAGTTCTCTCTCACATTACGACCATCCCTAGAAATCTCCAGTTCTCTCTCACATTAAGACCATCCTCTGGATTCTCCAGTTCTCTCTCACATTAAGACCATCCCCTAGGAATTCTCCAGTTCTCTCTCACATTAAGACCATCCCCTGGATCTCCAGTTCTCTCTCATATTAAGACCATCCTTGGATTCTCCAGTTCTCTCTCACATTAAGACCATCCCCTAGAGAATCTCCAGTTCTCTCTCACATTAAGACCATCCCCTGGATTCTCCAGTTCTCTCTCACATTAAGACCATCCCTTGGGGATTCTCAAGTTCTCTCTCACATTAAGACCATCCTCTTTATTCCTCTGGATTCTCCAGTTCTCTCTCACATTAAGACCATCCTCTGGATTCTCCAGTTCTCTCTCACATTAAGACCATCCCCTGGATTCTCCAGTTCTCTCTCACATTAAGACCATCCCCTGGATTCTCCAGTTCTCTCTCACATTAAGACCATCCCCTGGATTCTCCAGTTCTCTCTCACATTAAGACCATCCTCTGGATTCTCCAGTTCTCTCTCACATTAAGACCATCCCCTGGATTCTCCAGTTCTCTCTCACATTAAGACCATCCCTGGATTCTCAGTTCTCTCTCACATTAAGACCATCCCCTGGATTCTCCAGTTCTCTCTCACATTAAGACCATCCCCTGGATTCTCCAGTTCTCTCTCACATTAAGACCATCCCCTGATCCATTTCTCTCTCACATTAAGACCATCCCTGGATTCTCCAGTTCTCTCTCACATTAAGACCATCCCCTGGATTCTCCAGTTCTCTCTCACATTAAGACCATCCCCTGGATTCTCCAGTTCTCTCTCACATTAAGACCATCCCCTGGATTCTCCAGTTCTCTCTCACATTAAGACCATCCCCTGGATTCTCCAGTTCTCTCTCACATTAAGACCATCCCCTGGATTCTCCAGTTCTCTCTCACATTAAGACATCCTCTGGATTCTCCAGTTCTCTCTACATATATTTATTAGTACGTACGTATTACAAACGACTTATAATTAGGAGATCCAGGTTGATTGCACTAAGTACCTACTGTATAAATGTTAAATTTTGCGGGTGTAAAATTTCGCGATTTATTGTTTGGAACTTACATGCGGGGGTTATTTTCGCGAATGTTCTTTGTAGCCTTTGAAAGCGTCATTCATACGACAATGTAAAATATTGATAGTGATAAATTTTGCGAGTTATTAAATTTCGTGAATTTATCGAAATTGAAACCTCCGCGAAAATTGCTACAACTATACACTACGCTACACTTGTAGTATTCATAAGTGTAGCGTATATATTATTACCTGGGTGTCCGACGGCGAAAGGAACTTTGATGGGGAAAGGGAAAATATATTTTTATTGTCATGAATTCGCAGTTTCATATAAATATGTTTTTACTTTATTTCATATATATTTTGCTCCAGTTCCTATGCTATTTTCTTCTTTTTTTTTATCTTTTGAAGGTCAAGAAGATTCGGTGATGGAAGTTGTGTGTCACAAGACCGATAATTTGTAAAAGTTGTTTGTCAGAAGACCAAGAATTTGTAGTAGTTGTTTGTCAGAAGAAAAAAGAACTTACTCTGAATGGAAAACAATTAGTGAAAGGCAACTGGTAAAAAAGAAATCAGGGATGTGTATTCTACAATTGGTTCTAGAACAAACTGTGGAAAATGAAATGTTGAAAATAAGATATTTAAAGTAAAAAAAATAAACGACAAGACGTTGGGGATATTTAAATAGTTAAAAATATTGTTTTAAAGATTTCTTTGCGAAGAAAAGAAAGGATAGCAAATTAAAGAAATTTGGTTATTGAAAATGATTTCTTTTTGATTTCTTTGAGAACAAAATAAAGGATAATAGAAATTTGATTATTGGAAATGAAATTTTTAGGTTTCTTGGGAATAAATAAAGGATAACAGAGCTAGATTGAGGAAGTTTAAATATCGAAAATGATTTTTATAGAATTATTTTTTTTACAAATATTAAAAGGAAACAGATTGAGGATATCGAATATTTAAAATGAGATTTTTAGATTTCTTTGAGAGAGCTAAAAGAAAGGCCAACAGATTGAGAAAGGTTAAATATCGAAAATGAGATTTATAAATTTCTATTATACCAGTAACGGAAGGGAATGAAGTGGTGTATGATGTGAGAAGGAGTATGTTGCTAGCGTTACCAACGTTGTCATGTCCTATCCTGTTCCATTGTGTCCCACTTCCACGTCGAGTAGGAGACACTTATAAATTATGACATACAGACATTTCTAATTTAATTGTATCTCTAATGTGAGTCAGTATCAGATACTGTAAGGGTACATATTTTAGCACAGTCAAATTTTAGCGAGAATGTGAAAAAAATGTAAAAAAATAAATATTATTAGCGCGGATTCAAATAAGCGCTATTCGGTGGTTCAATACCGGAAAACCCCATTAAAGAGTTTAGCGCTGTATATGAATTAGCGTTCAAAGACAGTAAAAAAATAAATATTATTAGCGCGGATTCAAATAAGCGCTATTCGGTGGTTCAATACCGGAAAACCCCATTAAAGAGTTTAGCGCTGTATATGAATTAGCGTTCAAAGACAGTGCGAAAAACGCTAAAATAAAACTACCACTAAAATAAAACTATCGCTAAAATAAAACTACCTCTAAAATTAATATGTTTACAGTATGCTTTGACATTGTGAGAATTATGTTTAGACATTGGTGAGCAGTATGAAAGTACTTGCGTTTGAGTGATGGATGCTTTTTGTATAGATATGTGAGAAATTATGTGCTAGTATGTATGGAGTGATTAGTCAGAGAGATCTTTATGTGATAATGTAAATATTGACATTGTATGGATAATTTAAATTGTATTATATGTGATAAAATATGCTTTAACTTATTTTTAGCTGTGGTTTTGTAGTTGTTTGTTGTCAGCTAACATTCTTTAAGAAAATAAAGCAGTGCGTATATTCACTCTCTGAACTATTCTTGTCCTGTGTTGTGACCAAAAAATTTGAGCAATTTTTTGATAAGTTTCATTTGAACTCATAAAATAAGCTATTCGGCCAGTGTCAGACTTAAAGCTACTCGTGTATGTACATGTATACGGTCAGTTATCTGCACACATGTTGGTCATATCATAATCCCTGATTAGTCTTGTGGGAACACGGAATGGATACATTGTGTGGGCTGTTGCGGAAGTAGATATCAGGTATTAGATATGGCCAAATACTGATGTGTAAACCTACCTGCTCTCTTGTTACAATACATGTACTAGATAGAGCTGACCAGTGATATATCACGGAGACGGCTAGACAGGGCTAGAGAGAGAGGGAGCTATCCTGGAGCACACACCCATTTTGGGCCACATATCAACATTGACTCTATGTAACATATGAAGTACAACAGAATAAAATGTTGACAAAAACATCGGAGTCAATCATCTTTCAACGACAACTCTCCACACATACAAGGTATTTACGCGGACCCAACAAATGAAATCTGCATTCAATCTTATACCAACAATACAGTAAACTATTCAACAACTTTACAAAACAGCTTTAAATCATTTATAATATGAGATGGTCAAGATTTGTTGAACAATATTATTATAACAGTATATGGATCAAGAAAAAGGTAAAGTATTCCAAGATGAATTGCTGAAATAAATCTGGTTATTCTTTGATTCCCGATATATAGGATACAACCAACTACATGGAAAAAAAGAACTTCGAAATGGTCCCTGTTTATACAAGATTGCGTCCAGGATAGAATTGTAACCCAACCACTGATCGGCTGCTTCATTATGAATTTCAAAACTGAAATGTTTTCTGACAGGTAATTATTCCCAGATAAAAATGATATGAATTTTGAAATCTAGATTGAAATTTTTGTTCAAAATATCAATTTGATAATGAATAGAAAAAAACATAAGAAATTCAGGATTTTTTAAGTGCAAAATGCACCTTATTTCAAAATTGCCACTCCAGTTGTAGTTTGAGCTGAAGGCCCCAAACTTTTTTTCTATTTAGTGTTATATGAGAACCTATACCTTAGTTATAGAAAACAATAGCTAACTAATATTCAGTTGTTTAATAATACATTACAAAACCTTAACACTGTGGTCTATGTAAAATTATTTAGTTGGTTGTTCACTTATAACATAAAGTGTGTGTTGTTATCTTTGTACATGTATTTACTATGCAGCCTATTGAAATCGCCGATTGATAAAAAATATTTCTAAAACCGCCATGTCAGTATGTGGGCAGTTATTTTTTCGTCAACTGAGAGTGATATGTGTTTATAAAGACGATGGGATAAACACGAGATGGTCAAGAACAAATTCCTTTTTTAAGTTCAATAAAACTCTTAAATCCAAAGCAATGAATTAAAAGGCGGTCTTTGATAGATTCGGACAGGGAGATTAACACATGAATATGTTTGAACATGAAAAATATCAAGTTAGTCTTAATGAACAAATTGATGTCGGGAAAGTTTATTTCTCAAGTGTGTTTTATTAAAGTCGTCTTTTATTTTTAGTTTTCTTTTTAACACCGTAATGATCACGTATTGTGCACGTGACTACGTGGGATTATGTGAAACTTATTTTCTTCCGTAAAGGAAATACACAGACTATTATTAGCGACGGTTATTATGATGTAAATACACTTCAATGCCTTACCAACTACCTTAAACCTTAATGTAAAGCATTTTAATGTAAGTACAGAAAATGAAGGAAACAAAAACAACAACCCATTATCTCAATTAAAATACACTTAAATGAAACTATGGAGAAAAAAATAATTACTTACGTATACGTCAATGTACCTACAGAAAATGAAATAATAATAAAACAAAATACCACATTAAAAAACATTAGAATGGGATTCTTGCTTGAAATAGTTTTCTTCCATTTTTATTTCATTTTAAGACCGTATTGTTCACGTACAGTACACATGACTACGTGGGTTGATGTAAAACTTATTTTCTTCCGCAAAGGAAATACACATCATTAGCTCTTACATTGGGAGACAGGGAAAGAGAAACACTCAAACACTTCTTCCTGTTTTACAACGATAACGATTCTGTAATCAAATAATAATCACATTTTTATGAGTAATATGTGAAATCCCCACTTTATTTTATACATTAACGATTCATACAATGTTGGTGTATATTGGGCATATTCCTTGTCAAACGGAAATGTTAAAGTGGATTTATAAAATCTTCTCCGGCTTGTCAGTTAAATTGTTCTACAGGTAAACAAGAATGGCAATGGTTGATTCCTATTATAATTCTGAACCTGACAAGTTGAGTGGCTGTTCTGAAGATGATAGAAAAGATACGAGGGATACGGAATCACTTGATAAGTACTTTCGTCAGGACAGCTTGTTCCGTTTGATGAATGATGATCTAAATAACGAGTCGGAGTGCAAACTAGACGGATTTAACGAAATTCCGGAAATACGTCTGGACATTGGTGTCGGCTTACCCAAACCAGGATATGTCACTAATCCTAAGTCCAACGAATTTGTTCATGCAGACTTTCTGTCTTCAAACGAAGTTTCATATGCAGAATGTCTGGAAGAGTTTGATCCATTCTACGTCGACAAGAAAGAGAAAGCAGATTTAGAAAAAGATTTGAACGCTAAACGTTCTTGGGTACCAATTTTGAACACCATTAATGAATTCGACCAAAACGGTAGCTTTGAAGACGAACTTTCCAATGAACAAGAAAGAGAGATTAATTCTGACTTGGACAACGATTCCTTGTCCCACGTTAGTGATGACTTTCAGTATACAGACGAAGATTTACAGGAAGTGCTGCGCTCACGGGAAGTTTCCCTTACAGGAAGTGACGTTCAGTCCTCCTGTCCCCACGAAACAGAATTGACGTCTAAGGTTAAGACTTTATCTGAGATGGTGACTTCACTATCACAGACAAACGAATCCTTTGCTCGAAGAAATCGTCTCGCGAGAAATCTACAGGTATTTGATAAACTTTCAGACGATGATGACGATGGTGATGATGAATTCGTTAATGTTTCAAGCAATGTGTTAAAGTATGTCCACTTTTCAAATCCTTGTTTTGACCTTCGAACCCAAGGAAGTAAAGACGGTGATTGCGTTGATATATGGTCGAGAGGAGATCGGGATTTGAAAAACAGTTCTGGAAAAGAGAAGCAGTCGCCTCCCTTTTCTCTTGTGACAAGTTTCTCACCCTCTAGGAATCCAATATCTAATATATTACCAAATCAGGATGGCAGCGTTTGGATTACGTTTCAGAACAGCAACGTAGTTAAACTGTTTGATTACCATGGCAACGCTATCGATTCGATTGACGTCAGAGTAGAGATTGATGACGTCACCAGTTCCAAAGATGGGACCCTTTATTTATCATGCCCAAGAGCGAGGTGCATCAAAGTGCTGACAAGGACCATGCATGTATGTAGTTACTAAAACTGTCAACATCCCTTAAAAATTAGGAGCTTAGGTGATTTTCAAGAATTGTTTGCTTTATGTTATCTTTTTTGTTTGTCAAGAGCGATTCTCTTGCACACCTGCGAGTTCGAATCCCATGTGGGCCAGTTGCCAGGTACTGGCCGCTGGTCGGTAGTTTTTCTCCGGGTACTCCGGCTTTCTTCCACCAACAAACCTGGCACGTCCTTAAATGACCCTGGCTGTTAATAGCACGTTAAGCTAATCAAACCAAAAATCTTGCACACCTAACTAACCAAGGGTTGATGTATTGTTCTTTTCCTGTACTATCATTCCGTTTCTCAGGCTTAATAATGGCGTATCCATTTATCTATATTTGATATCATGGAACAGGTAAATATGACGAGGAAATGTTAAGAAAAATTGGAAAAAAAGGATATAGCATGCATTACAATCTATTTTTATTAGGCCATGGACTAGGAGGGTCCCACATGCATCCCTAATCTCCGAACCAATGTTTTCTGAACCCTTATAACCCCCTGATCACAAATCATAAAGTTAACATTGCATTAGATAGATAAATTTCCGGTTATGACGTCGTCAAGATGACTTCCGTATTGAATTTCAGAAGAAAATGAAAGAGAGACATAGTACATTTATCAACCGAATTGAACAGATGAGGTATCAAAATGACTGCAAATACATTTCAGAACCAATTAATTCAATAAAGCTATACATTTATACACAATAAATAAAAAAAAAAATAAGATTTTGAGTTAAAAATGACAGCATTTTTTCATATTTTTTCTCTTTGACATGACACTTCAAAACTTTGAAATCTTGTTTAGATATTTGGTCAATTTTACATTCACGTTCTCTACTTGTAAACCGTCAATAGTCAATTTTATATTTAGGGGATTCTAATTCATCAGGAAACTGTAATGTCAGCGGCTCGGAGTTCGTAAAATATCAATTATTTGCCTAAATATGAAAAACATTTGCTAAAAATTACCATTTCTGAGCTCAGAATTATATATTTTTTAAATATTTTCTGCGTATAAATCAAATGTTGTTTTTAGGAGACTATGGTATGCGTGATGGCTTTAAATCAATGACGTCTTTGGGGAATTAACTGTATACTCGTTTCACTTGGCAGTGAGAGAAACACAATTAGCTTTTTTTTCATTTCCGAACTTTTATTTCATTTCCGAACTTTTATTTCTCTCTTACAGGAGAGCTCCACAAAAGGGGATATAATCATTATGAAAAGAAAAATTTTGTAATACAAATAAAGGGAGATAATCCATTATGATACAATTACATTTAAACGTACATACGTACACATGTGGATGGATATAAAATATATATACCATATATATAAGATATGCTTGTACTGTGTCACCTTGAATCTGTTGGAAATGTTGATAATTTTATTGCAAAATCTAACTTATAAATACCGGCAATGGTACCGAACAGCATACCCCACCCGGTCACATTATATTGACAACTGGAAAGCTGTAAGGAGAATTACGTAACATCAAGCAGGTAAACCAGTCGTTCCAATCCTCTTATGCTGAATGTTAATCAGTAAGAGAGATTGTTACTTCTATCTATACTATGATGTGTCTCGAATAGTGGACAGACCTAAACCCTTCATCACAAAAGTAAACGATCTAATAAAGTCCAAAAGTAAGTCTGGTGAGTCTGTCAAGTAAGACGCCAGGATGATTAAAATCAAAGGAAGAAGAGAGGAAAAATAAAATCGTAAATTTAGTTGCTTCTTAAGATTATTCAGTGACAACAGCATGTACCTTTTTTAAGCCCTATCTTGTTTTGTTGGTTAGTTGCTTAGGCTGTTCTTGGAGGCTGCGGTATGTTCGTCAAATATCTCTTTGTAATAGTCACCTGATCAGTTATTGATTTTTAAACTACAATGTTTAACCATTTTTATTCCTTATTCTAAATTTTGATTCATTATCTTTATTTTTTAGTTACAAACGTTGCTGGTAACACCGACCTATGTGCGGGGGATAGCCTTCAGCCAACACGACAACTGCTTGATTGCCTGCCTAGTGCCAGATCTAACCAACCGGATGGACCAAGAGTGTAATGATGGCGCATGCGTCATCCGATATTATATTCGACGCCATTGTCAGGCATGCCCAAGATATAACGCTTCCGGTCGCTCATTTGCTTCAAGCAACCGCAACCACGTGAGCGCTGGAAGCAGATGTTCAAAGTGCATTTGTTCTAAAGATTTGCATTGTATTGAAGAGTCAAAGCTGGCCGAGGATAACTTATTCAAATATCCCTTCCGCGTGGTTGTGAATTCAAACGGTGATGTTGCAGTGTCCGACCATGGCCATAGAACAGTTTTGCTTTTATCCAATAGCGGAATATTACTCGGATCGTTTGATCAATCAAACCTCAGGATTTCTATACGTCACGCTCTCACCTTTGACGTCAATAATGATCTTCTAATAGTCCAGTCCGGACAGAGGAATATTCTCCGGATCCGGCGATATGTCGACTGTTCAACAAGTATGACAAAATTAACAGTTCCCGAGCTGGAATCACAATGTGTTACAGCGGCGGCGATGGATCAAAGTGAAATATTGTTAGTTGTCGTTAGTCGGACGTTGATCAAAGTTCTCAAGAAAACACAAAACTCGACACAACATTGACAGAATAAGCACATACTAATAGGTTTGATTGATTTTACTTCAGTTTAACGGTCTATTAACAGCCTAACGGTCTAACAGCCGGGGGAGGCGGAGTACGCAGAGAAAAACCACTGACCAACGGCCAGTACCTGGCAACTGTCCCACACGGGATTTGAACTCGCGACCCAAAGGTGGAGAGATTGTGGAAATATGTCAGGACATTTTAACCACTCTTCCACCGGGGCTCCTTACACTATAGAAGTATTTCATGTGATGTTCAATACAGCTATGTAGAAGTTTACCATAATTAGTAATATTTACACTCGCTAGGCTTGTTCACTATACGCAACTACTAGCCGATTTTGTTTACCATAACTGCATGGTAACATTGAACTTTGAACTTGCGTATGAAAATGTTCTATGCAACGTAAAGGGGCTACTTTTTTTTTAAGAAACACATGGCTTTGTTTACATTTTGACACAACATTACGTGTATATTGTTGTTTTTTCATAGAATTTTGGGAAAATGTAAACAATACATATATGTTTTATATTTATATATGATACCAACATTTTTTAAATTAACAATTGTATAAAGAAACGGGAAAAATATCCCGACCGGGGCGACGTGCAGTGCTGTCAAATGTAAACATTACCTCTGTGTCTGTGTTCATCCTACGATCGCGTCTTTGGGGTGGACGGGCGTGAGACCCTCTGACAGAGGTCAGTTATAAACATATCCTCTTGTCTTTGTTCTTTGAGAATTTAATCATGTGTATTATAAAACATGCACCGCTAGTAATCCACGTATTGACAGTTACGCGTCACCACAAATACATTGTACCCATCGAACACAAGTGAAAATGTTCCGTCTGTAGATGGCGATGGATCTAAGCGTAGATAATATAATCACATGGCTCACAAGGATGTAATATCGTCAAGTCAGACGACAATCTCAAACACGTTGAGCTACTTGAACATCGGTGTTTTGACAACTTCGGCAAACTCCAGTGTGTAAGCGTACGTCAGCTTCGCATCGCTGCACAAAAACGGTCACCGAGTTCACACATGTGGTCGAGTACAAAATCTTTATGTTATTACGCTATATATTAACTTTTAGTAAAATTTAATATATATTTAAAGTTCTGATCTGATGAAATAAAATTTTCTCTGAAATTTACTTTATTTGTCATGTTTATTTTACCGTGAAAAATTGAACTTTATTGTCGTCGCGGATGAATAATTCTACCTTACGTGAAGAGTCATCTTTCGCTGTTCAATTGAGTTAGCTCCTCCCACTTTTGACCGACTTTTATTGAATAATTACTTCAAATTTAAATGACGATTTTATAGCATAAAATATAAATAAAAAAAGTCGTATGAGTGTAAATATAGGGATTGGATTTCGCTTTTGTGTTAACCATGCTTGTATGGAGCAATTCCTCTAAGAATATATTCAATATGGGGCACTAACGCGCCTCATAGAATATATTCTTAGAGGAATTGCTCCATACAAGCATGGTTAACATAAAAGCGCAATCCATTCCCTATTTGGTATTAAATGCATAATCGTTCCGTGGAAACAAGATTTTTTACATACAACAAGAAAAGAAGACGTTGGGTGAAATAAACTTTCGTGAATTCACAGTAAGCTTATATACAATTAATTAATTTCTTATTATTTTGTAGATCTTACTTTTGTCTCTATAAAAATGTCAGTTATCCAATATGCAATACACGTTTTAATCTTGCATATCTAATTGAAAAGTGTCACATGATTTGTTAAAGCTTTATTTCTATTTATCTGGAATTCAGCTTACTGAAAATAAAGTGCAACTATTAAATATTATAAGACTCTTTCATATGTAGATATGAATGATAGGGATATTCTTCCCAAGGTCACAATATGGTGTTAAACCCGAGGAAATAGTAATTTTGTTGACGCTGTGACATTACGAGGTTTTATTGCATTGGTAGTCATACAATACAGCTTAAGGCGACACGAGTGTATTGCCCTAGACATGGCAGTATTAAACGTGTAGGTATGTGAGAAAATCACTTTTCTTATAGTTTTCCGAGAAATTCGATGTAGATACTAATGGTTCCTTTGGTTAAGGTTGAACATTTGAGATGACAAGACGTATAATGTCATATTTACATTTTCACTGCAGTCCCACTATGTAACCTTTACCAAGCGCAGTTGGCAGTCATAAAGACTATGAACTTCAATCTCTTATTATGACGTCATTATTATTGTGACGTCACAATTGTCGTGCCATCTATCACGGAAAACGGCTGTTCAAATAGCTGTTCCATCCTTAACGAATGATTAGTTCATTATAGATGCAAAATCCCTTGGTATGTCAACATAAAATTGTAACCAAATGTAAATATAAGCATTGAACGTCTGTCAGTTGGCATTCATAGTCAATACGAATGCTAACTTGACAGGGACATATCCAACATGAATCGCTAGCACGCTTCATGGAATTTGCTTTTGTCCAGTTGCCATTTATATTGGCTATGAATGCCAACTGAAAGACGTTCAATGCCTATGTAACAGCGGAGTGTGCTGCTCGTAGTTGTTGGCAGTTGAGTCAGTCAGATTTAAAGAAAGTAAATCCTCATTATCTCAATGAAGCACATCTTTTAAATACATACATGTATATATACGCACTTCTAATGTGTTCGGTCGATTTTAAATGACCACCATGATTGAACTTTACGCAGAACCAAGGTGTCATAAGTCAGAAGGAATTGTCACTGAATCTTTACACTACTAAACACCACGCAAGACGCCCATGAACCGGGAATGAAAACCATTTTTCTCAATAAATACTTGTCTTATCGAGTCAAATGAAACAGTCAAATGTAAAGCTTAATACATTTCACCATGTCTATTACTTGTTTTAAGGAAGGAAGATTTAGAAAAAAATGTCTTTAATTTTCAATAGAAAAATATGAAATCTCATGAAAAGAGAAGATTTAAGGAAGGGAGATTTAGAAAAAAAGGTCTTTAATTTTCAATAGAAAAATATGAAATCTCATGAAAAGACGGCCCGCTTCGGAAAGTACGACGGTAACCCTCGCACTTGCAAGCTACATCAAAGATTGCGTCGGTGGAAACAAAAGGGAAATAAGTCGTTGCCCAACGTCACGATCAGTGCACAAAAACAAAAGCGCTCGCAATGTATTCGTCTAAAACCCCAAGTGACAAATCCATTTAAATCCTTGGTAGAACGGAAGTGAAACTATACACTACTTTAAGTACTTGTTAACATAGTCTGGATTGAATAGGATCAAATTGACCTATATTTGATTGCCTTCAATATAGAATAGAAAAGGTTATATGGGGTCATGACCTCTTTCTATACACGGAAGTTTGTCTCAGTACTACCCCTTCTGAACACAATTCGTTCCATATCCGCCGCTAAACCGTGTCTAGATAAATTTATGTCATCCACATATATACATATATGAAGGATCTTTAATGAGTATGAGAGTTTATGAAACTTGTCTTTAAGTCTTTATTTTGGCTCATCAAGGCTCACAAAAATAAACAAATTCTTAGACTTATTTCATAAAAAATTGAAATAAAAAAATGAAAAAAAAAAAAAAAAATAAATAATACAAAATCAAAAAACTTCGAGACGAGTTTAAGATAATTTTATCACTTAACTATAGCAACCTATATCTCGAATTTACACATTTACACCGCTATTTCATTACACTAATGACATATCCAAAACTATGACATGGCTTATATCATTGGCTATAAGACGAATTGTTTGGTACAACTATATGTATTATTTGGTACAATTATATGTATAATGAGTTTTGTCATTTATCGAATAATTAAAAAAAAGATGTTATAATATGTTCGTCTAAAAAGAGTAGAGGAAAAGTTGTATTGGAAATACAAAAACAAAATTGCACTTTACAATATGAAATATTTGTCGTGACTGTTGTTTTCGTGGTCGATACTGAACCACGGATAGACATATAAAACAACAGTAAAATTGGGGTAATGATCTTTTATCCTATTAACGCTATGCTTTTATCTTAGCATCGTCTAAATTTCGTGCTTTTTTCAGTTCATGTATTCATAACTGCAATTAGTAGGAACAAAATACACTACAAAATGGTAGAAATATAAGATTCATAAGCACAATGTAGAAATCCCTTTAGTGATCACATCACGTAGTGACACTCCACTATAATTATATTTCTATATACATGTATTATTTCTTATAAATTTGTCCTTAATTAAAAATAATGCTTCATGAAATTCATTGATATTGCTACTAACCACCATAGTCTACTAAAATGGTAGTTTCTACTCCTGCTTGACGCTCAGCATAAAGGGAGTGGGACGACTGGTTTGCCCGTTTTCAGTGTAATGTAACTGGGTGGGGTGTGTTGCTTGGTATCTTCGGCAGCATGCTTCAGTGATATAGCACTATAAAAAGGGCATACAAGGCTATACAAGAAGACAAAACACGAGCATACCGCAGTCTCCCAAAACATACATCCAACACACCATATACAAAGGAGACCGTCCTTACATGACCCTGGCTGTTAATAGGACGCCAATTAATCAAACAAACAAACAAATGCTGCTAAAATCATTTAACATTATTTGAGATTAAAGTCATCCTCCTTTACACGAAGATTTCTCTTTTCTTTGTTTTTGTTTTCTTCAAAATATTTTATAGTCCCTCTCACTTCAGTCCCTAAAAGGAAGTACACTAGTTTACTTCCTTTTGATTTCATGAGGTTGATCTAAAATTCTATTTTTACCTCATCAATATTGACCTTTCACTAACCTTCTTAACAGTGTCAAAAAGATTGGATCTTCGATATTTTCGTGCAAAAAAATCAGATGATGCCTCGATGTTATGAAATGTTGTTCGCAACTGTATATGCTTTCAGAAAAAGAAAACAAATCAATTATGCATTGTTCTTTAGAAATACCAGAGTATTTACACAAAATTCTAATACGTGGGTGAGATTAAGGTGTATTGGTGTAGATGTGTATATGAGGAAGAAAGCATTATTACATTTTAACATGTAATATAACGGAAAAATTAATAATATCTATATTTGGCGAGGAAACACGAAGTCAGCGTCACCCGACCGGAACAACAAAGTGATACGCGATGCTCTATTTCCGTAAGTCAGAATACGTATATAGAACAGCTGTATATAATTGCTTATTTTAGAACACACACCGCTTTGTGGTTATAGGTGCTGGAGTAATCTATTTCAATGTACTACCAATAAGTGTGTTCATTGTTCCTTTGTTATCATGTAAACACATACCTCCAGATAACATATAATATATTTACATCTTAATGTAACGGAAGAAAAATATTTTGGAGGAAACTGATTAAGATTCAAGGTATGTCTTTGTTATTTTATTTATAATTATTTTATTTATTTAATTGTTTATTTTTATTTTTGAAAGATTAGAAATTATCACACAAAAAGAAAAGAAGTGAGAACGCTTCCATTTTATAATTAAATTAATGGACACGTATTTAAATGAGTGTGCATAAAAAAAACCTTTAAATATTTATGATTGTTGACTTATTGAATGTTTCCAGTTCTCGGACAATCTGAACAATTGTATCAACATGAAATTAACGCTATGTACGGAGTTTGTTTACGATGATTTGTAATTGTAACCAATTACTATTTACGCCATTTTAATGGCAGAAAAGCGTACCTGTGTTTCATATTGTTTATCAGGCATCGGATCGGTCTTCAATTACAATTTACATTATCGTTGTCGGTTTTCCATTACAATTTACATTTTCGATGTTGGTGTTCCATTACAATTTACATTTTCGATATTGGTCTTCAATGACAATTTACATTTTCGATGTTTGTCTTCAATTACAATTTAATTGTAGTTGTTGGTCTTCAATTACAATTTACATTTTCGTTATCGGTCTTGAACTACAATTTACATAGTCGTTGTCAGTTTTCAATTACAATTTACATTTTCGTTATCGGTCTTGAATTACAATTTACATTGTCGTTGTCAGTTTTCAATTACAATTTACATTTTCGATTTTTCTTTAATAGTCGTTAACACCGACATACATCTATTGATAACCCAATGGACATTAATGGCCTATTAAAATTTAACATTCCCATGCACTTATACACACTGTTGAAGTATTAATATATTTTGTTTGAATGAAATTCTAAAATTAATAATTCACCTTTTTGATATTTTGTTACAAAATCACATTATTCAAGCAAACATATTGTACCCCCTCCCTGAGAAAAAAACCAACCCATATAACATGTATATAACAATTTATTACATAATTTGTTTACACCAATCTATATATGAAGAAATATAATATTTTCAACTATTACACCGACCGTTCAATAAAACCTTGTTATATTGCACGGTTCGAAGTTATATTGCACGCTTCCATGGAAACGTTATATTGCACGGTTCGAGATGTTATATTGCACGCCTTTAGGAACACCTCGCTGTTGTTGTCTAGTTTTGTAGAAAACTTCCGAGGAATTGCGAGTAACAGTGAGTTACGTTATTATGACGTCACAAAGGTTCACGTTCAATTTCGCGCTGGATTTATAGATCTCGAATCAAGCACGTCATGTAGACTTTTACTGTACCGAGTAAAGGACGGACACGATGAATGTATTATATCAAAAGGCTGCAAGCAGGTCTAATAATGTGAAAACAGACAATAAGACATCCAAACCGGAGTTACAACGTGACGTACGTGGGCTTTTTTCCGTACGGTACGGTGTTGGTGATTTTGTTAAGTGATTGTCGTATTCGTTTTATAAAAAAATATTCAACTGAAAAACTGGTGATTATGTAATAAAACAAATATTCCATGGTTACTGTGCTCTAGTTTATAATATTTACCCCTCGGTGATGGTAATCAACAAATGTTATATTGCACTCGGCCTTTGGCCTCGTGCAATATAACATTTGTTGATTACCATCACCTCGGGTTAGATATTATGAACTAGAGCACAGTAACCCATGAAATATTTGTATAATATTTTCCTTTCTCCATATTTCATTATTTTATTTGTAGAAAAAGAAACTTTATTGTATTTGAACTAGATAAAACACTAAAACATATACATGTAAACTATAATACAGTTTCCTGCATATTTTGTCACATTCTTCGAAACTACATATTTCTCACATGCCTACGGTTGTACTATTGGCTGCTCTCACGTAGAACACTGTCTCACGTCACATGACTACCCATGTAATACAGCCTCATGACGTCACGGCGTCAATAAAATTACTATTTTCTCTGAGTTTGATTTTTTTTTTCAGAAACTATGCAGGTTTTATTATCTAAAATAAGCAAACATCAGGTTTTCATTAAATATTACACAAAAGCTTGGTATAATTTAAGAAGTAAATTGTTTAAATCTAATAAGTATAAATTCAATGTGTTAAAATCACCTATATGGTATAATGAAATTATATAATTTTAGGGAACAAAACTATTTTTTATCAAAGACTTTTTAATAAAGGAATAATGTATATACAGGATTTGATTAAAGATAACACTATTGAATCATTCTTCTCTTTTAACGAATTTTGTGAAATTCATGGTAGAATTTGTAATTTTCTCGAATATCATGGATTAATCTTGAACATTAAAAACTACCTTAATATACACCCTTTTCCTAATAGTAATACACAAGTTATTTTTCCATCAACACCATTACAATTGGAAATAATTCTGAAAAGGACTCGTGGATCTCAAGATTTCTATAAAATTCTTATTCAAAATGAAACGAATATCACTGGCCAGAGTAAATGGGGTGAATTATTTGATTATGACCAGGATTCATGGAAAAAGATTTATAATACTCCATTTCGAATTACTCATAATACTAAATTGCAGTGGCTACAATACAGAATTTCACACCACATCTTAACAACAAATTCTTATCTTTGTAAAGTAGGTCTCTCTAATAATCCTCACTGTGTGTTCTGCTCTGTAGAAAGGGAGACAATTACTCATATTTTTTGGGAATGTACCGAAGTACAAGCTTTTTTAACTGATTTTGAGTGTCTACTGGATATCCTTTACTTACCATTCTCTATCAATAAAGAAACAATGCTTTTTGGACTTTTTAGACAAAATGGTATATACAACAGGATTGATAATGAAATTATCCTTGTGATTAAACAGTATATTTATAGAACTAGATGTTTTCAAAATTCTTTGAATGTAATGAGATTGGTAAACTGCATCAAAGATCTCCATGCTGTACAGAAACATATCGCATACGGAAAAGATCAAGCTTATATAGAGAAATTAAATTTTGAATGGAAAAAGTGGATGAAAATAGTAAACCTGGCTTAACCTTGACGGTTTTTTTTTGTTCATATACCAACATCAACTTTTTATTCATGTTATTAACTTTCCCATCACTTAAATATTTTTGTTTTGAAAAATTATTGATGTGACGCTTATTATTTACAAATAGTTTTAAGATGCACACTATCAAACCCTTTACCCCCCTCCCCCCCCCCCTCCCCCTCTCTCTCTCTCTCTTTCTCCGATCACAGTCTCCCTACCGCTCACTCCACTACTTTCTTGCTTTACCTCTGTCTCCCAGTCATAAAACTCAGTACTATACATTAATATCTCTCCAAATCTTATTTATGAATGTGTGCAGATCAATGAAGTCTTGTTTGATACTTATATATGTTACTTCACATTGTATATATATGTATAGTATTGATGAAATGCCTTTTGAAAATAAAAAATTAAAAAAAATATTACACAATCTTCATGTATGAAAATTTGTCTTGCAGTCACTTTTTGGGACCAATTTCAATTCAAAAATATCAAAGTTGTAAAATTGCATTTAAACGTCGTGGTATGAGAGGAAAATACTCTTTCGTGTGTGGATATGAAGGATAGGGATATCCTACCCTCGGGGAGGAGGGGAATGGCAACCCTGAGGTTTTACAGCATTTTATGCGTAGATGATCTCTATCCTTCATATCCACGTAAATAAATGAGACTTATAATATAAACCTTCTCCCATCAAATATACTGTAAAACAACAAATCGCTTAATACGCCTGATATCCAGTGATTTCGCCCATGTAATATGTTTGCATATGTCACTAGTGTAATATAACCTGGTGAGAATTTCATTGGCCGGAAATTTTATAATGACGTCATGGCAGAAAGAATAAAATGACGTCAGGAAAAATGACGTGATGATAGGATTCCGAGGACGGCGGGACAAAATGACGGCATCGCTGAATTTTCGTAATTCATTTTGACGTGAGATTCTTTGACATATAGGTCGTTCTTGTTATGCGATGAGAAGTATCTTATATTTGTGTTTATTTTATATGGGATTTTATGAATCTCGTTTAATTTTTTCCTTGCTAAAGCTCGCAAATATTAAAACTTCTTACACTCGTTTATAAAATTTCATACAAAATGAACATTACTTTTTAATATTTTTTAATATTTTATTTTTCTAGTTTCAAACAGAATGGAGAAACCCCGTGACTTGATCTCCTTTTCTGAAAATAACTCCGAAGATGAGGATAACACGGGAGAATTGTCCGATGACGACGACACTTTCTGTAATGACAGCATTAGATATGCAATCGGGAACACATTTAATGAAAGTCAACATAAATGCACCAGCGAAATCAATGGGATAAGAAAACAAACTATATCAAATGATCTTGACAGTTTTTTCAGTGACGACATTTTTCGTTCAGATTTTAACCCGAAGAATATCCAACCTAGACTTATTGATTATTCTCTAGAACTTGACACGCCACCTGTTGACGATTTGGATGAGTCGCAAATTAGAACACAAAACACGGCATCAGAAGAATCTCGTTTTCAACTTGGTCAATCGCTGTCACCAAAATCAGGTCCCATGTGCAGTAACATGCTTGAAAAGCGCGGCGCGTTAAATAGCTGCTTTCGCCAAGACAGCATATTCCGTGTTGATTCTGAGGATGGCAACATTACCAAAACAGACTTTGATAGGCCACAACTGGACGAAATAGTGCATGGACAGTCATCATCGACTGCTATATACGACAGAACCAATGAAGTGGATACTACGGACTACAGTCAGTTAAACAGTAATGACCGTGATGATGATGTGTCTCATATTGATATACTCAACCTAGAAGCTCCTGTTGAGAGTGAGACGAGAGGCGTGGCACTACATACGGATGAATCATGGTACGCCTTAAATAACGCAGAAACTGAATTTGAAGAAATCACTGATATAAACTCACTGAAAGACGTCGAATTTGAACAAATTGACAACCATCAGGATCCTGAATATTTGCAACATCTTTATAGAATGAAGCTCAGAGAATTAGAAATAGAGGTGAACCAACTTGAAGAGCTTGTCGCACATTCTAGGTTATCAGAACATCAAACAGAACCTATAAATTCAAACCATAGGAAGCTTAAGACGCAGCGATCCGTCAGTGAAAGTGATATATATCAGTTAGTGGAATGTGAAAACTGGAAATCGGGAGAGGACTTATCGAAGATTCCGAAATCACCGAGCGCAGATGACGTCCCAAACCGATTCCGATTAAAAGAGATAGCGGACAAATTGATCACAAGGAAGCAACCCTCTGATCTTACACAAACTGAAAACGCACTAACAATGCTTGATATACGAGTGGACTCTCAAGTGAAACTCACTTGCCCATGCAAGGTTTGCAGGCGTGTGGGAAGAATAGCAGCGGCCCCGGGAGATTTTCTTTACGTAGCCTTTACTCCATGTTCTTGGATCGCCCTATATGATCATCGAAAGGAGCAGGTGATGAAGTTGGATACTCGGTGTGGACCAGTGGATAGCCTGGCGGTATCTGAGGCAGGAACTCTCTATATATCATGTCCCCAGCGAAGAAAGATTCTCAGGCTGTCAACAAATATGGAGGTAGGATTTCTAAATAAAAAGTCGGGTTATTGTGAGTATGTTATGAGGTTATTCATCACGTGTTTTGGCGAACATTAACAAATATATATATATAAAAAAATCAAAATAAACAAAAAAAATGTTAAAATATAAAAAAAAAAGTAAACAAAAAAAAAAAACCCATAAAAACCCCGATTTTTACATTGTCTGGAATCTAACTGTGGTTGAGAGGTAAAATTGTGCGTCCATGTATTTGTCATATTGATATTCTACACAACTGTACTGTACAAACAAACATACTGGTATTCATGTGCTTATTGAAACAGGTTTCAAGCAGTCAAAAAAAGGCAATTAAATTCAGGACATTTCTTAGTTATACAAACCTTTTCGAATGATAGTTAGTTCCATAATAGTCCAAAAATTAGCATTTGTTTACGCTGAACTCTATCTCAAACCATCTGAAACTTTACAGCTTAAAATGCCTCAATTCAAAAATAGGCCTGGGATTACAAATGCAGTATTATGAAGTTTCATGTTTTCTTGCATTTAGTTAGTTTTCTTCTGCTTGAACCATGCAATTTACACCGTGCCTTTTAAATTTAAATATGAAAGTATGAAAGTGACTAGTTGAATGGATCCCCTCCTGTGTGATGGCAACTTATGTATCATTTCCATCTTATAAGTAATAAGAATCTTTCTTTTTTAAAACCCCAGAAAACCCAAAGCAAACAAACAAACAAAATGACACAAACAAAAAAATAAAAAAGGATAAAAAAACCTCCCCGGAGAAAAAGAAACCTAAGCTTCCTCCTTTACAGAATTTGGGCAATTGAAATTAGTCATTCACGACCTTTTAACCTTTTAAAAACCACCTAAAGTATGTGATCTTTATACAGAGGTGTTCATAATTCGTATAGTAAAACATGGCCCATTCTCGTTAATGTTTGTTTAACGAAACAAGAATTTTTATTTAAGCTTAGGTATACATGAAAATAGATGATTACAAAACGTTTCATTTCGCACGTCAGCGACCATCTTTTTCCGGGTCTGAGTGCTACCTATCATAAGGATACTTATCTTTACACATTGTTGAAATTTGATTTTATCACATAATTTTCTTTTTGGAACAAATTGATAAAAGTATTTCAGGAAGCAGATGTGTAATTGGGTCACCTTAGAATAGGACAGAAATATATGATATTCCTGTAAGTCTACATTACAGATACATGATCAAATACACTATAACATTCATTCAAAAACACATAAAAGTGTTCGTTACGCGATGCTAATGAGACAAGAATTTATTTATATGATTTTTATTTGAGTTACCTTTTGATGTAGATTCAAAGTTAAGGATTTCGTTCAACAGAAAAAATATTACTTAAACTTAAAATATTACTTATTACAGTATCAACAATGTATATAGATGTTATTTTGTTCTTTTATTTCTTTTGAGGCGTTGTTTATGTGTCCGGACAATTTTGAAAAAAAAGAAATCTAGATATATTACCACTTACGCCCTTAAATGACCTGTTTATAAGACATTGAACCAAATAACCCAAAACTTATTTTACATCTGTCGGTCCAAATCTTTGTATATACATGTTCCTTGTTAGTTTCTTTCTAAATTTGTTTTTAATCATAACGATAGTTACCATTTGTATAGAACATTAAGTAAACGCACGATTGATTTATTTAATTTTCCAACATTTTCTTTTGTTCTATGTCTTATTATATGTAGCAGCCAGAGGCGTCTGAGGACGTTTTAGGTTTAGAAGGTGGAGGAAAAAAAACCAGACAGAAAGCATAGCATTTTTTTTTTATAGAAAAAAGACATTTCCTAACATATAAATAATTCTTCAACTGAACACACAAAGGATCATAAAAACGATTTATCTTGAAAATAAACGACATATTTTACAGTAATATTATTTATTCACAACAAGATTACCACTGAAATTAATGTGACATAATTTATCTTATATAACAGACATATTTGGAAAATCAATCAAATGATTAATTTTTGTTTATTTTTCAGTTGACTGAATTTTGTGTCTTTAAAACACTTTATCCACGAGGACTCGCTGTTTCACCTGAAGACGACAGTCTAGTGGTCTGCATGGCCCCTTATCCTGAAGGTACAAAAATGGACGCTCCTTCACCTGAGAGTTGTCTGATGCGATTCTCAGGACAAGCAGCAACAGTAAACGAACCTGGAACTATCGTCAACATGGATGCCTACTTCGGATATCCCATGAAGGTTGTCATTAACAAGAATGGGTATATATTAGTCTCCGATTTCGGTTTAAAATGTCTATTTATCCTGAATGATATTGGTCACATGATGCGAACCGTTTCGATGTTAGAGGGTGAACGTCTGCCGAATGTGTATACTCTTGCCTGCAGTCCAAGTGTGTCCTTCTTCATTGTCAGTGGAAAAGACAAAAACCTGTCAATCACTCAACTTGGCGAAGATACTCCGGGGAATTTTGAAGAGAAATTGACGTCAAGAAAATCCGAAAAGACAATTGGTCGGAATATTATTGCATCTACAATGGTAAACGACCGGAAGATAGTTGCAGCCACCGGAAACATGTTGGTGTATATATCACTTAAGTTCTGAACATATGAAGACTTTAAAGTTAAGCGGAACGCCTTACATTTAAATAGTTAAACAATACAAAGGTGTGCGTTCTACCAACTGAATATAAAGTCAGTACAGATGACTTTCCAAAATAAAAAAAAAACCCACACAATTAAGGCCTCTATTTATCTGTCCTGAAGATACCAGAAGCTGAGAGTAAGGTATTATATGATGATATCCAGTAAAACTGAATCCGATTGTAAACATTATTTCAGCTTCATATTACCCCAGATTTGAAGGATTAGTGGACACGTTTAAGACATTTAAGAAACTTGTAAGACGCAAGGATTGTCACGTGATCACATAATCACATCTCCAGTCTTTAGCTAAAATGCCAAAATAGAAAGTTTATGATGAGTATATAAGACTTTCACTGGTGTTTGTCATTCTGATGTCATCAATTTGACAAAATAAAGTACATATAATCAGGTTTAGAGGTTTTTTTTAACTTTCTAGCATTATTCTTCATTCTGAGGTCATTAGTAATATTATCGTAATCTGTAATATGTACCATTATTTTCATACTCATAAATCAAGAAGAGCTTTTAATATTTTATTCACCGCCAAAAATTACCAACATTTTGAGAATCACAATACTTCCAATGCACAAGTTTAACAAGAACAAATATGAGCTAAAAATGATTTGTGACAATACTGCCAAACATCATAATATTCACATCTACAGTGTCAAGCTGTGGTCTTCAATTTATTTTCAGATTTTTAAACGTTATGAGTGATTGTGAATTGATTTCTGTATTCCTGCTTGTATGTTTTACTTTAAACATACATACATTGTGAGACCAAGAGATTCACGGTGCATGATATCTGTGTTGCAACTAACAATTAAAAGACGTCATGTATGCTTGACTGAACATTTCAATAATTTCCACAGCGTAATCCTTTAAATATTATGGTTTTCAATAGATTAATGAAGAAACAATGAGCTGTTAACATTTTCGCCTAGTAACATCACATATAACTTAAAACTAAAACACCTAAGAAGATTAACTTGTGTATGTTTTTTGTAAAAAAATGACACTACAACACACCATGACAATTGATTAAGTTTCGCGTATTTTACGTCTGGTTAGAATTATAAAAAATAAATAGTCGTGAGGACGTTAAAACTACAAGAACCAGATAGCTTTTAAACTGTTAGGTGCGAAATCAAATCGCCGTGAAAACGTCGTTAGGTCTCAAACCGCGAAATTAAGTTGGACAAGACACCTTTCAAGCTGGAAGGCGTGAAATCATATTGCCGTGAAAATGACGTTAGGTCTGGAAACGCGAAATTATTCTGCCGCAAAAATACATTAGTTCACAGGATTACTTTTATAAGGAAGTCTGTGTATTTACTGATAACAAATTGAAAGGATTGGAAATACTTAATTAATCCCCTAGTTTACAGACATTAACACCCTCTTCACATAATAATAACCAAATGTTACTTACAGGGAAATCGAAACTATTGCTTCGTATTGTATTATTTCAAGCATTTATAGTTTTGATTGAAATATATAGATATATTTACGCCTCTTCATGATTTGTAGGTTTAACATTAACTACAGCATAAGTATTGATTCACAACCGGATTTCCCACTAACCCACTATATTAATGTGACATGATTTATCTTATATAACGGAGCTGTTTGGAATGATGTTTGATACTTGCCTATGAATCTAGGAGTATAGTATCCGAAGGAATGGTCAATGCCTTGACATGTTAAACCATACTTCTCAGGTTAACAATGAGTCCAACGATACATTTATATTACAAAACGTCCCACCACGGTTCATCCGAGAACGAAATCCATACAATCTATGAAGATACCAGTGAGTAGGAGGGCACATGTTGGTATTAACCCGTTTGATGACACTATGAATGAGGACAGTGATGTCACAGGTACAAGTAGCTTGATATTTCCACATATCCCACCACCACCACCGCCGAGGAAGCCAATTACGTCACGTGTATCTAAACCAGACGATAACAGTGACCAGCATCAAACCAAGTAAGTAACTTATATTCGATGAAAGTATGAATGAATGAATGAATGAATGCATAAATGAATGAATGAATGAATGAATGAATGAATGAATGAATGAATGAATGATGAATGGATGGATGGATGGATGGATGGATGGATGATGAATGAATGATGAATGAATGATGAATGAATGAATGAATGAATGAATGAATGAATGAATGAATGAATGATGGATGGATGGGTGAATGAATGGATGGATGGATGGATGGATGGATGGATGGATGATGAATCGATAGAAAAATGGATGGGTGGATGGATATATGAGTGTACAGCTGATTAAAAAAAGACAAGCAAACTGCTCACTGATCACATAACATGAATATAGTGTATATACTTTCACTTCAAACTAAATTCAATATTTTTATGACATGGATGACGTATTCCACTTTCGAATTCGCATTTGGTCAGTTGCACTGACCATAAAAAGGAACGGAATTTGATATGAACAATGGCGGCACTATATGAAGAATAACATTTGAATATAAAAAACAAAATGTTTCCTATATTTACAATTCATGGATCAAAAGCATTCCCTAAAATAAATTTACTTTCAAAATGCATATTATCGAATATAAAAATGCTTTCCGTCTTATTTCGACTAAAATGTGATGACAAATATTTTGTTTTAATTGCCATCTTGGATTAAAGTGGTATATTTTTTCAGAGTGACATTTCCAACTTGTATGTAATAGGAAGCTTTATGTGTTGCGAAAATTCTCTATAGAATTGCATGCTAAAATAATGTTTTTGTGATTCATTATATTTGAGTACTTATCTTTTATTTTATTTTGCTCTATATTGTTTAATCCTGACGTAACTGTACAGGCCTATCTGTAATCCGAAAGACAACGTAACGATTAATTCTTCTAAAATGCAATCATTCAGTCATAAACGCCCTTACAAACAGGTAATAGAGAAATAAAGCAACCTTACATGTCCGTGTTCGGGTACGCCTAGACTACACGTAGACGTACTCGTTGATGTTATCTGTTTACGCCATGACAACGCCGATTTATGTGTACGCGTATGTTAGCTAGCTATGTTCAGCTATCGATTTCTCAATGTTTTGTGTCTTATTCAAACGTAACTACCCACCGTAAGCTAACATAAATACTTACAAACATAAACTACTGAAAACAAAAGTCATTTAAACATAATTGTTTACGCATTTGTACTTGCATGTAATCGCCGCGCTAAAAGTTATGACTACATGTAGAAGATACGAAGCAACATAAAATGATGACGTCATACACGCTAAATTACGGGAATTCCCCGTCTTCATACAGAGGTGATTGCTAGGACATGGTTTATGACAACTTAACTTTTTATTTTCACAGATTGGAAGTCTCCGACAGGAACTCGATTGATCTTATCATATTTGAGGATGAAGAAAAAAGCAAAGATTTTATACAAATATCAGTCAATGATTCCACAGCGTCTGATGGGGGTTGTTCAACTAATGGTAGTAGGAACGAGCATAATAATATCGAAGATGAACAGAAAGACAGTGATATACACTCAGATACAACTATGAAGGACCTATTAGCTCTATTTGAAAACGACTTATTTCAATCATCGCTAAATGGACCAAGAAGCGGTCAGAGCACGTCATACTCTTCCGATTTAAGTATGATTTCATCAATGGGAGGGCAATATTTGAGAGAGTATTCTTCCATTTCCAATCCATTTATTTCAATACCAGAAAATCAAACGTATTTACATCCAAAGGAGTCTTCAAGTAACGCTACCAATCCGTTTATACGAGAAGATCAAATGTATTTACATCCAAAGGAGTCTACCAGAACGAGAAGATCAAATGTATTTACATCCAAAGGAGTCTTCAAGTAACGCTACCAATCCGTTTATACGAGAAGATCAAACGTATTTACCTCCAAAGGAGTCTTCATGTAACGCTACCAATCCGTTTATACGAGAAGATCAAATGTATTTAACTCCAACGCGGTCGTCGCTTAGTGCTAACAATCCGTTTAGATTTGAAACGATGACTTTCGAAGAAAATGAATTCCTTTCCCAACCAGACAATGACCCTGAAGAAGATCATTCAGAACTTCATAAACGTAATAAAGAAGCCTGTATTTTTGAATCGCTACTCAACGTGAACGACATTGGACTCCAAGCGATGTCCGCTCATGATATTGGAGGCCAGATCGACAACAGTGTATTTCTTCAAGAGAGAACCAAGGATATCAAAATACAATCGTGCTCCTCGGGTAATCCTTTTCTAAGAGACGATGCATTTGATTTCTTTTGTCAACCGCGCGGATGTGAACATTTTCTACAGTGCAGTGAGGCAAAGCAGAAGACTACTTGTTTGACAAGAGATCTTACAGACGAACCTGAGATATACGACGATATCGTTGGATTCAATAGAAATTCATGGCCAAAAGTGTGCGATATGCCAGTAGACTTGCTTTCTTCTACTAGCTTAAAATTCAATCAAACAGATTCGTGTTCTGCATCTGAAATGAACTGTTCAACTCATATTTATTCAGAAACAACTCAGCACGAGGGGCATGGAATGGAAACTTACGACTCCCCAGATTTGTATGACTCTCCTTCGGTTTCATCGTTAGAAATGGAAAACGTCGGTAATGATTCTTCAAATATAGGCAACGGATATGTTCAAATATCACCACCAGTTACTGAAGCGTTTTCAGGTAAATCGAATCTTCGTACCGAGTCACAGAAGCCTGTTCAACAAAATCATAATAAAAATAATAGAAGATTTGATTGGAAATCGAACTTGATCGGTTACTCTGACCAGACAAGAAGCAATTCCCACCATCTAAACACCCCAGGACTTTATCCGGTTGAAGCAGGCCTCCAAAATCAAAAAGTTTCCAAAGACAAGAAACATATTACCAATGCTAATTTTAAAAGCTGTGATGAAATCCCACAGCAACCTCCACAACACAAGAGAACCATTACAAGCAAAGCAAAAAAGTTTCTGTCACGGTTCATTAAACAAGGCAATATAAGAGAACGACAATCACAGCCGGTTGGCTGTTTACAACTCACCTGCCCGTGTGGTAGTACTTGTGACCGGATAGGAAATTTGGTGACATCATCAAATGGGAAAATATGGGTGTCCTTTCTCCAGTGTTCCTGGGTGTCACTTTATGATCACCAATTCCGCGTTCTCCACAAATTTGATGCCCGTGGTATAGTGGATAGTCTTGCTGCATCACCCGCTGATATTTTATATATTTCATGTCCTCGACAGATGAAAATCATGATGATGGATTCCAACCTAGAGGTATGTGATGGTTATTGCTCTACTACTTTTCATTCTTTTATAAGGGTGTAATGGCTAATTAGTTGTCTGCCTATGAGTAGTAATTGTTTGTTAACAATAAAAAACAAAGAAAATAAAAAACAAAACAAAAAAAAACATACAAAAAAACCCAAAAACATATAATAAAAAAAAAAAAAAAAACATATCAAAAAAACAAAAAAAAAAATAAGCCAAAAAACTAACAAACAAACAAAAAACAAACAAAGAACCAGTGATCATGCAAAAATAACAAATTTCAAAATTAAATTAGATTTCGATATCTGTATTATAATGAAAAACACAGTGTATAAGTTAGCAGATTAGAAATTTGAAGAACGCCACGCCACGCCATTAGTTAAAGCACATATCGAAAACAAAAATTTAAAATAATTTAAAAAAAGAATATCGTAAAATAATAAATTGAACATTTGTATTAAATTAATGTGATTTATACATTTTGAAACAAAACCGTCTGTTTGGCAAGTTATTTATTACCTTTACCTCTGAAATATAAATGAAACTTTTTTCTGTAGTTGAAAATAATGTCCCGGTTCAACAAACTGCATCCGAGAGGTCTTGCCATTTGTCCAACAGATGGAGCTATCGTCGCCTGTATGACGTCACAAGCTATTGGACAAGTCATGAAGAGCCCTTCGAATAACTGTTTGATGAAATTTCCAGGAAATTCATTGAATAACAAAGGAGAGGTTTTTAACAATGGTAAATTCCTAGGATATCCAATGAGGATTGCAATTAGCGTTCATAGACACATATTGGTGTCAGATTTCGGACTGAAGTGCATATTTATTCTGAAACCAGATGGTCAAATGTTAAAGAAAGTGACGATGTTCGGAGGGCGACCTTTAAGCCAGGTACACAGTATACCGAGTTCTATGGATGGATGCTTTTACATTGTAGTGGGTGGGCGCGGGAAGTTAAGAGTTTCAAGACTGAGTGAGCAGTGTAGTTTTGAGATAGAAGAACCATCACAATGGCTGGATCCGAACGTATACTGTAAAGTTAGGGCTTCCGCTTTTAAACGGAGAGGACAACTCATATTAACCTCAGGCAGCGTTGTCAAAACGATTTCTCTGGCTTCTTGACTTTGGTGTTAGATAATGAGGTTGGGAGTGATATGCTATGATTTGGTTTGTTTATTCAGCTAGTATTATTTAAGGACGTGCCAGGTTTGATAGTGGAGGAAAAAAGGTGCTTATCAGGAGAAAACTACCGACCAGCGGTCAGTACTTATATAACTTCTTTATATGGGATTCGAACTCGTTATTCAGAGATGAAGGACTTGTGGTAATATGTCGGGACATCTTAACAACTCGGAAATGACGAACCCCATTATATGCTATAACGGCGTACATAACGTATAGCCGATTATATTCGCGTAACAGTGGTCGTGAAGTTTTGATCCGTGGAATACTGAGTGATAATAAAATCGTATAAACTCTGGAAGACAAAATGGGAAAATGAAAAATCGCTAAAATTTCATTTTCACATTAATAGAGGAGTTATAATCGTGAAAAGTTGAACCCACGTATACAATCAGCTGTAAAGTACTTCAAAGGGTTTTCCCATGTCTGCTGGGAAAAGATCATTATTATAGGATATTAAAATACACCTAGCTATTAAGATACATTATAAATCGCAGGCCTATTCTGTCCATGCATATTACAGAGTCAGCCCCCTTGCGAGTAGGTATCATTGTTACGTCATTATTTTGTAAACGCAATTCACGTCGTTTTCTCCTAAACGTATGACGTTACGCTCCCAAAAACATGACTCACAATTAATTCCTAGTCGTAAGTGCAGATTACTCTGTTATATACAAATTCGGAATAAGTTGATAAATCTTTGGCATGTCCTGGTGCTGATCAGCCATTTTTTTTTCTCTAAAAATTGATTCCAAAGATTTAAGATGTGGAAGTGATGACTGATTAATTTCAATCTATATGTTTGCTCTAGCTGTTAAGCAGACATTCTGATAGATAGTTTGTTACGAGTTTCGGGGAAAAACCAGATCTCAATCTTTTGAAAGTGCATAAATTATCGTGATTTTATTCAAATAATTTTGTGATGCAAAAGCACATTGATTTTGATGTAGGCCTACAGAGGCATAAGCAGTATATCAATTATACTATGTTTAATTAAGTTCTACGTGTGTATATCAGTTAAAATCTTCCACCGTAACTAAATGATAACGTCATGCAAACACAATTAGTGTTGACCGAAAAAGAAGTGATTGCTTCCGGTCATCGGCGATACATCACTCTGCGCCATGTCCATTTCACCAATCAGATGACCAACGAACGTGCCGTACACCTGATTCTTTTGGCCGAAAAGGGTGAAACTCTGCGTTTGTCTGACCTTTACGAATACCGATTCACCCTGCCCGACGAATATGATGACTGAATTCCCAGCCGAGGAGTGACTGTTGAATCCAGCCAGTGACACCAGCAGTTCAGTATTCTTCACCAGTTCCAGCCACATAGCTCTGTCGGTGTTGGCATCATATGCATGAAAGTCGAATTTATAAATCCCTGATTTGGGAGCTGTAAACACCCCCGTGCTTTGGTCGTATCCACCTCCAATATTTGTGAAGATCTTGTCAAACCTCACGGTATCTCCCGAGTTTCCGGTCGATGTATGGGTAAGCCCCGCAGCAAAGGCAACCACGTGTTTGTTGCTATGGTGATCATTAAACGTCTGGGAAACAGTCGACGATGGACCTAGATGATAGAAAAGATTATATTAAGTCTATGTGCATGCGTTATCCATAGCATTTATTGAACAGATATTATTGCAAGTTATGATGGTGATATTTATAATGGTTTATCAATGAAAACAATTCATATATATAAGTACTACAAGTATATAACGGTGTTTTTTGGACGTTTAAGTAAGAAACTTTATATTTCATGTACGTGTACTGCATTGTTGTTGATTTTCACGGCTACAAAATCTCCCGATTTTCCCATTTGGAACTTATTCGCGGGGATTTATTTTCGCGAATTTACTTTAAAAGAGAGCGTCATTCAATCTCAGACTATAATATACTAACCCATGATTTTGATAAATTTCGCGAGGTATTCCCTTTCGTGAATTTGAATAGATCTGCGAATTTATGGAAGTTAAAACCTTCGCGAATATTTTAGCAAAGTATAGAGTTAGATGGTACGCGTATAAACATAAACTAACTAAATCTATGTTAACATCCCAAATTTTCCAATTCCAATATGCAAAGTGGACATTTACGCCTGTTAAACTAGGGGTTATAGCACCAAAATACCAATTGTAATTAATTTGTCTATATATATGAGACGTTGCTCTAAAATCAAGGAAACCAACCAAACAAGAAGTAGTTTTCACATTAAGCCGTTTTGATGCAAAATGTACATTTTGTTTGTTTCCCAGAAAATGAATTAAATCAACGCGGTTTTGCACAATGTATTTTGTTTTATATGTAACACTTTAGCAGGTATAGTTTCAGGCTACAGTAATAAACCTTTTCGATCTCAATAATAATACTCTTAAATTCTAAGTACATCTAGCTATCGTTTTGAAGTGCGTTGATATTAAACAATGGAAACTGAAACAGGGAAATGAATTAGAGAACCCCAACCCGGTGGTATGCAGTGGGTTCCTCCAGGAAGCAAATGATAAATGTTGGCTATCAAGTATTCCGAATTTGCATTTTACAGAGTTATCTGCACTTGAGGGTAGGCATTGATTGTGACGTCATGTGTTTGCGAGCGTTAAGGCATACGTTTCGGAGAAAACGACGTAAATTGCGCTCACAAAATAATGACGTAACAATCGATACCTACCCGCAAGGGAGCTAACTCTGTAATATGCAAAGACGGAATACTTCATGTTAGACTGTGTATTTGTTAGGTATGAGTCAGACTCATTATCACAGATATAATCATCCTCGATACTCCAGGGGATACTAGCACTGACATAATATTAACTCCTGGACTTAATCTCCTGGTAAAACTGGAGGCAGTTAAGGAGAAAAAATACGAAACAAATTAACATTTGAGAAATGTTGATGAAATGATTATATTGCGACAAAATGTATCATTACATCTTTATAATAATTTATTAGTAAGTCTTCCTGGTTGCCTTTAACCAGATGTCATTTGGTTAAAATTAATACTACACTTATCACCTCCTTAACAGTTTAGAAATGATGCTTTTGATATTAAAATATACGGGGCGTTATGTCCTTTCCGGCAGAGTTTATTTGACTCCGTTAGACACGAAGGAGAGTAACCCATTTCGATCTATTTGGGCCCAGTTCCATGACCATTTCTTACCTTGAATGGACTCCTTATCTATAGGAAAGCATTACAGATTTTCAAAAAGGCTTTTAACTTTTTCTCCTTGACTTCTGTAATGTTTTTCTTTAGGGAATTTTAAGTTACCTCCCTTTGATTTTCTCTGGCAACAGAGACCTAGAAAAACGAAGAGAAGTAACGTATTCTAATCCACCAGAGTTACGTCCCTTGGTTTCGCTACGTCAGTAGGTCAGATTGCAAATCATCGAACTCACATTGTAAACATAATATTGCACCGATAATCTTGCCTTTGTGTGGTCCAATGATTATTAATTTAGATGTCATAACATTGCATTTTTGTTATTTATTAGAAGTTTTTAGGGTTTAGTTAGTAATTTTACAGGTTTTAGTACTGAAAGTTGCTGTTTTGATCTGTTCACCATATATACAATATGTATGGATTGGATGTCGCTTTTATGTTAACCATGCTTGTATGGAGTAATTCCTCTAAGGATATATTCTATGGGACGCGTTAGATGAATACTCTAGATACTGAGAAGTATAGGCCTACGTTATTTAAAGTCTCAAAGAACAAAGACAAGAGGATATATTTATAACTGACCACCCAAAAGATTCGATCGTAGGACGAACACAGACACCGATATAATGTTTACATTTGACATCCATCATTTTGAACACAATTGAAAGTACTGAACGTCGTCAAGATATCTTTTCCCGTTTCATTACTGTAATAAATTGTTAATTTAAAAAATGTTTTTTTTATGAATATATTATATAAATACATTTGTATCTATATATTGTTTACATGTTTCCAAAATTCAATGAAAAAACAACACTATTCATGTGATGTGTTTCTAAACGTAATCAAAGCAATTTGTTTCTTAAAAATAGTAGTCCTTTTACGTTGCATAGAACATTTTCTTACGCAAGTTCAAAGTTCAATCAATGTTACCATGCAGTTATGGTAAACAAACTCGGCTAGTATTTGCGTATAATGAACAAGCCTAGCAAGTGTAAATATATGTTTATATGAATTGTTTTTGGCTTGAATATCTAGAAATCTCTTAATGCCACGAATGATCATTTGAATTTGACTTTTGGTTTGCTTTGCTTGCGTTGGATTGGTTAGTTTAGATTAATGTTGTCGCCAAAGTAATATCAGGAATGTATTGTTTTGAAGTGGAGGAAAACCGGAGTCCCCGGAGAAACATGACCAATGACGGATTGTTTCTACTGCGTCTCTGACTGACATTGAAAACAAGATATGTTAAAACGTTGTTTTTTGTTTTTGTTTTTAAATTCTAACATTGAATGCATTGATTACAAAGTCATTTTTGTGTAAATATATGGACATTTTATAAGATTTCTTTATTGCAAATAACACCATCTATTTACCAAACGAAAGTTCCTTTAATATTATCATAAACTTCAAATATATTTTCTATCTCTCGACAATACCAAAACGCATGTACTCCAAACACGGGGGCAGGTTTCCTTTGAAATAATTTGCTATTTTCTTATCAAAATAGTCGGCAATAATGTGCGTGTTTTCTTGGAGATCATTCAATATAATACAATAGATATTATCATTTTTCAATGTGTCAGTCATCAGATTTTTTAAGCACTCAAAAACACTATATTTTCGCCAACTACTAATTTTCGAGTATTTTTACGATACAGCTAGAACGCGAATTCAACTGTTAGGCGAAGAATTGTATAAAGAATATGCAATACGCGATTCTAAGCAAGATGATCTGGTGGTGTAGTTGTTAAACCATCCGCTTTTCACCTAGACGGCCGGGGTCCGATCCCCGGCATGGACGTGAGAGCTAGGGGTCACCTGCCCGATCACGTGGATTTTCTGCGGGCACTTCGGTTTCCTCCCACATTAGGATCCCTCGCATCCGGGCCATCGAGAGTGATTTGCATAAGTTGTATAACTTATAAACATATAAGAATGGCGCGAAATAAATTTTGCGTATTTAAAAATAAAATGTTTATAGTAGGGAGCGTGGAAAAGTAAAATTTCTAGTGAACTTGATAAACCAAGATAGCACTGTTATAATAAGACCCTTGCCCTTTACCGGTATTAGGTACGCATCGTCTTGTCTTATCATGGTCCTGTTACCACAACATGTGTATAATTAGACCACACTGTGTTTCTCTATTACACCATCAAGTCCTTGTGATGTGACAAAATACCGGATTATGTACGTGTATATGCCTCATTTCTCCTCTCGCTTATCGCTTTGTTAGGACATTTTGTAGTTAAGTGTTTCATTTGAAGTACCTTAGAGTGAGATATATTTAAAACATCCACAAACATTATATAATAATGTGAACGATTTCATATTTGCGTAAACAACATTCCGCGTCTTCCTTATCTGCAATGAATACATTAATTTGCGATGAAAGGCACGTAGTTCATACAAATTCACTTTCATAACCTAAGTATACGTCTTATTTTAGAACGAATATACGTACCCGGCCTACTGTACCTTTCGGCCAGAAGAACCATTATCTGTCTAAAAGTCTTTTGAGCTACAATATTGCAGCTAATCTTATTTATAAAACATTTCAATCGAGTTCCAGCGCTCTCACGAAATTGCAGGAACATTTTTATCTCGATAATAAAATGCTTTACTGTAAATAAACGACACGAATGTTTTCATTAATTAAAGAATTGTAAAATGACATCTAAAATTCCATAACTTTTTTAAAAGTGCATTTACATCTACCAAGTCTTTCTTGGGTATATAATAGACGATTCAGAAGGTTGTTAATATAAGGAATGTATATTAATTAAAGATACGTGGACGAGCATAGAAAAATATTTCAATGGACACTCGCATAAAGTAATTACATTTCATTATTTTTTCGACATTTGATGCGCTAATAGAATTGATGTATAATAAATTGAGCTAGCCTCTTATATATCTAAATAAATTGTGCTCCACTCTTTTATATATCACTAAGTTGATGTATTTTAACAATTAAAGGATTGTTAGATAACGGGCGCTATTCTATTTATCTGTCACCTAGATTGCATTTATATCTCCAATAAATGCAATCTAACAATCCTTTAATTGTTATATTTACATTTTACTTTCTAGTTCAAAGTAAAACATAATTTAGATGCGATTGAACATTTGAATTTCCCGCTTCAGCCATTTAACCTCAACAGCCAAGTCCAATGTGATAAAAATAGTCCCTATAAAAAATTGAAAAGATAACAAAATTTCAATGTTTTTCAATGGCTTTTCAGTCTACTTTCAATTATCCAGACATTTAAAAGAGTTTTTTCATAAGATTCATAACCAAAATGGTTCATTCAACTAAAATGTCAATTTTGCCGCGCGGACTAACATGGTGTCAGTAAACAAGACTCACATTCATTTATGCAGATATTACTACACCAAGTCTAGGCTGCATTTATTGGCTCATAATGCAGATCACGATTATCATTAGAGTAATGGGATTCACAGTGGCAAAATGTAGATATAAAAGAAATAAAACAAATGGCAATATAAATTTTTAACCCTTTATTTATCTCCTCTGATACAGGTAGATCACATCCGGTTTAACATTTCTCTTTGTCATAAATATCGTATTATCTGTACACTTCATGTAAACAGTTCTCCATAAATCAGGATATTCCCACAACCTGCTCTTAATCGGTATTACAACAATTTATTTTCCCGCCGCTGGGAAGTTGGGGAATTGATTAAATAAATTATATGAATCGCTCTGAGACCGATCCATCTCGCCGATCATGTACCCAGAGAAAGTAGCATACACCTGGTCGGCCTTTCCAAATAAGGAAAAGCTCTGGTTTGGTCTGGCCTGCACGTACACGTTCTCTCCCGCGCTCAGGTAGACAATGACGGAATTTCCGGCGGAAGAGTGACTGTCGTAGCCCGAGATGGAGACGAGAAGTTCGCTGTTCTTTTTCAGCTCGATCCACATAGCTTTGTCGACGTTAGCGTCGTAACCATGGATGGTGAAGGCGTAGATACCACTTTTTGGAGCTTTAAATTGACCACTGGTGAGGTCGTAGCCTCCGCCGATGTTTGTGAAGACTTTGTCGAATGTGATTACCTCCCCTGACGTGACTGAAATAGTGTGGGTCAGACCAGCAGAGAAGGCAACAATGTTGTTACCTGTAAAAGCAAAATTTCAAAAATTGATTACATGATATAATGGCTTCTGAAATTAAAAAAAAAATACATAGAAAACAATAAAAAGACGGGAACAAATATGAATTTGATTCAGTTATAAAATTGATTTTTGTGAATTTTCTTATTATTTACTCTTTCTTGGTGCAAAATAAAATGAGTTTCCATATAGTAATAGTAAAATCACAGTATTATAAATATTAAAATTATTTCAATAACTGCAGAAAAATCTCAATGAGAACAATTCCGAATTTGCATATTACAGAGTTATCTGCACTTGCGGGTAGGTATTGATTGTGACGTCATGTGTTTGGGAGCATAACGTCATACGTTTCGGAGAAAATGACGTGATTGCACTCACGAAATAATGACGTAACAATCGATACATACCCGCATGGGAGCTAACTCTGTAATATGCAAAAATATTCATCAAAAGACTTTTGTTTGACAATGCTATCTTTATAAATGTTTTAAATCTATGGACACAATATTGTTTAAAATGATATCCTACAGGACTTATAATATGCCATCATTTTATTTTATTTTTTTCATTGTCTTTCTTAAACATATTCAGACCTTTTTGAAAAAATCTAAACGAAGGTAGTGATTTATTTTAAATGACGCAAACAGGGTCACGTGTTTGCTAGAAGTCTCGCGAGATCTATTTTAGAGCTAATTTTGGTTTTACAAAACATTTTTGCCAGAATAATATATAAAGTTGTACAATACAAAATCTATTCATTCTACCTGTCCAAAAATACATTTGATGATAATTTTTACATTATTTTTTTTTTGTCTTAAATTAAAAAAAATATAAATGCGTTACTTGAATTCCATATGAACCTTCACGTGTTTATGGTCAAAATTTATTTACACCGTCATGTTGAAATATTGGTTACATGTTTTCAAATATCAGTTTTTTTGCAAGCAAATACGTACCCTGTTTGGTCGAAGTTCTGGAGGTAAATGCACATTATCCTTCTTAAGCAATGGCGGCGAAAAAACTAAATAGGGTTTGCAATCTTGAAAACGACTTCAAAAGCGGACCACTAAAGTGTCCAAGCGTGTCAAAAGCACCAAAAGAGAAGAAGCCAGGAGGATGTTATAACAACATTCATGAAAGCGCACGTGATTTGTCAAAAATGTTTAATTGAAGCAAAAACAAGCAGTATTTAAACATCGAGTAATTGTATACATGTATTCATTATAAATTTCCTTCAAATATCTCATATCCTAAAAAGGACATTATCAAATGCAATAATACAGTACAGAAACACATTTGAAAAATACGTATATCTCAGAATATGTATTGTGAACATATCTGTTTACAACATAATAGTATGTGACTAGTGATGCATCAGAATATGATAATGTATTGTGACTCAAATATTCTAAACCAAGCTTTCACCTTTTAAAATAAAAAAAAACAAAAAACAAAAAACAGAAAAAACTTGTTTACACAGAAAATATAACTTTATCATGTGTTTTGTCTCGATTTATGAATCACAGATTTGTAATAAAAGTCCATCAGTATGGTTCTGCTACTTTGCACCATTGATAAACCAAATGGCTCAAAGTAATTAAGAACTGAATTGAACTAAAATCTACGTCAAATGTGTTTTCAAGGTAAAGTGTACTTTAAAGGAAGTTAAAATTCACTAGAGCCGACATCTTGTAAACATTTTACCCGCTGTCGCCTACATTGCACTATTAACTAAGACTTACAAAAAGTATCTGTGTATCAATGGTCTTTCATTATGTCAAAATCCGTTAAAAGCAATTTACAAACATTTAATAAATGCTTAAAAAACTGCAAAAGTACATCGAAGACCAACGCGGGCTTATCAATATAGGGCCAACAATATTGATTTAAGATTAATCCTTCCTCTTTTACTTAATTCAATGAATCGTATCTTAATCCCCAACCTCATTTAATCAAAGTTTTTAAAAAGTGATTTTTATTGAGTAATCTGATATACGATTTGTTATGTAGATGGAAATTCTTGAAGGATTTTAAAATGGGGTTATCCCCAGTGTACCCTTATCTCTGAATACATCTTTTGTCAGCATTGTGTAAAATAATCTAAATGTTTATCAACTCTGGTGGTAACGCACTACGCAATAATCTATACACTTTTAGATAATGTAAATAGACTTAAAATCGCTTATCAGTTTCTGACATATTGTATGCAATGAAGAGGGGGGTATCATTTATTAAATCATGTTAGTAACCTGTAAACCAACTCGGGGAATTTGTATTCTGTACTTTCCGGGTTAAGTAAAATGTACTTTAATATTTTTTTATTAGATAACGATTGAAGACTTTGTTCCACAAAATTGTCTTTTTTTGTGTGTATAAAATGATCCTATGTTTATTTATTTATTTACTATTTATTCCATGCTTACTTTTGTTGTTTTTGTTTGATGCTATTGTTTTGGTTGCATGATTATTTTTACTAGTACACCTTTCCATGGATTTTATATCCAACTCTGAATATAATTATATAAATAAATAATTGCAAAATTACAAAAAAAAATAATCTTCAGAACAAACTGACTTGTTATTTTTTGTCCATAATGCAGAATTGTTAACCACTTTTAATTTAATGAAATTCATATATATCAAAACTAATTACACGATGGTAAGAAAATTAAGGGTGATTTATCATACATGGTAATTTCATAATAGCAACGCATGCCGAAGAAAAAATAAGATCTGCTAAAATAAAATAATATTAAGTTTAAGATTTTAACTTGCCCAATAAGAATCTTCAGATATAATCACACACGCATCTGAAGAACAAGCGTCCCTGTCCTTATGCATCAGATAACATGCATAAACATACAGCTACCTATGAGCTCTTTGTGTGAAATTACTACACAAAAGAAAGGAATTCTGATAGCTGTTAGATACTATTTCGTCCATGTCAAGAAATTTGAAGTAAGTAATCTGATTGGTCAATTTGAAAGGTCACCAGAACACGTGGAATGCTATCAGATTTTATATGAAATGGAATGGTAAGAAAGATATGTATTTAAATCAGATTGCAAATTTTACTGAACATATACGGCATAAAAAACTTCTACTGGAAGTCATGGTTCGGTAATACAAGTAAACCATCACTTCATGTAATGCTAGACTAATATCTCTAAAGGTGGACTGGTGTTAAAATTTAAGTTAAGTTGATGTCGATAGTGCAGTAAAGTGTTAGCATTGACTTAGAGGTAAACAACATTGAAGCAAAGCAAAACACAAATAAACCATGATTTGCGTCGATATTAAATCTGTGACTACAATTAGAAGCGACGCTACCAACAGCGAGATTATGTTTTCCCATTATTTGCTAATAAACTACGTATGTGAGCAAAGGGAAAGTCTCGTTACAAGCAAATTTAAATTTTATATATATGTAGATAAAACTTTTTACCTGTAGGGGCACCATTGACGAGGCACGCAGCCAGGACTACACTCAGGAAAACAGTAATGGGACTCATTCTGCTCTTGACTTGTGGTCTGTTAATGATATAGAAGGATAAAACATACATAAGGGTTATATATAAAATGGATTTTCTACCAGATTAAGAATTGATGTAACTTTTTTCCTTTTTGTCTGGGTATGACAAACAAGAATTGTTATAAACTGTATGCATCCTCGTCGGGTTATTTTTTCAAAAAGTCATGTTTTGTATGAAAACAAAGATTAATAGAATCTTACATGGGCCTGTCAAGTGGACAGGGATATCTCAAGCCAAGTGAAAAATTTTGACTGGTCAACCCCAAGCTTGCCGAGGGTTGGCGGCCAATATCTTTCACTAGGGTTGAGATATCCCTGTTCACTTGATAGACCCATGTTTGATTCTTTTTCTCCCATACTTTTACGAAACATTATAAAATTCAGTTTTTAGATACATTTCCAAAGCGCCGCCATCATAGAAACGTCACCGTGCACCGTGCGTCAAAATTAATGACGTCACTGACAATAGGCAACGCATGTATTGATTACGTTATTGCCAAGCGCGTGTGAGCTGGGTTTTTTCTACCCCAGAAAAAGGGTTATCTTTTCCTTAACAACCGCAGATAACCTTGTCAAGTATAGGAGAATAAAACATCTATTCCAGTATAAATTAAGATAATAATCATATGTGTAATGAAAGCTTGAAAAAAAATAAAACAAGAAAGAAAAGAAAACAATATAGATTATCTATATTGTATTGAGGTAGTAACGTCAGGAATAAAATGAATTGCACCATCCCGTCTTTGCATATTAAAGAGCAATCTACCTTCATTTGTAAGTATTGACATCTTTGTAAAATGCAAAGATGGAATAAAAGGTCCCATGATCATTAATCAGTTTTATGTCTCAGGCACTCTCGGCTAAACAAAAACTAAAGTTTATGATTTTTGCATGAACGTGGAGCTAGATGTGCTTAATGGGACTAATTCACGTACCACGTGATACGCGATAACGTTTGTGCGGGACTAGTATCTCTAGTGGTGATGGAACGTAACTCTTTGTAATATTCCCGCTGAAATGACGTTATCCCGCGATAACGTCATTTGACATCACCAATAGAAACAATAGTCCCGCACAAACGTTATCGGGTATCACGTGGTATGTGAATGAGTCCCATTGTTCACCATTTCAAATTAGTACGGTTATTAGTGAAGCGTTAATATGTTAAATCACATTATTTTTTCAAAGTAAATTATCATGTAAAAGGAAAATTGCTGAGTGATCTTGCGACCAGCATTTTGGTTGGTCTTACTCTTAATACAATTTATACTGCATACCTTCTCCATACGAAAGATATCCATCAAAATTAGCATTATTATCGTAAGATTGTTTAAAGTATATGTGTCCTAACTGAGCGAACAATTTGACATGGCATTTTTTCTGTAATCTATTGAAAACCATAAGGTTCGATGAGTTAACCTGAGAAATGCATTCAAATGGACAGTCATCTATGATGCCTTATAAAAGCTGGTTACAACTCAGATTTAAGGCACTATAAATGTTCTTGTGTTCATGCCTTATGTATGTCTAGATGAAAACAAGCCTGCAGAAGTCACTTTACAATTACTTATAACAGAGTACAAATGTTAAATTAAATTTGAGACCATTCAGTAACTTCAAGGTTTGATCGTATGTACTCATTTTATCGCATTGTAGATGTAAATATAATGAATTTGGCAGTACTGCAAAAATCATTTGAGTTTTTATTAATACATGTGAAATTAAAACCATTGCAAAGTATTGTAATTCTCAAAATGTTGGTTATTATTGATGGTGAATAACATTAAAAGTTCTTGACTAGTACTATGTTTTATTTACTTTAACATCTTTCTTTTCAAAATACGTAGTAGATATGTTAAGAACAAATGCATATATAAATTGAAACTAAATTATTCACTTTCCACGTAAACTGTTATATATCTTATACACGATAATTAATACCGGTGTTTAATTCCTTTAACATTGCAATATAAAATCGTTTATAACACTAAATGACTTAGAATTAAGATTTTTTTCTATGCAATTTATAAATGATACTAACAACATAATAGCTTTAAGTATTTCGGAAAAAATATTATCAATAAGGTTAATGCATTAATAATATGGTTAAACATTTATAACACAATCTTTTCGAAAAATGCATAACTAGTTTGAGCAATTATTTGAACATCAAATGAAAAACTGGTTTGAAAAGAAAAAAACAACAACTGAAAATGCTAAAATCACTATTTAAGACAAAATATAAAAAATATACAATTGAAATAATGAAGTATGGATTCAATAGAGCATGAGAAACAATGCATTAATTAAAGATGCTCCATCGCCTATGAATGGTATTTTTCTCCAGCAAAAACAGGAGCAGACGAATTAGTATCTTTCTTCAGCTACAATAGTGTCTAACTTTATACCATTACCACAATTGAAAAGTTTGAGCTTATAATTTTTCTTCAAGATAGAAACATTAAAAATAATTAGTTGCGTCTCGAAAAAATTCACGGCACTATGCTCTTTTTTGATTGAAATACTAATTGCGCATTTACCAAAAAGCAAAACATATCATCTAATATGTATTTTTGTGTTAATTAGATACATATATACTTAATTAAACATCAGTTTTTGTTTAAAAAAAAAAGAGTATCATTTATGCTCTGTTGGTAGTTAAGCATTTTTAACAAATATGATATAAGATATCAACTTACCTTGCTGTGTTGTGTACGGAGAAGCTACAATATCTGCAACAAAAACCGAGTTGCCGACCGACGGACCCTACAGCAACTTATATACAAACACATCGATAATTTTTTGTAAAGGGTGGGTGGGACATTTTCAAATTCCACATATTCTTTGACTACGGCATGTTGGGGCGTGATGGAAGAATGTGCGGATAAATCCGACACATTGTAGAAGTCTGTATCGGTATTGTTAGCTTGACTATAATTATATAAATATCTTAAAATAGAACAGAGTTTCAAATATTCCACTTTGTCAATCGAAAACAATAAAACATATGTGCCATACTGCGCGATAAATAATACTACATGAAATAATGTTTTAAAGTTTTATTACATTTTTGGAGAAAAATCTTAAGCGAACATATCAGTTATGTCAATTTGAAGTTGACAATGCAGAAGCACTAAGTGTTATAAACTACAGCTTGTAGACTCCGGTACCAGGACAACGGTCACCAAAGGGAAAGACTTGCGGTAAGGTGTTGGATGTCGGATCGACTTGATCCCTAAGCCGTGTCTAAATGACAAAATCATTTTTAATATCTTAATAAATTAGATCAATGAAACGTGATAGGTCTAATGAACTTATAAGAAAGCTGTCGAAATGTTTGGAGGTTAATATCAGAAACCGTTAACCACCCCGCACCTCCTATTTACCGCCACTGTGTTTAGTTATGTTGTGACATATGTCCCTATGCTTTGGAAAGATTTATTGACGATATTTAAATCTAAAGATTAGGCACGCGATTTAAGTACCGATAAACGCCCACGCAAATTATGTCTCTTCAAAATTTATCATTTATAGATTGATAACTCGCTAATACCAGTTATAATATATTGAATGATACATGTGTTCTTCAAATTAGAAATTCATAGTCTAACCTGAAACAAAACATGTGTAAGACTTGATAGAGAGTATAACATACATGTGAATTTTAATTAAACATACTGATACGAAATTAATAATAATTAAGTAATGATCAGAAATAGAACAACTTTGTGATATATATATATATGCTAAAAATGGCTTTTTTTACTATTTGAGACAGAAAACAACAAAAAGCAATAATAAACAAAAATACGACACAACAAAAATCGAATTCCAAGGTCAAAATGAACAAAGTTTTTGAATAATTTTAATTAATAAAATGAAGTAAGTAGAAACGCTACATCACTTAGACAAAAAAAATTAGAAAAAGTCTATTTTGTCGCCGTTCGGTTGGCGAGGCACTAGAGGCAGCTATCTATTAACATTAGTCCTATTGAAAACACCCAAAACCCAAATGTCGAGGGTAATGCAGTGGACTTTCTGATTGACAAGTATACGTGAAACACATGCGACATAAATAACAAACATGTCCTTTAATTCCCTAAAATAAACTACTTTTAATATCGTTTTATCCTGCCACTGCCCGACATACTGACGGATAAGTACAGCCGGATACACTTGTGTTTTTATCCGTCAACACGAAATGTTTTATCCGTCAATAGAATCACGTGAATTTGTTCCACATCTGACGGAACGTTTTCTAATTTGACAATTTTTAATTTCCAGTGAATGAAACGTTATTCAGTCCCGTTAAAAAGTGACGTCACATTCATCGGAATGACGTCATTTTTACAATATCGAAAATATGGTATGGCAGCATCGTCTTTTTCTTGGCTCATGGCAAAGGTTTGTATTCTAAAGTAATTCTTTGATGGGTAATTATTGTTTTTTTCAGTATTTCCATAAGTTCAGTGATTTTAGTCTAAATACTGAATAAAATTACGACCACTGTTTGCGAATGCGTTAATATATTTCCTACGGAAGTGAAAATGAGTTCACTCTCATTTGGTTTTGTGAAATGAATCTTTTCTTACGGATCAAACAGAGTAAATAACTGGCTTTCGTTTTGAATGTCATAATGGTTGCAGGTTAAACAGAACACATGGTTAGTATCTTACAATATTTTGGCTTTTCTAAGTCTCGCACTAAAATAAACATAGTATTGTAAGCTACTAATCATATATTCTCTATATAATATTAGTCTTGAACCACGTATGATCAACTTCAACTCTTTCTATACTAAACGACGTAGAATATTGATAAGAGGGTAGGTACAGAATATTGATAAGAGGGCAGGTACAGAATATTGATAAGAGGGCAGGTACAGAATATTGATAAGAGGGTAGGTACAGAATATTGATAAGAGGGCAGGTACAGAATATTGATAAGAGGGTAGGTACAGAATATTGATAAGAGGGCAGGTACTGACATAACAATAAAACTACATTACATTTTTCTGATGTCGATTGTAGTGGGCAATACAAACTGTATCAATAAATAATGCTAAAATATTTTATTTGCTATCATGTTAAATACAGTATATAGATTGTATCACGTATTCTCCTTTCATTTGCGAAAGAAATTCTGTTTTCTTTTTGGTAACATGGATATTTTTGTGAGTATGTAATTTCGCCGTTTACCTATGTACACATTTCGCGACTTTTCTATTTTCGTGACGAATATGTCAAAGCGCATAACATTATTTCAAAATATCCACACAATGTCATTTATATGCCTGGGGTTATTTTTGGCGAAGAATATATCTTCGCGTGATTTCCACTAATGCAGTATTTTATTCACGAAAATATCATTCACGGAAAATAACGGGCTATACGGTTATGGATATTTTCATGTTAAGCAACACATGTGATAATTCAAACTTCCTTATCGATATTCATCCACGTACTGTGAAGATGTTTAATTTCGCGGGCGTAAAATTTCGCGATTTTAATTTGCGATGCTAACTGTCAGAAAACATGGCATTGTTACTACACTGTCTGAAGAGCATGACGCTGTAATATATAATACCGTGATGTTGATTAAAAACGGAAGATTCCATTGTGATGATATTCATTTTCGTGATTTTTTTTTTTCAGGGTAAATAGGATTCAAACGTTTTTCGTGAAATAGCGATAATATCTCCCTCTCGAAAATAAATTGCTAGACAATGGCATGTTGTTCTTAAACGCAAAGTGTATGTAAATATCGCTAAGTAATCGACGTCCTATTTGAAAAGCATGTTTATATTTTCAGTAGCAATTGTTTACGATAAACAAGCAAATTATATCGTCTCACCAGCTCTTATCAGATTGTTGTTTTCAAATGACAATCCTCGTTTTTCCATGTTAACGACATTGCCATCTAGGTTATGTCTTCTGCGCATATAAATATTAAATTCATTAATCAATGCTGTACACGTATATGATTGGTTGCTTGATGTAAAATTACATTATGCGGCATCTTGAGTATAAAACACATGAATTGCGGATGTCCTCTATATGTTTTAAAAGATTTTTTTTAACTCAACACGATTTTTTTTTTAAATTTCACCACTATTTACTAATTTACACAACAATATAACTGTTTTACTATAATTTTATAAATTGTATGATGTTTTGCCATTATACCAAAGGTAATATCTGTAAGATAAGATACTAAAGGTAATATCTGTAAGATATAATTCTTTATTGAAGGGAGGGGGAAAATTAACTTATGTTAAACAATGTGAGATTAAAATGCAATAATCCAAGCAAACTGATTGTTGCAAACGAACAATTTGAAATAAGGTACGTGGTTTATTAATTTTCAATCTGGGTAATACCGTATGGTACTGAAGAATTCTGAATTGAAGAATTAAATAACAGTTTCATCTGTCACTATTTCATCCTTGTAATTACTAAGCAAAATCCGATATTTTGATTAGCAGACGACATGCTACTGACCCTAATACTATCTTCATGCAACATTCCAACGCTAATCACTGTCGGGTGACATTGTTTATGTATTTAAGAATGTAACCTTTACCTCCCTTTATCAGAACCAGCGATTACCAAGTCATGCAATCAAATCATGGACCTGAAGTTTGGTGTTTCATGTTTATATGTTATGGTTTTGTAGAATTTTCCCAATTATATTTCTTTTAGATAAAATCCACATTCTTGTTTTATCTCTAGAACGTTTTAGCAGATGTTAGTTAAAAGTAAAAACAAAAAACCTCACAAAAATGTGTTTGTGTGTTGTATTACTCTTTCTGATATATCAGAGTTGCTCGGTCAGTACTGGCGAAGTGAAACGAAGGGACGCAACTCTGATAGATCAGATTGATCCTTCCTTCATGATGCTAACTAAAAGCAGGTTACACTGAATTAAGTCGTGCTATACAGTGCTATGTCGTGCCATGTCATTCATTATCATTTGACTATCGGTTATAAAAAAAAAAAAAAGAAATATAGCCTTAATGTTATTTAATTCCCATCTCATCGTACATTGATAATGGATAACAAGTAATGAATTCAATACATGCACAGTCATTTAGGATATTATACAATAATGGTGAAACCATAAACAAATTTTAGCAAAATTTTGAGTCGACAGCTTCCCGCAAGATCTTACTGATATAGTGTAAGTTTGTTTATTTAAGGTCAGTTTATCTTAACGAGCTCACTATATAAGTTATATATTATGGAATTCGCCAAAATCGGTCCAGATATGACATTTCGGTTAAGCTATCCATTAGCATTTAGCCCAACATGACTCTTTTCTTCGCCAAATACAGTATCGAAAAAGGGATTAGTTCAATTTTCAAAAGAACATAGTATACCAAATTTAATTAGACCTTAATATGATTTGTAGGTCTTTCGCAAAACGAATACTTACCACCAAGCTATTAAATACTATTGTAACCCACTTTTTGTTAATCTATATAATATTTTACGTCTTCGTTATTTCGCAGATTTGCGAAAATATAAATTTGCGAATAATATCTATTGCTGGCAATCGTGTACCAATTAAATACATGTGAAAAATGGAATCAATACATTGTATACATACTACAATTCAATAGCCTGTTATAGAATGCTGGAATAAAATATCGCATTAGGAAAAAAGTAATATTTCAGTTTGTATTATCAAACATAGCCATATCATTTCCCTTAATCGCATACAAACCAACACACACACTATCACTTTATAATTAATACATAAATCGTAGCTTTTTTTCAATATATTATTGCACAGCCTCTTTATAATATAGATACAAATCTCTGGACAGAAACAACTTGAATTGAGCACAGGTTAGTCTGTAGTCTTCATACATCACTTTGGGATTCAACAAGGTCCAACTGTCGAAGTTTTCCCTAAGGAAGAAATTAAAAAGAAGATAAATAAAATAACAACAATCTACCAACTACTTGTGACAACTCCAAAAAGAAACAAAAATGAAAAGAAAAGGAAAAACGAAACAAAAGAAAAGTAAAAAGAAAAAGGACTTCGTAGACTGAAAGAAGAAAGGAGAAAAGAAAAAAAAGATCATAGTAGAATAAAAGAAGAAAGAAGAAAAGAAAAGTAAAAAAAAAGAAAACAAGGAATATAAAAATTAACTTACGAATAATTAATTATTCGACATCGTTTGTAATTATTTGTCTTTTTCTGATAAGTGTTTGAATGGGACAAAGTGAAGTGATTTATGATTAAAGGGTTTCATAGTCAAACCTGTCTATAACGACCATTCGAATGTCAAGGGATCCTGTTTTTATCGCCATGTCGTCTTCATACTATAGTCACATTGTAATTTAGATGACTTCTTGGGACCCTAGCAATTTGCCATTTTAAGTAGGTGGTCTTTATATAGAGGTTGTCGCTTATGCAGGTTTATTACCTTGATCGCCATATTAGGAGTATAGCCGGTGTAGAAGTCACGCCGGAATGTTTTGCCTTCTGAAAAAAAATAGATTATATTTTGTAATGTTTTTGTTTGTTTCTGTTAAAATAATTACAAGTAAAATAAAAACAAGCTGTTGTAAAATGACAACATCTACATCCTTATAAATCAGTCTCTTATTTAGAAAATCTAATTTTGATTTTATTTATCCCTGGACATTTTAACTGTATAAGTCACTCTTATACTGAAGTCTCTCTGGTTGTGCTACTATTTCAGCATGTTTAATGCAAATCAGAACTACAGCTGTGATAATCAAATTAAATGATTTATACGGCAGATGATACTAGTCTGCCTTGTTAATTTTGTAGCGATGTTAGTTGCATCAGGCGCTATGCCTTAAGAACGCAATAATTGGCATGTTTGAAATATAAGTTTTTGCTCCACCCATTGTCGACAGATATGCAAGATTTCACAAAAAATGTTATGAATTAATATTCTTAAGAGATTTTCAGTAAACTTTTGTATTATCATGCATAACAACTCTTTCGTGGCATTTTATTGTGTGATTTACAGTTATAATTCTAATCGCATGCGCAAATAAAATAATTTAATAAGGCTTACTGTGAAATGCGTCCAAATAGCTAAACGTTGGAGCAAACTCCGTGCTTGATTCGTCCGCCTCCCATCCTTGATTTAGATAAAATGATTGCTGATTTTTCCAGTCGGGGGCTTTAGGATTGTACCTGGACCGGATGTTAGTGACGTATATCTGGCGCCTGAAACATCATTACATCTATCACAGCTGCATGGTTATGGATGACAATAAAACATCAGCGACATTTGTCACCAGCAAAATATTTATAATGAAAAAAGTAATATTTAATAATATTTAATGCAAGAACATGATTCAGCAAAGAAAAAAGAAAATAGGAAGGCTAAAAATTGATGCAACATAACAAAAATAATAAGTATAGTACCTACCTCCTAAACGTAATTAGCGCTGATCAAACATGCATATTAATGAGTTCGTAAATCCATAATTTGGAGGATATATTGTTGTTAAGTATTTAGAGTTACAGTTAATTAGCGCATCTTTGCCAACTCACCATATAAGTTAAAGATTGAGAAATTCTCCAAAACCGATCTACGATATAACATTTCAAACAAACTATATATGAGTTTTTAGTCCAACACGAATCTTACATTTCGCCGATTATTTAACTAATTAGCGTTGATCGAACATTGGTATTGATGTATGGTTAAAAACTATCCATCTTTCGTACAAACTGTGTTACCAATGACCACCCTTGGACATTTGATACATTTTAGACCTTTTGGTTTAAAGTTATTTTAAATATTCTGCTCTATCCTTACCCTTCATCCATTTCATTTCGCCGGCCTCCTTTATTTCTACCTCGGAAACATCTAAGCATCGTGAGGAGCACGAAAATAACCAGAGCAGGAAGTCCAACAGCAAGGCCGATAACTAGACCATTTCCATCTTCAAGGTGTCAATAAATAGTTTTAATAACTCGAAAAAATCGTTACTTTCTCACGTTTTCCTTTTTACACGTTGTTAGTTGATAACAAGTATTCTTTAACCTTTAAACTTTATTTTATCTTGATTTGTTAGTGGTGATCGTTTCCATAAAGATATTGGATTATTCATTTGTCATCAATTGGAATATGAAAATAGTAAAATAAAATAAGTATTTACCTTCTGTTTCCGATTGACTAAAACAAAAGAATGGGCAATAGCAAATATTTACTTGATTCAACAAAGCAAATTGCAAAATATTAGAAATATAAGCATACAATTCTCATTTTACTAAATTGAGCTTTGATTGATTTTTAATTTGTTTGCAGTTCTACTAATGCCAGAATCGTGCAAGGTTGGCATCATGTTAAACGTTGTGAATATTCGTTGGACAGATTGAATGTTGAATATATTTTGAAGCACCTTTACGCAATTTAGCATCTTAACAATAACAGGCAGAATGTTTACTTCCGAAAACCTGAAGCCCTATATTAATCCCCTATGATGAAGGCTCTGGCTTCTGTCCCCTGGCCGAGACACACAATAATCTATAAAAGTGGTTGTTTTTGTTCAGCGTTCAGCACAAAGAGAGTGGGACGAGTGGTTTGCCCTTTGTCAGTAGAATTTACTTGATCGGGTGTGTTTGTCTTTCGCGGCATGCTTCAGTGAGATAGCGCTATAAAACCGTACACACAACACACCGTATACACAAGACGTCCTTAAGTGACCTTAGCTGTTAACGGATATCAAATGTAGTCAACTAACCAACAAAACAAACAAACACACAAACAAACAAACAAACAAACATTACTTCCAAGACCAACCATAAGAATAGAATTATAAAATAATAATAAAAACACGACAGAAAAATACTTACACACACGTGGACTGGTTATTTAGTACAATGCAGCTGTAGCCCTGACTACAGTTGGATATCAATAACAATGTCGCACATTGATCTTCTCCAACAGTAAGGTTCAAGTCTACAAATCCAAAATAATGGAGTTAAAATAAACTATGTTTTCATTCTGGTCGAGTCGAGTTATTCCCCTTCGTTGCACTCTAGATACATGTAACCTGATGGAGTGAAACTGAACTAGGTCATAACTGTAATAGACCAGAATGGCATATTGCTAATATTTCTGTTCCAATAATATCAAATAATGTCCATATATACAAAATTAAATTGATTTTAATCAGGTTTTGAATCTAATTAATATTAGTTATAGTAATTAAATATTAATATCAATAGTTTATATAACGTACTCAACGTTCGAGAATTTCTTGTTGAACGTAACACAATCGTTGATGAGTTTGCTTTAGTATTTAAATGTGTTGATAAAACCTCAAAAAGAGAGCAAAATAATATTAGACCGTCTCTCTTTGACTCACAGTAGCTCAACATCAACGATCTTAATAATTATTTTTTATTTCATTTCCAACTTTCATTTGGTATGCTTTTTGCAAAATACATGTATTATGAAAAAGTTAATCATCGGAAAATACTAACTGATTCAACAAAACAAGTTGCAACTTTAACGCTTGACACGATTGGTGTTTAATAAAGTAAACATTGAAAACAAAACTTTCAAAATACCTTGACCATTGTCTGATTCTAAAGTGATACCGGAAGCTGTCACAGACTGATTGTTGTACAAAACTGTCCCACCGGAAGCGAGATCTGTCAGAGTGTTTATGATTCCTGTTGTAGCTTCCGGTGTATCATCTGTTTCTATCTCATGTTCCACAATCAGGCTTCCACGCCTGATAAGATAGAGAAGGAATTTACAATTAATTTTATTCCAACTTGGCATATTACAAAGTATTCTCCCTTGTTTGCAGGTATCGATTGTGACGTCATCATGATGTGTCCGAAAAACATAAGTCATTTTCTAATCTCTTTCAAAGTGCACTGTGGTGCCTTGAATTAGGGACCACCAAGAAACCTGAAAGTGATTGGTCGTTTTCTCTGGAAAATATGGTGGAACTTTCACCAGCTCATGACGACACATGCAATTTATACGCACAAGGACAGATAACTCTTAAACATGTAATCTCAAAAATTGAAACCAATATCATATACGATTATTAAATTCTGTCTTTTCCTGTAACAGAATTACCTCCCTTGCCGGTAAGCATCCATTATGATGTCATCATCGTTTTTTTCCCTAAAAATTGTAACGCCACGCTTGTTACCAGATGACGTCGTAATCAATACATATTTAAACGTACAGTTAACTCTGTAATATGCAAATACAAAAAAAAAGTTCTATACTCTTACAGGTATCTATTGTCGTGTGTTTTGGAGGAAAGCAACGTCATCTTTTTGTCAGAGAAAACAAAGTATATTTCGCGCATAAACAACTGACGAAAAAATCAAAACAGAGTCTCATCATTAAAACGCTAGATAGCATGCAAAGACGAAATAACTTGATTTTTTTTATATATCAGTATTCGTACCCTGTATGTTGCTACTACGCCCGATGTATGATATTTTCCAGTATCAACATTGACAGTTAGGCTCTGGAGTACTAATACCACAATCAGAGCTCAAAAGGCCAAGACATGTCTGGGTTTTACGTTAGTATGATAATTCACTAAAGATTGCAGCATATTCTAAAAATTAATTAGCCAATACTAGAACACTCGATGTATGTTACACATTAATGCATGTCAAAAATATGACAACCAATCCTAAATATCAATCACTACCAATTGTTACCATCAATTAGATAATTTCAAGTCTAATGACGATTTAGCTTATCTGTTCCCATCACAACATTGATATAAAATTATCACACTTACATGTGGTCTAAAATTTGTTATCATAACAATACTCGGCACTCTTTTATAATTAAATATAATTATATAAACCTATTATTTCTACTTTATGCATAAACAATAAAACAAGTTAATCTTCATGGTGTGCAATTAGTGCTACAATACAATGTATATTATTTTAAAGCAAATTTTTCAATAATTTGTACATTTTCCTTTCGAACTTCATTTGATTTCAAAATAAGAAAAAAAAAGACAAAAAGGAAAAATATTAATGAACTATGATTGAAGGTGATTTGTTTCATATTATCTCAAAGCAAAATAACAATATAAAACAATATTGTGGTGGGGAAATCTTACCGGAAACTCCTTATTCTGACGAGAAAAAAGCCAGGCACTCCACGGTAAAGAACAACCAGCTGTAATGAAGATAACATTCCAATGCGTAAAAATCTAAATATACAAAGAAAATAATTCATGTTATAAAGTTGTGTATCATAATTGTGTTTTGCTTAGATACACTAAAATCCGTCCATTTGTGTATATTTATTTCAAATTGCAAATAAACAGATAGATACATCATATACACGTTTTATTTTAATTTAAATTGGGTGAAGATGTTGCGAGTTGTAATGAATATAAGGTTTCTTTGCAGTAAAACTTCACTTTAGTAACACGCTCAATCATAAATGTTGTTCTCCTTTCCCACAAAAATATATAAATTTATATATCATAAATCCATTAATTATATATGGTATAATGCCATCATATAGATGTATAATATAATACATTATATATACATGAAAATACTCACGATATTGATGAAAATTGATTCCAAGTTTCTAAATCCAGCGCTGTTTCTGTCTTGAAGATTTACAGAAAGGGTGATAACAATGTTAAATCTGATTGAACATCGACGCCTGCGCCGTCTACGACGGTTTGTAATGGTTGTTGGAATAATAGTTGTTGTTGTTGGAGTGGTAGTTGTGGTTGTTGGAATGGTAGTTGTGGTTGTTGGATCGGTAGTTGTGGTTGTTGGAATGGTAGTTGTTGTTGTTGGAATGGTAGTTGTGGTTGTTGGATCGGTAGTTGTGGTTGTTGGAATTGTAGTTGTGGTTGTTGGAATGGTAGTTGTGGTTGTTGGAATGGTAGTTGTTGTTGTTGGAATGGTAGTTGTGGTTGTTGGAGTGGTAGTTGTGGTTGTTGGAATGGTAGTTGTGGTTGTTGGAGCGGTAGTTGTGGTTGTTGGAATGGTAGTTGTGGTTGTTGGAATGGTAGTTGTGGTTGTTGGAATGGTAGTTGTGGTTGTTGGAATGGTAGTTGTGGTTGTTGGAATGGTAGTTGTGGTTGTTGGAATTGTAGTTGTGGTTGTTGGAGCGGTAGTTGTGGTTGTTGGAGTGGTAGTTGTGATTGTTGGAATGGTAGTTGTGGTTGTATGAATGGTAGTTGTGGTTGTTGGAATGTAGTTGTGGTTGTTGGAATTGTAGTTGTGGTTGTTGGAATTGTAGTTGTGGTTGTTGGAATGGTAGTTGTGGTTGTTGGAATGGTAGTTGTGGTTGTTGGAATGGTAGTTGTGGTTGTTGGAATTGTAGTTGTGGTTGTTGGAATGGTAGTTGTGGTTGTTGGAATGGTAGTTGTGGTTGTTGGAATGGTAGTTGTGGTTGTTGGAATGGTAGTTGTGGTTGTTGGAATGGTAGTTGTGGTTGTTGGAATGGTAGTTGTGGTTGTTGGAATGGTAGTTGTGGTTGTTGGAATGTAGTTGTGGTTGTTGGAATGGTAGTTGTGGTTGTTGGAATGGTAGTTGTGGTTGTTGGAATGGTAGTTGTGGTTGTTGGAATGGTAGTTGTGGTTGTTGGAATGGTAGTTGTGGTTGTTGGAATGGTAGTTGTGGTTGTTGGAATGGTAGTTGTGGTTGTTGGAATTGTAGTTGTGGTTGTTGGAATGGTAGTTGTGGTTGTTGGATGGTAGTTGTGGTTGTTGGAATGTGTAGTTGTGGTTGTTGGAATGGTAGTTGTGGTTGTTGGAATGGTAGTTGTGGTTGTTGGAATGGTAGTTGTGGTTGTTGGAATGGTAGTTGTGGTTGTTGGAATGGTAGTTGTGGTTGTTGGAATGTAGTTGTGGTTGTTGGAATGTTGTGATTAGTTGTGTTGTTGGAATTGTAGTTGTGGTTGTTGGAATGGTAGTTGTGGTTGTTGGAATTGTAGTTGTGTTGTTGGAATGGTAGTTGTGGTTGTTGGAATGGTAGTTGTGGTTGTTGGAATGTAGTTTGTGGTTGTTGGAATGGTAGTTGTGGTTGTTGGAATGGTAGTTGTGGTTGTTGGAATTGTAGTTGTGGTTGTTGGAATGGTAGTTGTGGTTGTTGGAATGGTAGTTGTGGTTGTTGGAATGGTAGTTGTGGTTGTTGGAATGGTAGTTGTGGTTGTTGGAATGGTAGTTGTGGTTGTTGGAATGGTAGTTGTGGTTGTTGGAATGGTAGTTGTGGTTGTTGGAATGGTAGTTGTGGTTGTTGGAATGGTAGTTGTGGTTGTTGGAATTGTAGTTGTGGTTGTTGGAATGGTAGTTGTGGTTGTTGGAATGGTAGTTGTGGTTGTTGGAATGGTAGTTGTGGTTGTTGGAATGGTAGTTGTGGTTGTTGGAATTGTAGTTGTGGTTGTTGGAATGGTAGTTGTGGTTGTTGGAATGGTAGTTGTGGTTGTTGGAATGGTAGTTGTGGTTGTTGGAATGGTAGTTGTGGTTGTTGGAATGGTAGTTGTGGTTGTTGGAATTGGTAGTTGTGGTTGTTGGAATGGTAGTTGTGGTTGTTGGAATGGTAGTTGTGGTTGTTGGAATGGTAGTTGTGGTTGTTGGAATGGTAGTTGTGGTTGTTGGAATGGTAGTTGTGGTTGTTGGAATGGTAGTTGTGGTTGTTGGAATGGTAGTTGTGGTTGTTGGAATGGTAGTTGTGGTTGTTGGAATGTGTAGTGGTTGTTGAGTTGTGAATGGTAGTTGTGTTGTTGATGGTGTTGTGGTTGTTGGAATGGTAGTTGTGGTTGTGGTGTTGGAATGGTAGTTGTGGTTGTTGGAATGGTAGTTGTGGTTGTTGGAATGGTAGTTGTGGTTGTTGGAATGGTAGTTGTGGTTGTTGGAATGGTAGTTGTGGTTGTTGGAATGGTAGTTGTGGTTGTTGGAATGGTAGTTGTGGTTGTTGGAATGGTAGTTGTGGTTGTTGGAATGGTAGTTGTGGTTGTTGGAATTGTAGTTGTGGTTGTTGGAATGGTAGTTGTGGTTGTTGGAATGGTAGTTGTGGTTGTTGGAATGGTAGTTGTGGTTGTTGGAATGGTAGTTGTGGTTGTTGGAATGGTAGTTGTGGTTGTTGGAATGGTAGTTGTGTGTTGGAATTGTAGTTGTGGTTGTTGGAATGGTAGTTGTGGTTGTTGGAATGGTAGTTGTGGTTGTTGGAATGGTAGTTGTGGTTGTTGGAATGGTAGTTGTGGTTGTTGGAATGGTAGTTGTGGTTGTTGGAATGGTAGTTGTGGTTGTTGGAATGGTAGTTGTGGTTGTTGGAATGGTAGTTGTGGTTGTTGGAATGGTAGTTGTGGTTGTTGGAATGGTAGTTGTGGTTGTTGGAATGGTAGTTGTGGTTGTTGGAATGGTAGTTGGGTTGTTGGAATGGTAGTTGTGGTTGTTGGAATGGTAGTTGTGGTTGTTGGAATGGTAGTTGTGGTTGTTGGAATGGTAGTTGTGGTTGTTGGAATGGTAGTTGTGGTTGTTGGAATGGTAGTGGTTGTTGTTGTTGAATGGTAGTTGTGGTTGTTGGAATGGTAGTTGTGGTTGTTGGAATGGTTGTTGTGGTTGTTGGAATTGTAGTTGTGGTTGTTGGAATGGTAGTTGTGGTTGTTGGAATGGTAGTTGTGGTTGTTGGAATGGTAGTTGTGGTTGTTGGAATGGTAGTTGTGGTTGTTGGAATGGTAGTTGTGGTTGTTGGAATTGTAGTTGTGGTTGTTGGAATGGTAGTTGTGGTTGTTGGAATGGTAGTTGTGGTTGTTGGAATGGTAGTTGTGGTTGTTGGAATGGTAGTTGTGTGTGTGGTGGGTAGTTGTGGTTGTTGGAATGGTAGTTGTGGTTGTTGGAATGGTAGTTGTGGTTGTTGGAATTGTAGTTGTGGTTGTTGGATGGTAGTTGTGGTTGTTGGAATGGTAGTTGTTTGGTTGTTGGAATGTAGTTGTGGTTGTTGGAATGGTAGTTGTGGTTGTTGGATGGTAGTTGTGGTTGTTGGAATGGTAGTTGTGGTTGTTGGAATGGTAGTTGTGGTTGTTGGAGGGTAGTTGTGGTTGTTGGAATGGTAGTTGTGGTTGTTGGAATTGTAGTTGTGGTTGTTGGAATGGTAGTTGTGGTTGTTGGAGTGGTAGTTGTGGTTGTTGAATGTAGTTGTGGTTGTTGGAATGGTAGTTGTGGTTGTAGGAATGGTAGTTGTGGTTGTTGGAATGGTAGTGTGGTTGTTGAAGAGGTGTAGTTGTGGTTGTTGGAATTGTAGTTGTGGTTGTTTGAGGTAGTTGTGGTTGTGGATGGTAGTTGTTGTGAATGGTAGTTGTGGTTGTTGGAGGTAGTTGGTGTGATGTAGTTGTGGTTGTTGGAATGGTAGTGTGTGGTTGTTGGGGGGTAGTTGTGGTTGTTGGAATGGTAGTTGTGGTTGTTGGAATGGTAGTTGTGGTTGTTGGAATGGTAGTTGTGGTTGTTGGAATTGTATTGTTGTGGTGTAGTTGTGGTTGTTGGAATGGTAGTTGTGGTTGTTGGAATGGTAGTTGTGGTTGTTGGAATGGTAGTTGTGGTTGTTGGAATGTAGTTGTGGTTGTTGGAATGGTAGTTGTGGTTGTTGGAATGGTAGTTGTGGTTGTTGGAATGGTAGTTGTGGTTGTTGGAATGGTAGTTGTGGTTGTTGGAATGGTAGTTGTGGTTGTTGGAATGGTAGTTGTGGTTGTTGGAATTATAGTTGTGGTTGTTGGAATGGTAGTTGTGGTTGTTGGAATGGTAGTTGTGGTTGTTGGAATGGTAGTTGTGGTTGTTGGAATGGTAGTTGTGGTGTTGTTGTGTGATTGTGTGTTGTTGGAATGGTAGTTGTGGTTGTTGGAATGGTAGTTGTGGTTGTTGGAATGGTAGTTGTGGTTGTTGGAATGGTAGTTGTGGTTGTGGAGTAGTTGTGTGTGGAATGTTGTGGTTGTTGGAATGGTAGTTGTGGTTGTTGGAATGGTAGTTGTGGTTGTTGGAATGGTGTTGTGTTGTTGTTGGATGTTGTTTGGAATGGTAGTTGTGGTTGTTGGAATGTAGTTGTGGTGTTGGAATGTTGTGGTTGTTGGAATGGTAGTTGTGGTTGTTGGAATGGTAGTTGTGGTTGTTGGAATGGTAGTTGTGTTGTTGGATGTTGTTGTGTTGTTGGAATGGTAGTTGTGGTTGTTGGAATGGTAGTTGTGGTTGTTGAGGTAGTTGTGGTTGTTGGAATGGTAGTTGTGGTTGTTGGAGCGTGTTGTTGTGTCGGAATGGTAGTTGTGGTTGTTGGAGTGGTAGTTGTGGTTGTTGGAATGGTAGTTGTGGTTGTTGGAATGGTAGATGTGGTTGTTGGAGTGGTAGTTGTGGTTGTTGGAATTGTAGTTGTGGTTGTTGGAATTGTAGTTGTGGTTGTTGGAATGGTAGTTGTGGTTGTTGGAGTGGTCGTTGTGGTTGTTGGAATTGTAGTTGTGGTTGTTGGAATGGTAGTTGTGGTTGTTGGAATAGTAGTTGTGGTTGTTGGAATGGTAGTTGTGGTTGTTGGAATGGTAGTTGTGGTTGTTGGAATGGTAGTTGTGGTTGTTGGAGTGGTAGTTGTGGTTGTTGGAATTGTAGTTGTTGTTGTTGGAATGGTAGTTGTGGTTGTTGGAATGGTAGTTGTGGTTGTTGGAATTGTAGTTGTGGTTGTTGGAGTTGTAGTTGTGATTGTTGGAGTTGTGCTGGCTGTAGTTGTTGTAGTAGTTGGCGCCACGTAACACGTTTCACAACAATTGGCCAAGGTCGCGGTGGAATACGAGTCACAGTTGTTGACATCACAGGAGGCGATACGATCTCCAAATTCACAATCTATTTGAAAAATCATTGTTTGTTTCAAGAGCATACACTCATTACAGTCCATTTATTCCTTTAATGGATTTTTTTAATAAAAAATTAAAATGTTTACAATTCTCTATCTTTCTTCAGATATCACTAACAAATGCACTTTTGTCGCACATTGATAAGCAATATATAAGCTTTCCATAACATATGAATTGAAACGTCTATGGCTGTAGTACATATAGATAACAAAAACTATAAACCTTGTCAAAATGGGTTTTTAGATCTGAAATCAGTAACTAAAATTATATAAATATTGATAATTGATCAAGAAGTGACAGATATATTGAAATTATTCTTACTCTGTATGCTGGTTTCAAAAGCGCCGCATGTTCCACAACACTTTTCGTAAAAAGAATCTATAGTGCAGACAGTGTAGACTCCGAATGTACCAATGAGTTCATCACAAGTATACGAAACTCCTTGCTGAATATGTACAATTCCTGGTTCATCTCCGAACGGACATACGTCTGTAACAACAAAATAACATGACGTTATACACAAGAAATGTTTACGTCATATTACATAAAAGTGTAATCGTGTATCAGAAACAAAGGTCATCTCACGATAGCATCCTCTGGACTTGATAATGTTGGTTTTGCTTTTTCTCTTTTGCGGAATGAATGGTGGGCCAATATATAAGCTAAATTGCTGCATAGTTAATCAATCCATGAACGTAATTGCACGAATCCATTATTTTGCTAACCTATTCAATTCCGCTTTTTTCTGTAAATTTTGTTGCTTCAAAAACTACATTTACAAGTATTTATATGGTAGGCTGTGGTATGTTCTTCTTGTGCTTCTTTCCAAATATACCTAAGTATTTTTGCGATATTTGCGTCATTTATTGTGCGCAAAAATATGATTACGTTAATTTGAATTTTATATACCATTAATTACATAATTGCTTCTCGCGTATCCAAAATTGGTATTTTTTACAATAAACATCAATCCAGTCAATGTAAAGTGACAGCATTCAGCCTAGTTTATGCTAGTAGAACCTAGTACAAAGTACATTCTTTGACTGGTTAAGTAAGGTATTACCCAAACCCGATCTAAAGTGAAGGTTCATATCAATGTGGTTTGGAGGTGTGTCTCAATTGGAGACAGAATACATGAATCTCTAAAGAAAGAATAAACGCTTGACTAAATTGAATGTTTACATTCACTTGCAACTTCTACTATATAGACTAACTAATGCAAAGTGAAGTATATGGTGGCATAACGTACACCGAAAACGTGATAATTATGACCTCATGAATGTTGACATAGTTACTTCAACTGATCATCGTGAAAATGGCTGTTCCATCTTGTGGATTAAATCGTCGTTGATGAAAAGTTTTCCTTGTCTATCTTAAAAATGGTAATTTAAAACCCCAAAAAGATTATATAATTTTTAAATAAGTATTGAACTATCGTCCTATGTCATCTATGGTCTATATAGTTGCCAGAGCTTTGCAGACAATCTTCATAAGGCAGTTTTAATGACAGTTAGAAATAATTTTGATACATTGGTACGTTATTAATTAAAACAATTAAGATATAACCTTGTCGTTCTTCTTAAATGAAACTCATTTGTTTTTCTCTAAAAATAAGATTACCTGAAAATAACGATTACTTTTGAATGAATGGCGTTTTCGCTTTTCGTCCAATAAATATGGATTTATATTCTGGTTCAAACACACTTACCGCTCGAAGCTGGTGCTGAAGCGTTGTAAACACAAACGCCCCTCTCACACCACTATTAAACAGAAAACATAGTTTATTGTTGTGTTTAAATCGAAAAATCAAATAACTCAAATATCCTAATTATTTAAAGCCGTGCGGGTAACATCCGTGCTAGCCAAGACGTTTGATTACGTTACAAGCCACCTAGGTGCTAGCTTTAATTAGCGAAGATGCCTGGATTAAAACTATAAGTAAGGTCATATAACTTCTTGATTTTCTTGAGCTAATACATTATATCAAGCGTCTACATGATAAACACTAGTTGTCCCCCTTATTATGAAATTACATCGTAGACCTTAGGTACCGATCGCAGGTATAATTTCTTGACTCGAAATCATAAGTTACAATGAAAGATATTTAGGAGTGGCTTGTGTCTGTCAAAGGTTTTTAATCTGAAGATTACATTCATTACATAAATCACGATTTCACTAAGCGACTCCATCTATCCAGTGGAAATCTTGTTTGATTTAATATTGTTTCAAATGTAAATATGCCACAGAATTTTAAATTTCTTTTCATCAAATAACTGGCCTGTGCAGTCGTGTTATACGACAATGAAATACATATCGAATTACACATATGTGATAATACTATTATGACGTCACTGGTATTAATGACGTCGTAATTAAATATGACGTCTCACGATTGTCTCGGTAGATGGAAACGTCAAATCCGAGCCTCATTTCGCCCTGTTGCTGGGACATAACCGAAACAAGAACTGTCATCAAGATCCTGGTAGTTTGACATACCTTGTGATCTCCACACGTTGTCCCTGTTGCGGGGACGTAACCGAAACAAAAACTGCTATCAAGATCTTGGCAATACATAATGTGACATATAGGCGTGTAATCTCTCTCATAAAATCTCTGAAAGGGAAAAAAATAATGTTACATTCCATTGTGAGGGTTTGAATGTGCCGCAATGTCTTCAATGTCTATAAATCTGAATATTTTTTTATCTGATTCGATGTTATTAATCAATATCGTATAACGCATTAAACATTGACCTCTCACGTATCTACTTTACCCTGCAAAGGAAGGACCCACTTCCTCTTATTCTCTCGCACTGGTCGTCAGGTGGAGTCAGCTGACCTGGGATTTCCTTATCATAAGGGGTTAAGGCCGTCGGGTCGTAATCAGTACTCAAGGTCAGAAGGCAATTGTTACCCTGACTAAAAAACAATGACAAAACATATAAACACAGATAAATTGTGTAAATAATTGTATATATAAGGTTATTCTTCATTGTGATAGGGCTGCAATAGCCGAGTGTTTTAAATGCCCCGACATATTACCAAAGCCCTCCACCTATTGGCAAGATGGCAGAGTAGTTAAGATGTCCCTGCATATTACTATAGGCCCCTACCACTGGATCGCAAATTCGAGTCTCATATGCGCAGGGTATGCCAGGTACAGACCGTGTACTTCTCCGCCATTTCAACCTGACAAGACTGTTAATAGGACGCCAAATTGTAGTGCATTAATATTCGCGCATCTAACGTTGAATGATGATCCTATCAGTATAGATAATGTAAATATTAATTTTCGTAGATCAACTCGATCGCGAATTTCGCGAAAATAAATTGCGCGCAATAACGTTGGTTTACAGTATCAAATATTTGTACAGACATCCCATAATACCTATTGAGCGTTTCGATCTGGTCTTCAAATGACGTCACTGAACAGCTGGAGAAGATCCAGGGATTTGAGGCATCATCTCCAGTTTTTGTCAAGACTACGGGAGACATGATATACCCGAACGAACTGTCGCACAGAGACAAGTTGTATAGTCCATCATGTGGGGCACCTAGGCTGAAAAGTAAAGATATAAAGGCATGTACAGTGTTGTAATGCTGACTTACCGCATTACTTACTTTTTTCGCGGGTCAAAATTTTCGATATTTGGCTTGGAAACGGGGAAATAGCATTTAAACAAACTGATGGTGTCTTAGTCATCAATCTGTTTTATAATTGTGTTAATTAAGCTTTCTGATTTATCTTTCAGTACTGATGGAGTCAAATGAAGGGGAGTAACTCTAAAATTTCAGCGACGAACGGGGTGAATTAAAGGGAAGTATCTCTGATATTGTAATTTAATGACAAAGACAAAAAGTATGAAATTGAAAGCAGCTAATAAGACGAACAGAAGAACAATGTAACAAAGAAACCCGGGTAAAAACGGAAAAGATGTTTTACTTACTTATGTCCAAGCTCGTGTGCTGCAGTGGTCATCATTGCGTAGTTAAAACTCTCCTCAGAGACTGCAACGTTACTGGTTTTACAAATCCCTGGCCGGAACGCTAAACCTAAAATTAAAAAAAGGTGGAAAACCCTAAAATAGTTCAAATTAATATATCATATTGGCATAGCAGTATATAGTTTGAGGCTTGTGGAGTTGAGAAACAAGCTAGGGAGATAGCACAGTTCCATATTGTTATCTTGTGTAACTTTACACCAAGCGATATCCTTCCCGAATCGTACTACATGTACGTACGGAACCTACCGAAAACTACCGGAAACTATGAAATATGATTTATGAAAACAGTTCTATGTTGGCGTCTTCTTAGACATACACCTCGAAACTATCTACACGTGTGTACGGAATTAGCCGGAAACTACCGGAAACAATAAAATGTGATTTACGTAAATTTACACGATATGATATTCCACTTTTGAGCTTTATTGTACTGTGGACATGTGAAAAACCATAAGTAAATAAACCTAACAACAAAAACAAAACAAAACAAATCCCGGCATAACAAAAAACACGTATATCATAACATTAAATGTGTCTAATAACACATTAGATAATTATCTGACTTAAGACTAATACACTTCTATATATTTTTGTATATAACAGTTCTAAAGAACTGTTTTTGTTTGGGACTTTGTACTTACCCAGTGTCCCTGTTGATACTTGACCATTAACGGTTGAAGTGAAATCATACCTATAACGATTAAAATGATTAAAACTTTAAACGGTATTATTTTTTCAGAAATTTCCAAAAATACACCGAAATATTGACGAAATGTCCATTACCTTCAGAAAACAATTTTCATTGGTTCCAACATAAAGTATACAAAATTGGAAACTTGTTATAAAGATTCGTAAGATATGTATGCTATGGATATATAATGCAGATATATGAGTGTACTCATAGTTAACGATGAAGCAGTTTATATTGATAGTACTCACATATGTGTTATAAGTGCATTAATTTACTTCTTTTTATTTTAGATTATCTCTGCAAAATTTCAATTCAACCGAGGGACTTTTTTCTATGAAATCATTACGCCATTGTGTCAGCAAATCAGAAGCGATGTTACAAACGGCAAGGTTATTTATTTTCCGTCCTTTTTGGGCTGATAAAGTATATAAATCTAAGATAATTAAAAGGTTCATTACAAGCAATATCAAACAATTTTAGATTTAGACTGCCAACTTTATGGAATACATTAAGCATTCTTTTCGATCCACAAGTTCATATAACGAACTTGACCTACTTTGTAAAAGCCATCGCATGGTCGTGGTCAGGGAGACCGGAAACGGTTTGGTGCCACGAGTTAAAGTTCACGAGGGCAGTCGGCGTGTCAACAAATCCGTTGACCACGAAGTCCTCTGTCCATGGAGATTCGGCCGATGTCTAAATAAATTGATTAATGTTTAATAATTAAACAGTCATCAAACAAAAGTCAACTAGACATTCGGTCGCTTTGTATGTCCTCACAAAATACATTTGTCAGGTTGGCATCAACAGAAAATCAAGTTCAAATTTTAAAATAATGTTGACAGCATAAATTGAGGGTTTTTGCAATCATTTAACAGAAAAAGCAATATATTTGAAGAACTATAGAAATAATGGAGTCTCCTTCTTATTTACAAGTTTTAAGTGATAGCTTTCATTCCTTTCTAAAAAACTACCATTCGAAAGTGTTGGACCGTTAGAGGCCACTCACATATATACACTTGTTATGTGTAAGTGAAATGGGTTTTTTTTGTTCTGTAAACGTTATATGTTAATAATTTAAATCATTGCCACATTTCCTTTCATACAATAGCTAATACTCGCAATACTGCTGCACTATACTGCTGCACTGTTCTTTGGTCAATTAAGGACTGGACAATTACTGAGATCAAGGTCACTTATCAGTGAATATGAAAATGAGCATGAACGCTATTAGTTTTCATTTCATTTGATTTTATATAAATTTGTTTTTAATATTACCGTAGACACCTTTTTCTGTTTTTTTTTAATAAACACCCGATTTCTAGGATTTCTAGTTGCCCCTACTGTTTCTTCAGCGATCATGACAAATTCATTACACAGAAAAATGTCTATGAAGAGTGAAAGACATCAGCAGCGTATTCCATTTAACGGAACGTTCTGGTTGTGCCAAGTCGGAACGGATTCGTAAAATGGAAAAAGTCGATGGACCAATCACGTTATAAGTTTCGATTATTCAACATGGCGTACATCAACATAACTGCGCCAGCGTCGTATTCTTTTTGCCAGAATATTACACAAAGAGTAAAATTCCAAGCACGTCGCGGCCTTTTCAATCCAATGGAACATCATTTTCGTATTCGAACAGCCGGAACGTTCCGCTGAATATCACACTACGCCGCAATACTCACATCTGCAATGACAAGACCAGCAAAGACCACATCTATGGAAATTGCCGTGGACTGAATGCTACTATATTTCGTGTCAATCTGAAAAAAATGGTATAAATAGCAAAGGTGACGCTATATCTACGTTATGTAACTTTGATAGATCAATACTAACTTTGATAGATCAATACTAACAAATAGAAACGAAACGAAAAATCAAAATGTGATCTATCAATGTTGGGTTTTTTTCTGACGGAGTTAAGCAAAGGGAAATAACTTTGATCGATCAATACTAACAAATTGAAATGAAATAAAAGGCCACAATCTAATCTATCAAAGTTTTATTTTAGTTAGGTGAAGGGAAGTATCTGATCAATACTAACGACCAAAATGTAGTTTTATACACAGAACATGCTTTTAGGAGTAATGTATTGAGTGAAGTAGACCATTGCTAGTGTACATATGCGTTCTTTTTAATATTACCAGTTCTCTGCCAAATTGAAATTCTGACGATTGATGACGGTATTAGGAATTTTGAAGGAAATTAAGTCATACTCTAGGAAATATGATATGATATTAGAGGGAACCAATAAATAAATAATGTCGGTAAAATTTCATGCATTATTTTATTATCAGTAACACAGATGGCAAAATTAACATGATTTAAATGCTCTTTAGTTCGACTTTACATAATGAGAGTAATTCACGCACCACGTGATGCCTGATAACGTGTGTACTTGACTATTGTTTCCATCAAGGCTATTTTCAATAAGCGGTATACGTATTCGCATAAGTATTTTTTCAAGTGGAGCAATCATTATTTATAGAATTTTATGAGTTTTCTAAATCTATAATTAGACTAATAATTTCCGGTCACGTGCGAAATGTCCAAGGGGCTATTCCCCGGCCTTCCATTTTTGATGAAACATCTTACTTTTTCAATATAATTTGGTCAAGTTTCATCCAATCAGGTCAATCTAAAAAATCTACAAAAGTAAAACACGAATTGGTGGCTTTATTTACCTAAATGTTGACGTAATGTGTGACGTTTGTGACGTTATCATACCTCATTGATGACGTAGGCATAGAACTGACGAATAGATTCCTTAGCTTCAATGTCCTTGGCTAAAGGCGTACTGGCTGTGCTTACACCATACCAACTACATAAAAAAATATTGATAAACGTATAGACTTACAATGTATTAGTATATCTCGTTGATTTCTCGCTAAGTAGGAAATGTAGTATGCAGTAAAAATGATATAAAAACAACATTTTTTTTATGAAAAACGATATCATAAATACATGTATTGAATATGTCAGATAGAGTTTCAGGAGTATTGATTATACTGTATAAAGGTACATGTATCTGTAAAAATCACTTTATCTAGTCATAGATATGTTTTACTTTTAACTAGTGTAATGCGTGAAGTTTGACTATGTTTGGTTATCTTGGGTACATGATGCAATCTAAAAATATCCTTTTGTCAACTCTTTACTCCAATACCAAATGTATGATTGGGAGAATATTGTTAGCAAATGAATAAGGCGTTTATTAAAACGAGATGTAAACCCAGCAGCTTTTCATTTCGTTGACAGAGCTGAAACCATTCTGACGATTCACATTCGACAAAGGACATGTCATACGGTTTGAATTATGTCGATGGTGTAAACAGCAGCTGGTCGACAAAACAACTATTTAGCAAGGATGATAAATAAACAGACATAATAATTAAAAATAAATAAATAGAAAATACAATGTAAATAAAATGCTCAGAGTCATACGCATAGGCCCCAGGATCATGAAATAATCTTAGACTAAAGTTTAGACATAGCCAATCATAAATCACGTAACATTCTGTCACGTGTTCTTTGATTTGTTAAGTCTAAAATTGATTCTGTTTTGAACTTAAATCTGTTTCATGATCATGATGCCAATTTTAGATATTTAAAAAAAACTTCAGGCGTCACTTTCGAAAAAATCTTTTATATATATGATTTACTTTTTTAATTTGAAATGAAGTTAATTTCACCAATATTCGTATTTCGAATTCATATTGTATTAATATCCATTATAATTCATTAACTTACAGTGACAGGAAAGTGTAGGCCCATTGATCTTGATTTAAATTATAAATAACAAAATTATATAGCCGTGTTTGACAATCTAATAACGAAAAATTTACATATTCTGAATACGCGGGTATTTTCGTGGCGACGATTTTTTCGCGATTTCGCGAGACATTTTTATGATCGTGAGAATTTGTCAGCGAAATATCAATAAACGACTGAAGTTATTTTACCCTGAAAGATAGATTTGCGAGAATTAAAAACCACCTTTTTTGTTTTTAGGTAAAATCGCGACAATTTTAATCCGCGTACATGACCGGCTGTGCGGTAAAAACAAATCCTGTTATCAAACATGTTTATGCAGTTACATGACAGTGTCTAATCATTTTACAGGATATTTCTTGTTATCGTGACTACACCTTTTCGAATTCATATGAATACGGATATTCAAAGTATCTGTTGATTCATCAAGTGCAAGTCCATTAATGATAAAGCGTAAGTGATAATCAAAACATACCAACTTAAGAACACACGCAATGTGTTTACTCATTTATCAATAATATTTTTACTATAGAAGCCTTCCATCATTACCCTGTAACCTCCTGACGCAGCTGTACGCTACGCCATCAGAGCTGACTGCTCCCTGCAGTTTGGGCCATAGTGCGCATTAACGCATGACGGATTTTGAGATTATTAATCCTATTTACCGTAAACATGTTTTTGAAAAGTGTTACCTTAGAAAAAGAGTAATCTCATCATGTAAAATGGAAATAAATTATAATGGTAGGGCGTAGTTATTTTATTCAAGACTTGTTTTGTATTATGTAGGCATTAAACGTAAAAAAAAGTGTAAAAAGAATGAAGAAGACACACGCTACGCCGGTTGTAAAACTGTGAAACATCGTTATACCAAAGCGTTTTGTGTGTAGCTATTTCTTAAAATTACGGTAATTCAAAAAATGTTTTGACACTATCACACCCTCTGTTTACCTCATTCTGTATTTTTTTAAAGATATTATCAATAAATATGTCATATGGATTTTACTTTTTACCCTGTCTAACAAGTCGATACCCTGTAAAGTTACCGGTAATATGAGTATTGTAAATAACTTTAACGAGAAGTTTTCATAGTAAAAATAATGTGTAGAGCATAATGGTAGTACCAGTAAAAATACATGTTTGCAGACGTTAAATTGCTAAATCATATATCAAGTTCATGTTGATTTTTTATCTTAATTATAAATATTTCATGAAAACTGCATTAATGTAATACATTTTGATAATTTTATCTATATGTTTATTGAGAGCTTGTCGTTGTGATAATGTTATGTTTTTTGTGAGTTTTTTTCTCATCGAACAACTTATTCACGATGTTTTAATTTCGCAATCTAAATTATTATGATTCTCTCCTACTGGTGTGAATATATTTTCGCAGCATCGCGAAACTCAATCGCCCTCGATATAAATATCATTTACAGTATTCCGAATAATTCTACTGTTCCAACGTTACTTTATATATTTCAAATTAATGTTTATCGATGATATCATGAATCTTAATAAATAAAAAAACTTTTTACAAATAATAAACTTTTAATAAATAAAAAAACTTTTTACAAATAATAAACTTTTTACAAATAAAAAGAGGTACTGGAAAAGTGTGTATCTTTATCAATAAAACGTCTGATATCATTTCAAGTATAATGGCCATTACTTTACTAAACATACTACAGCTCACCTGCATGAGCGGTCGGTAACCCCAGTTCGACCTCTTTTCCTCTATTAATACTGCTAGGGCGCATAAATAAGCATTTAGTTACGATCCATTAATACACAGTTATCGAATATAACATAAAGACCAAGGACAAATTATCTGTTATATTTATTGTAATTTAGATAACTCATAAATCATCTGCTCCAGTTGTGTATTTGCTATTTCAAGCTGTACCCGACAATAACATTTTAATAAATAGATTTTTCAATATAAAACATAAATCAAGATGCTGATTATGGAAACACGAATATATTGCTTTATTACACGTAAAGTCATGAGAAGAGAGAAATGATAAGATACCCAATTTAGTTGCCCTTCACTATCATGCAATGGAACAAAACAAAATAATGTTATCTTTATGAATTATAAGTAAATTCCATATCTAGCGCTAAAAGCAATATAAAAGGGATTTGTCACTTTAATGAATGGTTATGGTTTTAACCGACCCGCTACAAGGCTGTTACGCATGTTTAAGAACTGTAAAAGTCATAGACGTTTAGAGAAAAAAGAAGCAGGATAATATATAATCCCGAAGGGCATATTTGAACATGTAGATTATTCTTCTCTCATTTTTTTTTTTTTTTTTTTTTTTGCAGTTTTATCCTTCAGAAAGACAGAATTTTCAACGAGTTAGAAAATATTATCGTCTTTATTGTAACCTTTGTGGTTACATTGTACAACGCTACTTTTGATTATCTAATTTATAAAATTGTAGATTTGCTTCTTAAAAGTAAAATTAATAAATTTGAAACTTAATTTTCAAAACAGACCGTTGGAAAAGGTTAAACAGTATATACAAAATGTAATTTACCATTCCGCATATCCCAAATTCCGCGACTTTATTTTAGCATATTTGCGAATAAAGAAGTTTACGGTATATGGTTCTTACTGACAACCTTGCATTTATATATATATATGTTTACGATTATTTGTTTGATATTTAAATCACGTTTGAACTTCTATTCGAAATTGTGCCAAAATTTATCTCCCAAAATATGAATTGTTTAGAGTTTCTTAAAAGAAAGACTATACCTTGAAAAATTATCACAGAAATATTGATTCCTTGAAGATTTTAAAAACATTCTTTGTGTGGCTTCGCAATTAAAATATTCGCAACTCAGAATTAGTTTAAACTTATGTTAAGTAATTCTATTGATTAGATATGTTCGTGGTATTTTTGTAAGAGATCTTGACATTTTAGCTGTTAATGAGATATAGAAGAAATTATATTGCTGTAATATTTTCGCTTAAAAATGCAAACGAGGGTTCCAACTATGTTATCAAAATATCTATGATCAATTTTGAATGGCTGCAAATTAATGGGTGCACATTATTACAATCTTGTACATTATAGTCTTATTGAATGTTGAGGGGGGGCTTAATGCTGAAATGTGCATTTTGACGTAAAACAGCGGGACAGGAAAGTAGAACCAGGCTAAATGTGTCAAGTATGAATGCCATGCTGGTTAAGTATATATGAATGATCCACCGCTGACGAATGACATTTTCTTATCAAGAACAGGAGAAGACGAATGAGTATTTTTCTTCAGCAATAGTTACTTACTTCACATTATTACCACCAAAGAAACGTTTAAGTTTCTTATTGTACTTAAAGATGAAAATATTAAAATTAATTTGTTGTGTCCTGAAAACTTTCATGACACTATGCCTTTATGGAATGAAGTACTGATTGCGCATTCACCGAAATCAAAACAAGTTATGTTACCTTACTTTTTGTGCTTTTAAACGAGTAATTATTGTTCAAATGATGAGTATCGTTTATGCTTTGTCGGCGATGTAGCATCTTTAATGTCACCTTTATTTTCTACGTATATTTGCGAATACATAAATTCGCGATCAGTTTACTGACAATCATGCATATATATATCGGATATACAATAATTATTTACAAAATATTTGAATTAATTTTAAAAATAATTTACTTCGGATTCCTATAAATGACTATGTTTTAGAGTCTTCGTTAACATATTTGTAAAAGCTGAATGAAGGGCTTTTAAGTATACTTATTTTTCAGTATAGGTTTTATATTAATGACCGCAAAGAATTTTTATTAACTTTTGACCTCTCTCAGAAATTACGCAAAAAATTATCACAGTAATTAGTCAAACTATAAAGAATAAAAGTTTCTCTGACCCTAAACATGGGAAAACACTCATATTGCAAAAGTAGCATCCTCGAAGGGTGGGGGTTCGAAATTGTACAAAAAGTTGGGCTGACCCTCTAGGGGCCTGAGGGGTGAGGCAAAAGTGTAAGTTTTGCTATTGAAACTAAGCATTGGGTAACACTAATATTGCAAAGGAAGATGGAGCGTGGCCAAAAGGCAAAAAAACAAATCATGGGATCAATTTTGCTACTTCTAATCGTAAGGGTTTTTGTGAACTTTATTAAATGAACAAAATGAGCGATACATGTCCTCTTGGTCACTTGTATATAGCTTTGAGGGGAAATCCAGAAAAATCTGTGTTATTATTTAGTTTTGGAAATCATTAAATGTATGTTTTCAAAGTACCCATAACATGTACTTTTGTCAACGGGTGAAAATTTTATCATCGTTACACTAACCCAACAAACCTCAATCCGTCCCTATATAATTACGTTAACAAGGCAATGAATATTAAAGGAACGAAAGAAAGTTATCTTCATTCTTGCAATAGTGAATCGAATATTAATTTGACTATGTATAAAACATGTTCAACTAACATTCTTGCTATTGACAAACCTGTCAAAAATAAACTCAAAGTAATCTAATTTCACTCATGCTTTTAAAACACGGCCCGTAACGTTACTCACGGTGGATAAACGGGAACCTCTGACTTAACAACTAAGAAAGGGGCGGGTATCATACTCTTGTCATTTGGAAGGGTCCGGTTTGTAAGTGATGGATGTCTTTAGTGTCATAGACCATTATTTTGACATTTAATCAAATTCAGCTCATTTCAAACGACCTTTGGTAGATGAAAGGTCAAATAGTATGGAGGAGGCAATCATGAGCATGATGACTGAGTGCATAGAGGTAAGTGTTAAAGCACAGGTGTGTCAGGTTTCAAAGTTGAAAGTCATATTCAACCTCTACGCCGCTAAATAAGAGTACATTTTAATTCCAATGATAAATCGGAACACTACTTTCACAACTTACCCGTTTTCTCTGTTGCGATTGTGGTTCTCATGTTTTACTTTGCAATGCATTCTTATATGTGGTGTGTTTAGAATCAATATAAGACCTTATTCAATTATCATGATAGTTCATATCAACTGCAGAGGTATGTATTAAACGTTTTCATTAACGTCAATTTCGAATTATCAATATATTAATGCAGTTTTGCAAAACCCCATCCAGCGATCGGTCAACTATTCTCACATCCTATCGAGTCCCGACTGGGCGAAAGTGATACCCTCTCTAAACCGGCAAAATACTCATGCACCATACATGATCGGTTTAGGAAGGCTACACTGTATATTGAGTGCTATAAGATCATAGAAATTTATTCAACGCTACAGATAAGTACCGTCGATACGTTCCTGTTTTTACACAATGAATAATTCTCGTTTCTGTCGCTATTTGCATATTTTAATTTTATTGGAAACGTGTTGGAAGTTGCTGTAAACACGTACAATAGGAATTAACCCATTAAGTGACTTCTCGATTTTACCAGGAATTCAACCCCCTCCCCATCCCCCTCCACCATAACTTATTACAAATGTTTTAGTAAGTAAATTATAGCTGCAATCAAGTTTTGAAACTATTTTCAAATCTGAAATTTTTCCAAGATTGAATGATCAAATTTGTTCGCCAGAATTCGCTAAAATGACTTTATAAAATATTTTAATTTGGTTTTATTAATGTTAACGTTAACAGACAGGGTCATTTAAGAACTTGCCAGGTTTGTTGGTGAAGAAAAGCTGGAGTACCCGAAGAAAAACCACCAATCAGCGGTTCATGCCATACAATTGCTCCACGCGGGATTCGAACTAGCAACCCAGAGATGGAAGATTAACCGCCTCTCAGCCACTACGTCAGCACAAAAAAAGATAATGAAATACTTACTAGCTATAAATTGAATAATCTGTGACAACCAGAAACTCGATCACATGATTCGTCACACTTCGTTTGACCAGGTGATGATTGGATGCCATATCTGGAATGGCGTCTGTCGCGTTATCAAATGTAGGGTCATCCATGACGTCATCTAAATTAATGTCTTTGGTGTTTTTGTTTACATTATCTCCATCATCTGTAAAAAGGAATTGACTTCTATGAATATAATGCTCAGTTAAAAATGAAATTTTTGACGCAATATTTCTTCAGACATAATAGTTTGTTTCCTCAACTGAAACATAAACACAAATACATATAGAATCTAACACCATTGTGTGATACTTATATTAATCAAATGTATTACAGTACCTGTGCTCATTTTATACATACATTTAGAATTTTAACACCTTCCTCCTATCAACACAAGGTTAATTTCGCAATCAAAAATTTTGCGAAATTTATTTAAAACCGAAACATTTGAATTCTTACAAATCTAAATTTTATAATTTGAATAAAGTATTTTTACGCATGACAGTTTCTCGAGTACTTCAATATTTTGATAACAATGTGCGAACCGTCCTTATGGGAAATACAGATATTCTAAAAGACCACTCGCAAAACAGAGGGAATCGTTTTCATATTCAGACGGTCTCATACGCAGGCTGAATGTGTTGAAAGTGAATAGTCTTGGAACCTATAAAAGTGGTCTGATTAAAGAGGTCGTATTTATACCGAGGTAACCGCTAAAACAGGTTTTTACTGCAGGTACGTTTTGCCATTTATTTTTGTAACATATTCAAATGTAAACAGAAAAAAACATTTTCACTATCAGAGCATTCTGACCCATCATCAAAGCCTATTATCCTTGAAAATTGAAAAGTGTCTCCTGTAGGTCATGTTCATCGGGACGTGACGAAGCGATTATGTGCAGCAACAGGATAGCGTATAGAAATTTGAAAACCATATTTTGTTATAAATATTTTGATGGGTCAGACCAAAAAAGCAAGAAAAACAACATTGACCTGATACACAAAAATACTTTCATAATCAAATATTTAATTTTGAATTCTTTTTAACGAATCCCTCTCTCAGATTTTGTTAAAACAATGAATATTATTATACATTAAATGAGATTTAAATTAATAGAAATATTTCTATCAAAAACAGTAATGTGAATTGTAACTCTTAGAAACAAACAAGGTTAATGGTTGGTGTCAAATAAAGCATTATTATCAGATGAAAAAGTGAATTGCCCTATTGCCGTTTTATTCATAATACAGGTACATATTTTACATAGGAAAAAATAACTTTAATTAATACAACAATAATGGAAATATATATCATACATATTAAAATGTGATACTTTAATGCGTAAAACTGAATGATGACAATGTTATAAAATTTATGTCTTAGATGTTACGGGTGGTTTTCTACTCCTGCTTAGTGCTCAGCATACAGGGAGTGGGACGACTGGTTGGCCCGTTGTCAGTATAATGTGACCGGGTGGGGTGTGTTGCTTGGTGTCTTCGGCGGCATGCTTCAGTGATATAACACTATAAAAAGGGCAACAGTTCCACTATACAAGAAGACACAACATGAATATACCGCAGTCTCCCAAAACACGCACCCCGCACAACATACACGCAATACACCGCATACATGGGAGGCCGTCCTTACATGACCCTAGCTGTTAATAGGACGTTAATTAATCAAACAAACAAACAAACCTACGGGTGGTCGAGCGTAAGGCAATTCGCCTTTATTTAGCCTGACGGGGTTTGAATACCAAGCGCGGACGTGAACTGGTCAGGGATCTGCTGCCCGATCACTTCTCGCTTTTTTCCAGGTAATACGGTTTTTACTCCACTTTAAGACCCCTCGCGCGGTGACACCCTTCGGATCATCGAATATGATTTGCATAGGTTATTTATCTTGTTTCACAATTGATGTAAAAAAAAAATTGTATCTCTAATCTGTATATAATCAATTTAATGTGAATCGTTCATAAAAACAATATAGTCCACAGATATGTATTTACCGAATTTTATCATATGTGCCACTTTCTTTAGTTATCTATCAAAAACCATAAGGTTTGATGAAACAAGACGTGAAAATCATTAAAATGGCTTCAGAAGCCTTATAAACCTAGCGTAGTTACAACACCGAATTGAGAAACTGTAAAATTGTAGTTTTTATTTAAAATATTTGTTAAGACGGAAACATTCCTGCAGAAATCCCTTTAAAACTACTAAAAGTAAAAATGTGAAATGAAATTATTCAGCAATTAAAGGATTGTTAGATTGCATTTATTGGAGATATAAATACAATCTGGTTGGCAGATAAATGGAATAGCGCCCGTCAGGGCGCTATGAATATTTAAAAGTTTCATAACCATACTGGTTCATTCAACTGCAATGTTAATTTTCTTTCGCGGACTAACATGGTGTCAGTAAACAAGACTCACATCCATTTATGTAGATATTACTACACCAAGTCTAGGCTGCATTTATTGGCTCATCATGCAGATCTCGATTATCATTAGAATAATGGGAGTCGCAGTGGCAAAATGTAAATAAAGACCATTATTTGGCTTCGTTGTCTGATCGTAGGTACTCGTTTCACTTCACTAGAGGTGTAGATATATTGATGTTTGGCTGTACTGATGTAGGTAACTTTTGGTGATGAATAACATATTGAAAGCTTACCTTGACTCGTGTGTATGAAAATTGCGGTACATATAACTTGAAAAATAATATAATGGTAACAAGATCAGTTTGAATATACGTTTGCAATAACTAATCCCAACTTCCCTGTTGCACATCGGCAAATTAACAAAACAAAGCGATTACATCACCTTCGAAAATAGAATCCATGAAATTAATTTCCTTTGTTTTGGACCTGCGAAGCCGAAAATCTGCAAATTCAGCACTGGTGGAGCTTCCGTTTGAATTTTCTAAAAAGTACTGGACGCCATTTAGATAAACTGTACCGTGCTGTAATGAGAAAAAAGACAGAATTATAATAACAACAACTATATAGATTCTTAAAGTGTTAAAAATAATATGGTCATAGAGTGATAGATAGTGCTTAAAATACGTACTATTATTGGCATCTTTTAAGTGTAGTGATATTGTGGCTTATTTCCTTTTTGGCATAAAAAAAATCACAACAAATTTTGACTATTTTGGTTTCGAAAATCTCTCTTTCTGACTATATGTATGTATTGTTATTCTATCTCTATTTTATTCAGCGTAGATATAAGCTAGAAAAAGAATACATGAGCATATTCTTGTTCGTCATAATAAGCATAAAGCTTGTATTTGTTTTTATACGTAAAATAGGCAAATAAAATAATAATAATAATAAAAACATCAGTCATTTATCCATCTAATTTTCCGTTCAAGCATTATAGTAACTTGGTATTTTTACGGTACTGATTGATATTCGTATAAGATATTTTCCAGTTGGTGCAATGAAAACCACTTTCTAGTTATATTTGTTTCAGTTGTAGAAGTGACATTCCAATTGTTTCAGGCGTTAGTGTAGTTTCAGTTTAAGGCTTTGTTTAACGAGGTCTTTTAGGAAATGTTTTTTAAAAATGATGTCATTAAATGACATTTTCTTTTGTATGAAGATCGATTAAAAAAATTGATCTTAATATGAAATCCACCAAAATTAATCTACCACATAACTTATAATGATTTTATAGTAGGACATTCGGACTCACCATGTTTGACAGTTCTTTATTCGTGAACTGTACTATAAACGACGCCCCGTGAGAACGATCCTGGTAGAACGCGGTCCGCTAATGTAAACAAAAATGACACATCAAAATGCTTATCGTACTTCACTAAAGTACTATATAGAATCGGAAAACACAGTTTGACTGTATTATTATTGCTACAATCAATTAGATAATATGTTTATTTTTCAGTAAAAACAAAACTATGATCTAGAATTCCCCAATAATTACAACTTTATTTATCAACATTATCCGCCACAATAAAATGCCGATATGTGTTTTAAAATGTTTTGTGAAAACTTACTTTCGGTTCTTTTATAGCTTAATACTCAAGATTTTGATAATATTAAGATAAGCTTACGTTCTTTGGCGGAAGCGTTTCCATGACAACTTTGTTTCCTTTGATGACGTAGATAGGCATGTTTTCATTAACTCCATAGTTACGTCTCAAAGAGAGACTGACTGTAGTGTTGTCTGTGTCAAAGGTCACATCGAGAATATCCGGAAATGACTGCAACCCGTTAGGAGATCTTTTATGACGTTCTCCATCATCAATTTGTAACGCAATATGTTCTGAAAATAATAAGCATACCTCCAAACGTTAGCTGGATGCTCTACCGACTGAGTTACTTAAAAAAAATAAGTCTTCATATCGACTCTGTTTGTTTATTAAGAAACTAGAGCATTTATTGCTATCTTTGCATTGTCGTTTATCTAGACACAATGAATAATACCTTTCCAGAATAATTTACAGAATATCACATCGGTCAGTATGAATTTACAGCGTCTACATTTGCACTGATACACAAAGTTGGATGGTGCGGATGGATATATCACGGCAATGATAACAGCAAAACTATATTGATTATAGTCCGATTTGTTTTAGAAATAGAAATATATCTTAACTAAAATAAATCGCCTGTGTGTAAAGATACTTTTTCATTGCTAAATCAAATTTATTTTCATCTGTGTTTAGCTACATTTTTAATTAATGTTTAATTTTGTAGCATAAAACGTCCTCAAACTAGGATGATATTTTACAATGAAATCCCCAGGCTATGTGGTTATGCCGGGTAGATTACAATTGATGTTGATTGACAGCAATACATTTACGTTATACATTTCGTTATACATTTCAGAGACGTTTCGTACATTATTACGCACGAGACAAGTAGGTAGAGGGATGTTAAGGTCCGGTTTCATTTTGTGCAAATTACATGCTCTCGTAAGTCTGTATTACAACGTTCTTTTAAAGGAGAAACAGATCATACCACCGATAACCGTTACATCATTCAACCCTATTATAGTCTTTTCTGTATAAATATCGTTCGATCGAGAGCTTTCGATCAATGTCAGTGTGCTAAACTATGTATACACTACAAGTAGATTAGCATGTACATTGCTACGGAATAGATTTATACACTTCTTTGAAAAGTGACTTGAATCATGCCTGATAACCACCAAGCTTGACTGAAGAGCTTGAAAAGCGAACATGATGTGTTTTCTATAAAAGAATAATGTAATTTTAAACCGCAAAGGTATATCCCCTCACATGTACAGTGTACCTCTTCATAAACAATTAATATATAGCAATGGATCTTACTTTCGATATTTTTCTTTCAAATAAAACAACAAAATACATATGAACTTAATATAGCCTGATAGCATTAGTGTCACAATTAGGTTGCGTATGTGTTAATTGGAAATTGGTCACTCACGCGTTTTCCAATCAGTACCTCCCATATAATAATAATAATAGTTTAAGGTTACATATCTATAGTAAACTCTACCGAATTCTTACTTCACCTGTCATTTTGTATGCATCAAAATGCAACAAATTAAATCAAAATTGTTTTGTGTTTTTAGAGCAATCGGAAGAATTTTACTAATTGAACTGCATATTTATATCGCACGTTTCATTCACTTAGATATCTTTTCATATATATATCGAAATTGCATTTACTAAAAAATATCAACTTTTTAGAAAGGCTAATATTAGTAGCAAACTTAATAAACCTAAACGCAGAAGTAGCAAGTAAATCTGACTTACCTTCATGGTCCCATTCAAACTTTCCTTCAAAGCGGATTGCACCAATAATTTCAATACCCACAAATAAAAGAATTGATATCCAGGTAGAACTATATCCATGCATGGTCAACACTGACAATCTATGGAGTATCTATCAATTCATTCATCCTAGCCATATTTATACTTTTTCTGTAAAAATGTTCCGGTTGACAAAATATTTTGAATAAATCATCAAGTGTAGAAGGGTCAGTGGCTTCTCTGATGAAACTCCACCCTGACTATTAGTTTGCATTCGTTTATATGGGTCGTACCGTTTGCTCCGGCACAACAATATTCGGAAAGGGACGCCATATATACGAGGTTTTAAATTATTTGTTATCTAATATCCCAAAGCCAAACATCACTCAATGCATCAAATCTTTTCGAGGTAAATATCCCGATTTTCGTCCATTGATTGGTTACTGGTTACCGTCTAACGAAATATCTTGATTTGATTATAGCACATCTTTAATGGTGAGAGTATAGAGAGGATAGGTTTAAAGTTAAATTTGCATAAGACTGGAAAACGAAAAATCACGATTTTGATTCACGTGGAATTATACCTATTTGGTCATCCGGCATGATCAGAAATGGAATAGACGAGAAGTAATGTATTTATACACTGGCGTTTTGTAGACGTTAATCCCACGATCCTTATAATACACCGGTTTTGCCCTATACACAGAGCACATAATGCAAGGGCAGAGGTATACTGACATCAGTACGGTATAACTCTTTAGATCATTAGCTTACCTGGTTTGAAAGACCAAGGTTAGCCTACGCGATATCGTGGCGTCTGTCGTCCGTTCGTCTGTTCGTCCGTCCGTCCGCAGGTCCGTCAAACATTGACTTCTTCATAACCGCTGAAGGATATTGCACAAAATTTGGTTAGTAGCACCTAATGGTGTACTGACTGAAAATTATACAAATCGTCGGGCTGACTCAGTGAGGTCCTGAGGGGCGAGACCAAAATGCTTCTATTTGGCTTTTTCCATAGCACAGACCTTTTCTCTGAAACTAAGCATGGGATAGCACTCATAATGCATTTGCAGCATCCTTATTGGTCGGGGATTCTAAATCAACTAATGGTGGCGCTGACCCCCAGGGGTTAGAGGGTTGGGCCAACAGGAGTCAAATTGGTGATATCTATATATAAGCAACTTATCTGAAACTTAATTAAAAGTATGTAATAGCTCTTAGTAAGATATTTTTAAAAGCATCATTATAATGTGGGGGTTAAATATTAATTAAGCAAATTTTGTAATTTCTAATTGTCAGAGTGATAATTACTTGATTAAAAAAGATATATGTGGCATAACTGGGCAACAAAATGGACGTTTTATTTGTTCTTCAGTAATTTATTGAAAACCATCTGGTTTGACGAATTAAGCTGTGTGTATGAATATTACGGCAAATACAACTTTAAATAAATAGATAAGCGATACAGGCCTTCTGGGTCTCCTGTTTTCAGTCAGTTAAGTTTTATAGAGGATATTTATATCTTTTCGAATGTAGGGGCCGCGTTTGCTGAGTGGTTAAAATTCCCCGCCATATTACCACAAACACTCCACCTCTGTGTTCATGATTTGAAGGTGTGAAATGTTAAAATGATATGTTAAGCTTTTTTATTTTTTAATGCAATGTATATATTAATGATAGAAAAAATAGTTGATGCCATTTGCTTGTCAAAATGTGAAAATGGTTTTGTGCATTTATTTCATGCCTGTTATATGTTAAACACAAATACTGAAAATTCTGTGGATGGCATTTCTAAAGCATCCGACGCCTGCACCTGCGTGTCACCTGATCTATTTTTATATTCTGAATAAATCTTTGCAAAAAATTGTTGTCCATATTATGTCTTAAAACAAAACACTTAGGTTTTATCGTCAATCCCTTAAAATGCTTGATTTCAATTGTGGTCGAAAACATTCGGCAATTACTGTTTAGTAATTATTTTCGCGATTCCTCTTTAGCTGCGAAATACATGTTTCTTCTAGATTCTCAAGGATGGTGATAGTAACCCTAAAAATATCGAGGATGGTCAAGGGATGGATATAACGACAGTGATAATAACTTGTGTAATATCGATGGGGGTCAAGTGATGGATATAATGACAGTGATAGTAACCCATAGAATATCGAGGGTGGCCCAGCGATGGATAAAATGACAGTGATAGTAACCCATAGAATATCGAGGGTGGCCCAGCGATGGATAAAATCACAGTGATAGTAACCCATAGAATATCGAGGATGGTGCAGGGATGGATATAATGACAGTGATAGTAACCCCTGCAAAGTAAGCTACATTGACCAGGTTGGGAATGGCGGGTGTAGCCAATGGTTCATAAGCCACTTTGAAACAAATGGGTCCTTCATCGGGAGATGTGTCTGATATTACGACAAAACTGATATGAGTATTCGAAGATGTTTTTGTTCTACATGAAAAACTCTGATGAACAGAACAATTGATTTTATTTTTGTTTTCAATAAATATAACATGCTCTCAACATTATAAAATTACTTGTAGTAATTATTAACGTAATTGTAGGATAAAAACGAAGTCTCAAATTGTGAATAAGAAACGGGTATATCGATCATTCGAATGAATGTTCTTTAACTAAAACTGTCTTAATACGAAATTTGAAAATTTAAAATCAAATGTCGAGTAAATCAAGGCACAATTGGTAACATAGTTACATTATATACAAATAGTAAACATTATCTCCAAAAAGTACACACGATTATTTACAAAAATGACATATTATCTATAAAAAAATACACATTATTTACATACATTACATATTATCTATATATATTACAGTTTTATTGTCAAATGTATCTATAAATTGTATGTCAAATATATTTTATAAAAAATCAAAAGATATGGACATTGAAGACACATGATTTTGATTTTAAGGTATGAATATCGTCTATATACGTTCACGCCAGCATGAATATCTATAGATTCAAATGAAATAATTATCATCATGAATATTATCCAACTTTTAGTAATATTAATCTCAAACAATAAAAATGATTGTTAACGATATCATTTTATACATTTTTTTTGTTTGGAACTACGCAGAGGTAAATATATAAATATATATAAATAGTTTTATTAAATAAATGAACACATGTTTTATAGAACTCAAACTGCATTTGATCACATCCATATTCCCACTTTACATACATTCAACATTATATAACCTATCAAACTTACGGAAAATCAACCCTGAACATCAAAAGACATTTCTGGTGTCTGTTCGGCCCAATCTAAAAATTACAGTATCTATTATTCTATTAACCGAGGGATAATGTAATATGATAATTCATCAACTTATTTACCAGCGTATTTTTTACTAATAATTTGCAATGGCATCTTTGACGTGCATATATTATGTATATATTGTAGTTAGTTTCATCATTCAAATAATGAAAAAGAAACCTAAGCATTAATTCAAAAGTTCGCAATCATTCAGCTCAAACACATTTTTAGCATACATACATCGTATGACAATTGAGCACCCGATCGTTTTTCGCATCGATGTTACATATTCGTATTGGTATTAAAAGTGAAACATTTGAACTGTCTTAATACTTGAAATGAAACGACCACGAATTTCCACAAGTCTTGAGCATTTATTCCTTCCCCGTCCATATCGACTATGTCCCAAAAGTTGGAATGAAACGACTACAAGGCTCCACAAGTCTGAAGCATTATTTCGTCCCCGTCCATATCCACTCTATGAACTGTCCCAAAAGTTGGAATGAAACAAGGCTCCACAAGTCTGAAGCATTATTTCGTCTTCGTCCATATCCAATGGTCCCAAAAGTTGGAATGAAACAAGGCTCCACAAGTCTGAAGCATTATTTCGTCCCCGTCCATATCCACTCTATGAACTGTCCCAAAAGTTGGAATGAAACAAGGCTCCACAAGTCTGAAGCATTATTTCGTCCCCGTCCATATCCACTCTATGAACTGTCCCAAAAGTTGGAATGAAACAAGGCTCCACAAGTCTGAAGCATTATTTCGTCCCCGTCCATATCCACTCTATGAACTGTCCCAAAAGTTGGAATGAAACAAGGCTCCACAAGTCTGAAGCATTATTTCGTCCCCGTCCATATCCACTCTATGAACTGTCCCAAAAGTTGGAATGAAACAAGGCTCCACAAGTCTGAAGCATTATTTCGTCCCCGTCCATATCCACTCTATGAACTGTCCCAAAAGTTGGAATGAAACAAGGCTCCACAAGTCTGAAGCATTATTTCGTCCCCGTCCATATCTACTCTATGAACTGTCCCAAAAGTTGGAATGAAACAAGGCTCCACAAGTCTGAAGCATTATTTCGTCCCCGTCCATATCCAAGGGACCATAATGTCGACTTGTCAAGTTGTGGCTGCCACTTCACTGACAGACTGTGTGAGATCACAGAATATTATAACTGTCATTTCTACTACTCGTCGGTGCAACATCCTCTCGATAGGTTCTCCCTCCATCAATGCCGGTAACCCTCCTAGAAAATATATTGTAACTGTACAAAATGTTTGGCAAGACATACACAAATCTTCAATGACTTCGTCCATGCTATTTCACGCCGACCAAAATCTTTCCTAAAAAATAATGTTTTTTTTTTGTTTTGAAGTCATAAGAACTAAAACAGTTATATGTATGTTGAGACCCTTTTTATCTTTTGCGTAGGCCTATATCAACGTTACTGAACAAATGACATTGAGTCCATAAAGAGCTTTAAACGCTTAAGTGAAAACCTAAATATTAACATGTGTATTGAGGAAAAGTATAAACTTACGGAGCCCGAAGAACTAAAATAATAGGTATCATCAGCCTGACGTCCACGATCTCGCTTCTTTCGAGCTAAAAAGAAGATTTAAGCTATAATTAAAATAGTCTGAATAAAAATAATGCATTTGAGATATCATTTTTATAAATCAGTAATGTAATGTACATTTTGTATTTTAATTCTAAGACATTTATCTTGCGATATGCTTTAGTAAGATAATAATATAAAATGGGCGAACGATTCCGCTATGGCGGAGAGACACAACACGAATATACCACAGTATCCAAAAATTAGACATTCATACACATAACATACTACATACGTTGGAAGCCGTCCTTAATTATCCCTAATATTTAGAGTGTAAAAGCTTACCTGATCAGCTAACAAGTACAATTTCTTATAGTTCTTAATTATATCAATCACTAGTTTAATATTATGCTTTGGAGACGTGACGACAAAAACACCACTTAGGCGACAATTCGTTTAAACTATCATACAACAGGGGCAATAACTCTTATACGATTTGACAGAACAGATTTTTCTGTGAGGATAATCCTCACATATCAAGGAGAATATACCATAGTTTTGGACAATTAAGCTAAACAGTCATAATGCTATGTGATAGGTGCTTACAGCTTCTTCAAAATCCATCCATTAAGTACATTTTACTTTAAATGACTAACAACTGTTCCTTATTTAAGATAAGAATTTTAAAAAATAACATTAAGATTTTGTTATTTAATTGACTATAATGTAAGACGATTCTTTACGTACGTTTTTCGTGGTCCAGATAATTATAGGATGGCAGGTACCCTAATGAGGTAGGCACAAACTTTTCCTCACTAAGATCCAGACCTTTATTGTGGTAAAACGTTGGCTGATGACTCCAACTTGGAACGTTAGACTGGAAACGTGTAGGTGGTTTGGGAAATGTCCTTGGAGGCCTGGCGACACAAAAACACATTGTCATTGTAAGAGTAAATACTTACTGTAGATGTCTCTGTTTAAGAGAAAGTTTTGCTTAGCACTTTTCCCACGTAAGTACATTTACTGACATATAAATGCATTGATTGTATTTTCTGTGTGACGGGCCGACCGTCAGTGACCAGTTAGAACATCTGGCTTGGGTTCGAATCGCGGTCTGGCCGCATATTTTGCCGCTTCTTCTACAAATAGATCTTGATTTTCATTATAATTTCATTACACTAGGGTGTTCATTCAAATGTTTAATGCATTGTTTGCACATTCAACAGTTTACAGAAATCGCCATAGCTTGTTATATACAGCTGATATAACCTATAATAACATTCCGTATCTGTATAATACAGAGTTACCTGCCATTGCGATTAGGTATTAATAGTGATGTCATATGCTTCAGATGGTAACGTCATACTTTTCACAGAAAACGACGTGAGTTGCGCTCACAAAACAATGACGTTACAGTGGATACCTAATGGTAAGGGAGATAACTCTGTAATATATAAAGAGGCATAATCATAGCACGAGTTAGGAAACATCACAAATGGTGAACTGATCTGTAGATTACCTGAGTGTTTTCTCCTTTGTTTCGTGTTTTCTTTTGGTTCTGGTCCTAATACACATCCAAATCAATACAATCGTGGTGAAGAGAATAATGGCCGACACCCCGACACCAAGACCAATGATAACCTCCAGTCCGTCTGCAATACATACATGAAAAATACATGAAATTTACATTCTCACGCAAACCTCTCTTGATAATTTCAGTGCATGACTGTCAAACATGATATTTCCACTGTGTTGTCATTGTGACGTCACAATTGGTAAAATAAATATGTGTTCTTATTAATAAATTAAGATGTGACTTGTGATTATCATATCGTTTTAATTAGACGGTAAATACCGCATATCTGTATATTCCTCGCAGAAGTGAAAGACATTATTTTGTACGACATTGATCTGATAAAAAACTCATTAAATTATGATCTCATAGCAAATACGCAAAATTTAGTTTCTGATAATATTACTTTGTCGAACTATATGAAAATCGTAAATTCTCTATTTGCCGTTTTAATATTAAAATTTTCCGCGAAAACAAACGTATCGGAATATCTCTGACTAAACCCACTGAATTACACTGCAGGGGAAGTCACTCTAATCGCTCTCCACTAGGACGTTGCTTTCGATGTCACAAGTCAGAAAGCGCCGGTAATTTTGGATTAAAATATTGCGTTCGACTTTATAGACATCGTTTATATGCTTTTGCATTGTATGTGTGTGACTATAGATTATCGGAGGACTGATGCGTGACTATGACTCTAGGAAAAAAGGTATACTATTGTGAAAAAATAACTTTAATGGAGTTGGGGGTAAAAATTCCAATATGGCGACTGTCGTCCCTTTCTCTGTTTTATACTAGTCTAAATATCCCGATTTTTTAATAATTTTTCAAATTTCATATTTTCTGAAAAAAATCACATGACTGTCACATATACTCATCAGTCCATCCACCAAATACAAAAAATGTATGACAACATCCATTTTCATTGAGTTGGCCCCCTGTGACACAGGTAGGCCCACTACTGTAAACGTTTACCGCTCTCAAAATGTTAGCTTATGTTTATATTGTTGTTTCAAACACTTCAATAAATGTTAGAGATATATATTACAAGTATTGTAAAGCTACAATTGTAGGATTCCGTTTCATTGATACATGTATTTCGAAACACCCAAACGTATATTGTGAAAGGCCTAATCTCGCCGATTCACAGTAGAATCTAGATAGGTACAGGACTTGTCTGTCCCCCGAGGCGAACAAAAATAAATTATCGTGCTAGGTCGTTTTGGTTAAACTTATGCAACTCAGACTGATGTTGTCCTGACACATCTTATCCATTTGCGTACAACCAAAGATATTAAGATACAAATAGGATGTAGATCTACATGTTGTAGCGAACAACACAGACTCACCGACACACAACATGTAAACATTGCGACGTCATCGGAATGTGCAAAACTGTACATTGTACAACATTGTTCAAAGAGGTACGGTAGTAACATAAAACTGTAGCTTTTCTACATTTGTATTCACACACGTACATGTATATGTGTTCAAACCTATTTTGATACATGTACATGTTCATCGAACGTACGTTCGGTACTGAAAACACCAAGTTTCGGATTTGGACCATCATAAATTCATCCGCGCGGCTCCAAATTGCGCGTGACATACTCAATCTATCGAGAAATAAAGTTGAGTAGCCTTCTGTTGAAATCAACGGGGTTTATACCATCAATTCACCACTGACTGTAAATATATATTTTTATCTTGAAGGAAATTAAGAAGCTTAAACTTTCAAATGTGGTAATGGTGTAAAATAAGTAACTTTGACAATGGTGTAGCATATTTAAACAATAAAATAAAATTGATAAAAAATGCGTCTTAGGCAATTCTCACTCACCAGTCGGAAGGTTGTCTCTGGAAGAAAGAAGGAAGACATTGGATATTAAAGGTGCATATCATGATACTATCGTGGGTTTTTGTTATGTAGATAACAATACCATTGGACAATTTAACGGGAATGAAATGAAAATTAACAAATCAAAACAAACATTTATTTTATTTGAATTACCGTATAGCCGGATACTTTCGCGGGTTTTTCGCAAATCATATTTTTGCGATCATAGCCGAATCGCGTAAATATGATTAGCAAAATATTGAGAAATGTTGAACGCTATATATCCTTAAATCCATATCGCGAAAATTTTAAACCGCTAAAATATGATTTTGTCATTTTTAGATAAAACCGCGAAACTTTTGGCCGGCGAACCTAACCGGCTATACGGATTTTTCTATAGGCTAACGTAAGGCTGATTGAAAAGTAAAGACACCGCATAACTAAATAAACATGATAAACGTTTATAGAATTACAGAACAAACAATCGATAAGAGAATACATGCTTCTAATACAATAATGGAATGTTACTTTCATTTGATGAAGATTCAATTTTTCAATATTCATAAAAAGTTCTTTTTGATACAATTTTAAAGGCGTGTTAACCATGCGTCTATAAGTTTACATTAAACTAACACCATTCATCCATCAAAGTCAATTAAAACTATACATGGAAACTTAAACAAGGGGCATTGTTAATTAAATTCATAAAATCATATTAAAACATTACATAAAAACTTACACACAGGTGGCATTTCCTCCCACCACCAAACATGATTGTCCGTCACTACACCCTCCCAATGCCGTTGTGAAAAGGGCACATGGTTCTGAGTTGGTCGTTATCGGAACTGTTAAGATGGTAACAATAGATTAGACAATCAAACACATTTAACTGTCTATTAATATGCAATTAACTATTGTATTAATGTTTTTTGTGATCATATTAATATACCTCCGCAACAAAGTTAAGGGGATATACTGGAATCGGGTTTGTTCGTCCGTCCGTCTGTCTATAGACACAACTTTGTCCGGCGAACTCCTCCTGAGCTACTTGACAAATTGTGATACAATTTTGGTACACAGAACTCTGACATAAAGCGGAGTTGAGTAAATTATATAGATTTCTACAATGTCCCTATCAATTACTAAAGCTGTGCAGCGGGGATGTCCACTCTGGTTCTAGTTTGAGATCATTCATTATGTCACAACTAAAGTATACTAGGCAACAGCTATATATTTGTAATATTAATGACCTGTTTCAAAATATTGGTTTATGTATTATAATAATTCAATTTTGCTTGTAACGAGCATTTTCATTGGCTTAAAATTTACTTTATCAGCTCATAAAGGAAAAAATGGCTTCGCCGTTTGTAACGGCGCTTTTGATTGGCTAAGATGACGGCGTAATGATTTCATTGACATTTTTCATTTTTAATGTTATAATATAACGAATATATTCAAATTAATTCTTCAATAGTTAAAGTCAATACATTACGTGCCTTTGAATGAGTTACCTACCTTGTGCTCCAGCATCGTTTTGTAAAATTACTTCAGAAGTTTGAACGCTTTGGTTGTCATAGGTGAGTGAGTCACCGGAAGCTAGTCCAACAAGCGCATTGGTAACCCCAGCATTAGCTTCCTCTGTGGCCTCTGTCACAATTCTATGGTCTACAACAAGACTTCCACGTCTATCAGATAAGAAAAATACAAATGATTATATATACGGTTGAAGAGTAGAGACAAGAAAACGGAAGAGGTCTAAAATTTATAACTGATAATTAAGAATTCAATATTCCGTATTTGTATATTACATAGTTAGCTCCCTTGCGGGTAGGTATCTATTGTGACGTCATTATTTTGTGAGCGCAATTCACGTCATTTTCTCCGAAACTTATGACGTTACGCTCGCAAATATATGACATCACAATCAATACCCAAATAACTCTGTAATATGCAAATGCAGAATAGTCTTGCCAATCTGTAATGGTTGGCCAATCAAAGTCATCCAAATAGGTACATGTTTTATTATCTTCTCTGGTACTTGTGGGATGAGAATGTTTTCAAGGATTCTGTAGAGCGTCCCGCTAGCGGTTCGAAATTCTGTGTTCCTAAATTGAGTGTGGTCGTTAACATTTCATATTTCATGACTAATTGTATAGTTTCATTTGAAAATTGACTATAAAGGTCTTAATATTTGTGTTATCAATTTGCCATTAATCAAATGATTGCAACAGAAGCACTGATCAGATATTGTTTACGAAAAGAGGGGAGAAGAGGAAGGAAGAGGATATGGAGGGAGTAGAAGGAAGAGAAGAGGGAGGGAGGAGAAGAAAGGGAAAGGGAAGAGGATAGGGAGGAGGAGAGAGAGGAAGGAGAGGGAGAGGGAGAGGAGAGGGAGGAGGAGGAGGACGAGGAGAGGGAGGAAGGTGGAAGTGGAGGAGAAGGAGGAAGGAGGAGAGGGAGTAAGGGGAAAGAGGAGGAGAGGGAGGGAGAAGAATGACGACGAGAGTGAGGGAGGAGGAGGAGAGGAGAGGAGAGGGAGGAGGAGGATAGGGGAAAAGGAGGAAGGGGGATGAGAGGAGAGGAAGGAGGAGGATATGGAGGAGGAGGATAGGGAGGAAGAGGATATGGAGGAAGAGGATAGGGAGGAAGAGGATAGGGGAAAAGGAGGAAGGGGGATGAGAGGAGAGGAAGGAGGAGGGAGGAGGAGAGGGAAAGAGGAGGACGAGGAGATCGATGGGTAGGATAGGGAGGGGGAGAAGGAAGGAAAGGAGGAAGAAGATCGGAAGAAGGAGATTACTATATACAGGACAGAAGGTGAAGTTTATACTCACCGTAAGCCAAATATAATAACATCTATGAATCCAGGGATATTCCGGTAAAATATGAAGAGCTGAAATATATATAAAACGTTTTTAACAACTGACTACACTGCTGTTTCCTCGCCAGCTAAAAACATCAGATACGTACTCAAATTCAACTTCTTATATTTCGAATATTTATTATATATTTTAACGCTTTTTCTGTGACTATTTTGATATCAAATTATGTTCAACAGGCGAGAAGTTCTAACAATTCTGTTTTTCGATTAACCTTTCTTAATGCAACTAAATTCCGCGAATTATAATCGAAGTATTGATGCTAACCAAACATTACCTGTTTTTCTGTAATACGAAATATTTAATATCCTGTATTTGCTTTTTGGTTAACAAAACGATGTGGATGATGTACTCATTTTCTTTATTTTGGCACGGCCTAGACTTCAAATTTCCATTCTCCTATAACTATGTCGCCGTGACCTACAAGACTCTACGAATCACATTTTCTGATTACCACAGAGTCCCTGACGTTGTTGGTAGGCATTAATTGTAACGTCATTAGATTATACAGAGCAAAAATGATGCCATATTTGGTGACAATATGACACTTCGACCATCAACACACATGTATGCATTTGATATCAATGACTACTCACAAAGGCAGAAAATCCTGTAATATGCAAATATTGAATATTTAGAGAGATAATTACTTACTGCAGCGCGGGCGTTTTGTCTAGTTGTTTGGTAACCTTGACTCTGGGTGTTGCTAAGGTCTATCGTGACAGATATTACAACTAGAATTCTGATCGTAACCACCCTTTGAACAGTGTCTGAAAGATCAATATATTTCGTCAATAGCAAGGAAGATATATGTAAGTTCTTGAATTTGTTTATCATAATTATAACAACTGAACCTATATATTTCAATTTAATATATTTCCAAACAAAGAAATAGTACTTACTTTGGGGTGTTGTCTGTACGGAAGTCGTTGTTGTTGGTATGGTAGTTGTGGTTGTTGGAGTGGTAGTTGTGGTTGTTGGAGTTGTAGTTGTGGTTGTTGGAGTGGTAGTTGTAGCAGTTGGAGTGGTAGTTGTAGTAGTTGGAGTGGTAGTTGTAGTAGTCGGAGTGGTGGTTGTAATTGATGGAATGGTAGTTGTGGTTGTTGGAGTTGTAGTTGTGGTTGTTGGAGTGGTAGTTGTGGTTGTTGGAGTTGTAGTTGTGGTTGTTAAAGTGGTAGTTGTAGTAGTTGAAGTGGTGGTTGTGGTTGTTGGAGTAGTAGTTGTGGTTGTTGGAGTGGTAGTTGTGGTTGTTAAAGTGGTAGTTGTAGTAGTTGGAGTGGTGGTTGTGGTTGTTGGAGTGGTAGTTGTGGTTGTTGGAGTGGTAGTTGTAGTAGTTGGAGTGGTAGTTGTAGTAGTTGGAGTGGTGGTTGTGGTTGTTGGAGTAGTAGTTGTGGTTGTTGGAGTGGTTGTTGGAGTGGTAGTCGTGGTGGTTGGAGTGGTAGTTGTGGTTGTTGGAGTGGTAGTTGTGGTTGTTGGAGTAGTAGTTGTGGTTGTTAAAGTGGTAGTTGTAGTAGTTGGAGTGGTGGTTGTGGTTTGTGTAGTTTGTTGAGTGGTGGGTTGGAGTGTGTAGGTAGTTGTAGTGAGTGGTAGTTGTAGTAGTGTGAGTGGTGGTTGTGGTTGTTGGAGTGGTAGTTGTGGTTGTTGGAGTAGTAGTTGTGGTTGTTAAAGTGGTAGTTGTAGTAGTTGGAGTGGTGGTGTGGTTGTTGGGTGAGTAGTAGTTGTGGTTGTTGGAGTGGTAGTTGGTGGAGTGGTGTGGTGGTTGTTTGGAGTGGTAGTTGTGGTTGTTGGAGTGTAGTTGTTGTAGTTGTTGGATGGTAGTTGTGGTTGTGTGGTGTTGTGTGTTGGTAGTTGTAGTTGAGTGTAGTTGTGGTGTTGGAGTGGTAGTTGTGGCTGTTGGAGAGGTAGTGTTGTGTAGGTAGTTGGAGTGGGATGGTATGTGTAGTAGTTGGAGTGGTAGTTGTAGTAGTTGGAGTGGTAGTTGTGGTGGTTGGAGTGGTAGTTGTGGTTGTTTGAGTAGTAGTTGTAGTTGTTGGAATGGTAGTTGTGGTGGTTGGTGTGGTTGTTGGAGTGGTAGGTTTGTAGTAGTTGGAGTGGTAGTTGTAGTAGTCGGAGTGGTGTTGTGGTTGTTGGAGTGGTAGTTGTAGTGTTGGAGTGGTAGTTGTAGTAGTTGGAGTGGTAGTTGTGGTTGTTGGAGTGGTTGTTGTTGAGTTGTTGGGAGTGGTTGGTTGTGGATGTGTTGTGGTTGTTGGAGTTGTAGTTGTGGTTGTTGGAGTGGTAGTTGTAGTAGTTGGATGTAGTTGTGAGTTGGTGGTTGTGTTGTGTTGTTGAGTGGTAGTTGTGGTTGTTGGTGTGGTAGTTGTGGTTGTTGGAGTAGTAGTTGTGGTGGTTGGAGTGGTAGTTGTGGTGGTTGGAGTGGTAGTTGTGGTTGTTGGAGTGGTAGTTGTGGTTGTTGGAATGGTAGTTGTGGTTGTTGGAGTTGTAGTTGTGGTTGTTGAAGTGGTAGTTGTAGTTGTTGGAGTGGTAGTTGTGGTTGTTGGAGTGGTAGTTGTGGTGTGAGTGGTGTTGTAGTTGTTGGAGTGGTAGTTGTGTTGTTGGAGTGGTAGTTGTAGTTGTTGGAGTGGTAGTGTTGTGTGTTGGTGTGGAGTGGTAGTTGTGTTGTTGGAGTGGTAGTTGTAGTTGTCGGAGTGGTGTGTTGGTTGTGGTTGTTGGTGTTGGAGTGTAGTTGTGGTGGTTGGTGTGGAGTGGTAGTTGTGGTTGTTGGAGTGGTAGTTGTGGTTGCTGGAGTGGTGGTTGTGGTTGTTGGAGTGGTAGTTGTGGTTGTTGGAGTGGTAGTTGTGGTTGTTGGAGTGGTGGTTGTTGTTGTTGTTGGAGTGGTAGTTGTGGTTGTCGGAGTTGTAGTTGTTGTTGTTGGAGTTGTAGTTGTTGTTGTTGGAGTGGTAGTAGTGGTAGTTGGAGTGGTAGTTGTGGTTGTTGGAGTGGTAGTTGTTGTTGTTGGAGTGGTAGTAGTCGTTGTTGGAGTGGTAGTTGTCGTTGTTGGAGTGGTACTTGTCGTCGAAGCTACAATGTGAAGGGAAAATGTATTGTTATTTTTTATTTGATGCTTACAATTGTTTATCTTTATTCAGATAGCAATCTTCTATTAATCATCGCTTTTACGTTTGTACCTTTTTCGAAACCCTACGTTTATATCAAATGCAGATTAGGTTGAAATAAGTAAATGATCAGATTATTGTAAGGGGGTGATACACAACTATATTAATGTTCTTATTTTAATTCTGTTTTGCTCGCTAAGAGATCCAAAAGCGTGTTTAGTGTTAGAAGAAAACTACACGACACAACATGAGAATACCAAGCTATAGTAAGACAGTCTAAGTTTTTATTTAAGGTTTACTTATTTACAATTCATATTTAATATGTATACTGCTCTCCTCTACTAGTAAAATCTTTTTAATATAATTGTGATATCTACATCGTATTGTCATTTTCGGTTATCATTTATCGTCCATGTACCGTGATACAAGAAATGCGCTTCACCTTCTCGAACCCTTGGGTAATACTTACGAGCGTAGGCTGAGCAGGTTGCACAGCACCTCGCATAAAAAGTGACACAGTTCGAAATACCAAAACTATCAAATAGCGTAGTGCACGTGTACGAAACTCCTCCCGCTTCATATACTACACCCGGAGTGTCACCGTAGGGACACTGATAATCTGAAATCACAACAAATGGTCAAGCCAATGATGTTTATATTATACTTTTTGAACTTCTGTTTAGATAACAACAAACTAAATAATTTTACATAGACCATAGTGTTAAAGTTTGTTAAAGTTTTAGTTAGCTATTGTGTTCTATAAAGTGTAGGTTCTCATATAACACTAGATAGAAAACAAAGTTTGGGTCCTTCAGCACAAACTCCAACCAGGGTAGCCATGTTGAAATCAGGCGCATTTTGCACTAAAAATCCTGAAATTCTAATGTTTTCACTTATTCATTCTCAAAATTGATATTTTGAACCTAAGTCTTAATCTGAAATTCCAGGAATAATTACCTGTCAGAAAACATTTTTACTTTTGAAATGCATAATTAGCCAGTCAATCAGCGAGCGGGTTACAATTCTATCCTGGGCTCAATCTTGTATACACTGGGGCTATTTCGAAGGTTTTTGTTCATTTAGTTGGCTGTTCCCTATATCACACATTAGCACAGTTGTACGTAGTAACAAACAGGAAGTTATGAACGCCATGAAGGTTTCGCGCCTCTTATTGCTTTCATAGAGGCAATCTTTAAGCCTTAAAGTCATTTGAAGAAAATTAATATTCAATGTTATTATCTTTAACTCAAAAACAAAATTGAACACATGTACTATCAATCAACTTTTTTGGTGGTGACTATTCTCTGTTTGCATATTACAGAGTTATCTGTCCTTGCAGGTAGGTATTAATTGTGACGTCAGAAAATGTGAGAAAATGACGTGAGTTTTGCTAAAAAAATAATGACATCACAATGAATATCTATCCTCAAGGGAGATAACTGTGTAAGATACAAAGACGGACTACTTTTTGTATTCGAGAAAAAAGATTCTTTCATGGGGATTTAATTTTGTTATTGACATAAACTTTAAGTTGACATATTGTACGAAAAAAAATGAAATGCATACCACTGACTGCCGGAGCCGAGGTATTGGATACACAGTAACCCTGGTAACACCACTGGAAAAAAAACATGGTAGAAAACGATGTTGGTATTTTGCACATAAACTTGTGACGTCACAAACGATGGATTTAAATACTAAGAAATGGAAAGGGAATGGATGGGGCATCGTTCAACATGTTCATTGGATATGGTAATACATTGTATTATACTGTATCGTAGTACTTCGAAGTGGGGGTTAAATTTCTTTAAACTTAATGTCCGCTAATAAAATGGAAAGACTAATAAGTTAGATAATCAATATAGCTTATTTCTTTCTTTTTCTCTGAAATTGCGCAAACAATAATTCTTAAGGAGGATTCACAAACAGCGCAGTAGATTACAAGTTTATTACCTTCCGGTTACCACATGTGGTTCCTGTTAGAGCTTTAGCACTGGTGCAGAAGTTAATGGAACCAGGTTGCCTACACCATTAATGGAACCAGGTTGCCTACACCACATCGTGTGACACATGTCCGAATAATCAGCGTTGTATTGTTCCTGGAATAAATTAGATTTTTTTTTCTTTTAGTCCCAATATGAATCTTAAGATATTTCACTAATGTCCCGGTATATTACCATAAGCTACACCTTTTGGTCGCGAGTCCAATCCTCGTGTGGAGTAGGTACCATGTATTGACCACCGCAGGTGGACTGGTGGTCATAATGGGTTTTAGTAAACGGATGTGTGTCTCATTGTCGAGTTTGCCCTCCAATTGTTTTAAACTAGAGGAACCGGTCTCTCGTGGTTCTGAGGGATACATTTGTACACTCGGTTTGGCTACCAGTTCTAGGCTCTGATCATACTGCGGCCATTCTTCCATAATACTTTTGGATGTAGTTGATGTAAATAAATTCAAATTAACAGTATTATATTTGATGGGTGTTTATGCATGTTGTTTGTGTATTGAATTAGACAAATCCAAGCATATTCCATTAAATGTTGCCATACCGATAGTGGAATGCATAGATATTGACGGCAATTCAAGTTCTCGTCTAATATCACGGTTGTTATAATGTTCGCAGTATATTCTTACCCTACACAGATAGGATCCCGTTCCTTGGTCGCGCACGCATTGGTCGTCAGCCGTGGTCACCTGACCGGGGATTTCCTGGTCATACGGGGTCAAGGCCGTTGGGTCATGGTCAGTACTCAAGGTCAAGAGGCAACTCTGGCTGTTATTTAAATGACAATATTCGGTCAATTGCTTGTGGTAATTTCATTTCCATGTTATAAACTACAATACTTTGCTCAACAATGAAATGGATAAAACATACCTTTTTGTTAAGAGTGTGGCACTGGTATGATACGGAAATATATTTAGTCAATGCGTTAAGGGATGCGGAGAGCCAAATACATTTTTACATAGGCCCGATATCATTAGTTACACAGTTCATTACTGACCTAATACGGAACAATATTGAGTCTATGATAAACTTGTATCGGACAAGGCGAGGCCGAGCCTGATACAAGTTTATTGTAGACCCAATATTTTTTCCGTATTAGGTCACTAATACACTGTGTAACAAATTCATCCCATTAAAGGGCCATTCAATCAAATAACTGTAAATGAATTATGTATTTAACCCCAATGACTCAAAACTGATGCAATTTCCACTTCACTGAATGACTCGAATACGTTGCCGTGGTCTATTTCTTTAAAATAATCCGAAAGAAGATTTGTTGATTTTTTGTTTTGCTTTTGAAAGTGATCAACAGAAAACTAGTTTGTTCAATGAATGACGTTGGCCTATATTCAAGGTCACAGGAATGGAATATGCTACAATCCGAAAACAACTTGCTGCGTATTTCAGTTTTACTATATATTGTATTAACAGTCAGATGACCGTATCTTGTATTTTTGCGATATATACATTTTCGCAAAATTGCGATAGAAAACTCGAGCGCAAATGTAAATGAACATGTATAAAGTCAACATAATCGCCAGATTATTTGTTTGAATACTTATCTCGACTCAATGTGTTTGCAGATGTGTCTTCAAAAATATTCGAGTATCTTGCAAAAGGTGGGATAGCGTCTAACCACTTACCTGTAAAGGCATGCTCTGGAAGTCTCCAATAAAAAATCCCCAAATAACCTAGTATTTTCCCAAATGGTGGATAGCGTCTAACCACTTACCTGTCAAGGGATGCTATGGAAGTTTCCAATAAGGAATCCCCAAATAACCGAGTATTTTGCCAAAGATGGGATATCGTCTAACCATTTACCTGCCAAGGGTTGCTATGTAAGTCTCAAAATACGTGGTAGAACAGCTGGAGAATTTCCATGGGTTATCTCTGGCATTGTCAGGTCCATTGCCAAGACTTGGCGCCATGATGAAAGAATCGCTACTGAGGCAGGCATTCATGTCCTGGTCATGGTCAGCTCCAAGACTACGTTAAAAACAAAGACATTGTGATGAGATGGATTCCACCTTTATAGTGTCTGTATTACGACCATCATTATTTAAAGAACAATATGGTAATACTATGGTTGCGTCGGAAGAATGATTAAATACGGAGAAATGAAACTAATGAGGATGGATGAAAAACCAACATACAATGTATGTATTTCAATGTAACGTTAATGAACGTAATTATGTGCAAATGGACATTTAGTAAACGTTTCCCTTTTCGTCTTGAATTACATGGGAGTCATTTGCTGTTACCATGACGGTTATACTCAAGCTTTATCTCATTTACCCCTGTAATTCAATAATGAACTGTTCCAGCTTTAGTTTGAGAAGAGTTCAGAGGAGTCGTAAGGGGTAATTATACTCACTTGTGACCGAGTTCATGAGCGGCAACTGCATTCATGCTGGTGTCAAATGAATATTCTGATATGGACTGCTTGTAAGTCCGACAAGTTCCAGATAGCCATGCCAGACCTGACAATGTCCAATAAGAAAGAAAAATATAAAAGTTCTTCGTTTAGACACCATGAATGTGTTGAGATTCTTCAGGAATTAGTTGTCACATTTTGACCAGCATCGCTGTGTAACATTCAGCTACCTACATGTACATATACTATGTTGCGAGCTAGCGCATTATTAAATATGTAGGTAATCTGATGTGTGTTTAATAAATTAATTTAGGTTATGAAGATATGATGTTAGTTTATACACTATTTCACGTCAGTGTAAATCCAGATAGAGGATCACCAGCTGACGGTCGAGAATATTGGCATCTATGATCGTTGCAACTGACGGAGGGAAGGATAAATACTTTTGGATCACCTCGTCCACCTTCTTCTAGAGCAAATGACCAACGCTTACACCAATGTAAATACCAAAACCATCATAAGTTGACTCAATATGTGTCAGCAGAGACAAAATTATAGGTTACGGCTAACGTGTATTTCATGAGTATAAATCGACTGCTCAGTACTTAGACATACATATAGGATCTTACATGAGTGTTCATTTTATATGAGATTTTATGAAATGAGTCTAAGAAATTTTTATTTTTGCGAGCCTTGGCGAGACGAGTTTCATAAAATCTCATATGAAACAAACACTAATTAAGACAGGTTTTATCACATATCTACAAATACCTACATAGCACAGAATGTCATGTCAAAATGAATTCCGACAATCTAGCAGAGGCCCCCATTTTGTCCCACTGTCCTCGTAATTCTGACGTCACGTCATTTTTCCTGACGTCATTTTATTATTTCTGTCTGACGTCACAATGAATTCCCAGCCAATGAAAATCGCTCCATGTCATATTACACTAATGACATATGCAAAAATATTACATGGGCAAATCACTGGATATTAGGCGGATTATGTGATAAAATGTCATTTTACATGCTCTCAAAATGTAAAATAAAACTTCAACATGAGACAATGAAACATGCTGATGTATTAAAGATGCTCCACCGCCCAGAGAGCATAAATGATATTCATCATTTGAAAAATAATTGGTGTTTAATTGTGATATATATATTCTTAATTAACACAAAAACGATATGAAATAATTTATTTTGCTTTTGGTGCATGCCCAATCAGTACTTCATATCCTTACAGGATATAGTGTCATGGATTTTTCGGGAAGTTGAAACTTTTCAAATGTGGTAATGACGTAAAGTAAGTAACGTTTGTAACTGAAGAAAAACACTAATATGTGTGCTCCTGTTTTTGATAGATAAAAAATATCATTTGTCTGCGGTGAAGAATCATTAAAGTACAGAATAAAATAAATTTAGCTAACCTGCTGTTGACGTAAAGACAGTCCCAGAAATTGTCGATGTAAAGTCGTACCTGTTCAAAACGGGAAAACACTCCATTAGTTCACATTCGTAAAGATAAGACATTTGTAAAATGCAGAAATCAAATTGATTGACTTTTAAACTAATGTTCTCTTAAACAAATACTAAAATGCATAAAATGTAGTATAAACTAACTTATAAATGATCTGCGCGGCGACTATGTTTTGCTTGTTATACAAAGTAATTTAGTTCTGCGATGTAGAGATATAACGTTTTAACACTTTTTGGCTCAGATTTATTTTTGCGGTTCTTTCCGGCGAAATACATAATATCTAATCACATACGAAAATTAGTTGGATTACAGCATGAACGTATTAGATTTGCTTTTAGCTTCAATTTTGCTTGATTTACGAAATCTTTTCTGTTCAATACCATATAATTAATTTTCTCTTTGATAAAGGCTTTCTGATTGGTCTATTCATTTTTTTCATTCCACGATGAAAAAAAATCCGAGAATGGCGCGGAATTCCCGACATTATTATGACGTAATAGAAACATTGACGTTGCGTATTGATTTGGAAAAAATAATCCCTTGGAAAAAATCAATGGAATCGTACGTGTAAATGTATTTCATTTTATAAAGTAGCCTGGGAAATTAATTATAAGTATTGAAGTCACTATTTTTTAATTTCACCGCTACGCGGATTCACACAGTTTGCAAACAAAATTTATTTCATACCCCGATGAAATTAAAAAATAGTGACTTCAATGCTTACTTGCACACAATTTGACTTGTAGGTTTGATACTAATAAAAGCTTGTTGATTTTTTTCTTCAAATTATTCACCTTTCATATAGCGTAACTATAACACAAAGATAGTGAATCCAATTACCAAACACTTACTTTTTGCATTTCTTTTTTTCTTATAGACTCCATTAATTCAAGACTTTGCACGTTATAAATGATATGATTCTTTCATTTCTTTGAGATGACGTCGATTAAAATAATTTGTTACATGCAGGGGTTGTATCCAAATAGATAAAATAAATGAAATTTAACTTTGACACCATTATGTTTTATAAGACATCGTATTCATACATTTCTTGGTTCCAAAGTCATTCGATAGATTAGATATTTTGTTTAATTAAGGATTGACCAAGCTTTAAAGAACTGGTTGAATCACTCTTGTAAATTTCAAATAACGAAGTGATATTTTTTAAATGTTTTTTTTTTTTTGAAGTTTTGTTAGTTCTTTTCAAATAAATATTATTTTTTCGATTATCAATGGTTCTGTAAAAGACATTATTTAAACATGCTCCACCGCCGACAGGGCATAAATGATACTCATCATTTGAACAATAGTTGGTGTTTAATCGTATATATCTATGTCTACTTAACACAAAAATAATATTAAATAATCCAATGTGCCTTTGTTGTAGGCTCAATAATTACTTAATTCCATATAGGAAATTGTGCCAGGGATTTTTTCGGGATGCAATTAATTATTTGTAATATTTTTGTCTTGAAATGAAATTGGAAGCTCAAACTTTTCAATTGTGGTAATGGCGTAAATTAAGTAATTTTGTAAATGAAGAAAATACTACATCGTCTGCTTTCGTTTTTGAAGGAGAAAAAATATCAAATGTCAGCGGTGGAGCATTTTTTGTTTTTAAATGGTGATCTGTGTAAATATTAGTATATGATATGCTACATTGTTTGATTAAGATACTTTTCTTTGCTTTACCTTACCATACAGTGTACCCGCGATAATCCGGACGCCGATAGTCCGGAAAACTCACAATCAGGACGAAAATGTCAGGGAACGGATTTCATTAATAATTAAGTAAACGGCAGTCTGGAACCTTCGCAATCCGGATGGTTTAATCCGGGGACACGTGTGTGCGGAGTATTGAGTGTCCACTGTTCGGTAGTTGTTTCCTAACATCGTACTTTTGAACTTTTTATTACTACATGTGACCGTTGACCTTCGTATTGCGATATCTGACAATTGAACTTTGTATTAGGACATGCGAACTTTGACCTTCGTTTTACGTTATGTGGCATTTGAACTTGTATTAGGACATGTGAACTTTGACCTTCCTTTTGCGGTAAGTGGCATTTGAACTTTTATTAGGAAATGTGACCTTTGACCTTCGTATTGCGATACGTGACCTTTAACCTTCATATTGCGATATGTGACCTTTGACCTTGTATTGCTAAATGTGACGTTCAACCTACCTGCTGAACAACATGGCGTGATCATAACCACAAAGAGTTGCATCCGTTTGTTGCTGTTCCCACTCTGTAAAGCTGTCAAGCACATTGGAGGCGTCCACTTGTCCGTTACTGACTATGGGTTCTGTCCATTCGGACGTGGCTGCGGACTATAATATATAAAAACATCAAAATAGGTGGGGTATGTCCTGTCTATAAATACCATCCAAGGAGCATGGTTTCTACAATCAACTGGTATTCAAACACAGGTCAAATCATGTTATAAATGACTATTTGAGATCCTAGGAAAGTGGTTTCAATAAGCAGGAGGTATATCATGCCCGATACTCCAGGGCCTCCGGTCACTTACGATCTCTACACCTCTGTTCTATCTCACAATAAAACTGAAGGCACCTCAGGAGAACAAATTTGAACCAATCACGGGTCTATAATAATGTTAAATATAAGCCATTTCAAAACCGTAATGTGACATATGAGGATATTTACCTTTGAAATGTACATGCAAGCAAATACTGTGCTGATGGAAATCGACGATGAGTCGACACTGCCGTACATTGTATCTATCTGAAATTATACAATGTATATAAATCATTATGTTAACTGAGAAAATATGAATTTGAAATCTTTCAGGGATAGCGTATTAAAACCAGGCGTACACTTTACAAACGAACACAAAACAATTAGATATATCAAACCTTGCAAAGGAGTTTTTAGAGATGGTTGTTTTGATGGTTTATTTGAAAATAAATGCAATTTTTCTTCAAACGAGCATTTTCATTGCCTTAAAAGTTCATAAAGAAAAAAATGGCATCGCCGTTTGTAACTTCGCTTCTGATTGGCTAAGATAACAGCGTTATGATTTCATAGAAAAAATGTTCCAAAATGAATTTAGAATTTTGAAAGAGATTATCTTTAGTAAATTGGATTATAATGATCAATTAATAAAAATATAACACAAAACAATGAGTGTACTCAAGTTAATCCGTAAACGTTTTCATGAGGTTAGAGATTGTCTGAAAAGGAAATTACATAAATCACACGGAATAAACTTTTTTTTTATAATTAAACGTACCTCGTTTATGGAATGGGCGTAGAACTGCCGCATGGCGTTTTCTGCGTCAGTGTCTTTCCCTGAAGGCGTTGAAGCACTGCTGTCAGCATACCAACTGAAAGAAAAAACATAACTATTTCATAACGAAGTACGGTCAACCCGCCATAGCTACTACCTCTGTAAAAAGACCACCTGCTTATCAAAACCTCTTTTTCAAGGTCCCAAATGGTCAATTCCAATACCATTTGTCTGAGCAAAGACCCCTTGGATATACCATTTTCTTGATCCTTGATCCCTTGTTTTACTGTACTAAGATGTAATTGGGACAATTAATACCAGCCTGCAACCTACATAATATATATTTCGTCCATGAATTGAATCTGCACGAGTTACATTTGTATGTCCCTCTTTGTGATGAATAGTCATAAATTGTAATCATTTGCGTTCTCATTGATCACTTTAAATGAAAATTCCAGCTATTTGAAATGTGTATGTGTGAATAGTTCACATGAATTCTAGGATACCTTGTTACATTGTGTAATCGCACTGAAACACAATCAAAGACTTCAAATAGCGCACCCCATCCGAGGTTTTGGTTTTATTTGTTTAACGTTTTATTAACAGACAGGGTCATGTAAGGACGTGCCAGGCTTCTTGATGGAGAAAAGCCAGAGTACCCAGAGAAGAACCATCGACCAGCGGTCAATACCTGGCAACTGCCACACATGGGATTCGAACCCATATTCCAGAGGTGGATGGTTTGTGGTGATATGATAGGGCCTCTAAATCACTCGGCCAACGCGGCCGCAACAGAGGAAGACACTTATGGCAAGGCATCAAATCGAGTCGCAGGAGGATAAACTAAATAAAAAGTCTTTAATAGCACAGGAAAAATAGCCGCTAGTCAATCGAGCAATACGGACACCAGTTACATTATTAGGTTTCCGTCCTACTTACAGTGCAATTCACAAATAAGTCAGCAGAAAACTATTTCGTCGTTTTTGTTATTCTCTCATCGTTTTACTACATTTGATCTCTCATAATGTATGCATATAACATCATTTATTGTTGATTTTATTGACTTAAGGGGCAGGGCGTGGCTACATGATTCCGTGGTAAACGGTAACCAATCAAGTGTAACCATGCGTCAATTTCATAAAATAGAAAAGAAAAAATAGAAGCTCAAACTTTTCAATGGTGGTAATGATGAAAAGTAAGTAACTTTTGTAACTGAAGAAAAATACAAAATCGTCTGCTCCTGTGTTTGATAGAGAAAAAAATTAATTTATCAGCGATGAAGCATCTTTAGATGAGTATATAGGTAAAATATCACTGAAATCATTTACGTTATGTACAATATACTTGTGAGACCTGGCTCCGGTTTCTGGAAACAAACTTAATTAAAAAAGGACTTAAGTCACAATTGTTCATATAATTTATATAAGAAGAAAAACTCCAGTTTTGACTTCAGTCTTCCGTTTTATTTCGAGAAATAGGAGCCAAATCACTATGAAATATATATATATTTACATCTTTGTGTCATGTTTCACATACACACTCTTCTTAGGTGTCTTTTCATTCAATATATCGTGTAACTTTCCTTATAAAAGTTTGACATAAAAAACAATCGGTGCGAACTAGTGAGAGTATTAAGAGTCGGTGAAGTGGAACGTATCATATAGCAAGGTTAATAAATTGTCTTATCGCCTCATCTACCTCACGAAATTACTCCAATTATCGTCGTAAATACAGCGAACAATAATCTCCATAGACATGAACGTAGGCGTTGTCAGTGCTTCACATATAATCCTACGATGATACTACAAAACTGATTGTTTTGGCGGGTCAAACATTTCGCGATTTTTTATGTAAAATTATGTTTACAGAAAATTCCGCGATATTAACATGGTGCATTGGATTTATCTATAACTTATTATTTCGAGGATGAAATGTTCGCGATCTCAACAAATATTTCATACGAAAATAACCAAATATACAGTATATCTAAAAAAATGAAGAACTTGCCAAACTTGTTAGGATAGTTGAAATGCAATCTGCGATTCATGAAAGTATTTTTTCCACTTTAGCGTGTAATACGGTATTTTTGTAAACATAAAATAATGCAAAATCAAGTAGCTACAGTTCTTATAAAGAGAGAGCATTTAAATAGCTTTCATTTTATTATATCCAAGTGTGTATGAAAAAAGGCGTTTTCATTGGCATAAATTAAGTCACTGTTTGTAATATTGTCTGTGATTGAATGATACAACAGTGCATTGGTTTCCTAGAAAACTTGTGAAAATGTATTTCACGGCATCAAAATACTTGAAAGGGATGACATTAAATCGATCTTTATCATGTGAGTTATAACACAGAAAGCAATTTTCAGTCTCTGACTATGATCAAAATTTCAATATTGAATTACATTTTCTGGCAAACTGACCCGTAACTCCCCCGCCCCCAACTCCCAAGCTCGAAGTATCCTTTAATTTTTGTGTACATGTTCTTCGCTATAAGTAAGTAAATCCAAAAATAATAATTAAAGATAAATTTGACTGACTTTGAAAAACTTTTTTTTCTAAAAGCGTTTTGCTGTCTGAATGTGTGAGTGTGAATGTTGATGTTTTGTTATTGTTTATTTCGTAACAAAATGCAATCTTTATATTATCTGGATGTTATAATATATATTTTCAACATACAATCACATATGATCTCTACACCCCTGGACTTTCTCATAGTGAAACTGGAGTCAACAGAACAAAACAAATAATTTAGTCGTCTGATGTACATCAAAGAGCCGTATAACGGTATACTGTGGTTGTCTGTGTGCCTTTAAAGTTAGGCGTCGCTCTCTTGTAGTCTTCAAAGGAAATCTTTGCATGGATGTGATTGGTTCAGATGTCCACTGAGCTGCCTTCAGCTTTACTATGAGATAGTTCATGGGTTTAGATATTGTAGTAAGTGATTGGAGCTCCTGGATTATCGAGGATGCCAAACAGACTTACTAGTCGTATATGGTGTGGTCCGACGCTATCATGATTTCCACAGTTTGTTGAACAACAGACCGTTTCATCCTTGACTTCCCATCATCCGTCTTCCCGCCTCTTCTACTTTTGTCTCTTATCGATTGTCTCCCTGCTTTAGTTCCAGCATAATTGCCCTTGGTTGTATCATGATCTAAAACATAAGTAAAAAAATTATAAAGCGGATTTCTAATTCGTTATGATTTTTTCACCATCTAATCTTAAGAGGCGTTTGTAGATTGTTTGATGTTTTTATTTCCGTATTTGATCGGTTTTTTCGGTGTTTTTTTTATTTTGTTAGGGGAGTGTTTGTTTGTTGGTTTAAGAAACATCTCTTTGTCACAAGATGATCCACCTCTCTTCTGAAAAAAAGATCAGAAGGAGGAAGTACATGCGATTGACTGCAATAAATGTCATGTCAGTGCAAAAGAAAAAAAAACAGGGATATGCGTCACATATAAAGATATATTTGTTATGCAAAATGTTTCTTTACTCTTCCCATTAACTCAACACGGTCGATTTATAGAATTGATTATGTGATTGTAAAACCTATTTTTAACATTTTAACAATACATATACAGTGAATAACTTATGTATGTGCCACATTTGTTGCATCGTGCGGATAGGCGTGGACAATAGGCTATAGTGGTTTTGCCTAATGGCAGTGTCGGCAACACCCAGTTTCAGTCCATAAAATACACAATTTTGTAATATTATCGTCATTCAAAACAAATTATATGATTTAGTTGTGTTATACCGTCAGCATGTATATTGTATACTGGTATAACGAGACTTTTCACAACAGTCAAGTGATCAAGGGTCACGGCAGTCAAGTCAACAAGGCAGAACATCCAGACTCTATCCTGATTGATCTGATAAAGTAAAATGATAATATCAGATATCCTCTGTTTTCTTCCTTTAAATTTTAACTCGAAACTGAACTCGATTCATTTAAGACAAATATTTTTTATGATATTCAGACAAAAAGATAATATCGAATAGGGTTATTTTTGTTACAAAGTCAGAGTTATGATTATCGAACCGACGTTCATGAATAAGGTGTTAGGACACGAATATATTACAAAATGAATAAAAAATATAACTTCATAGAGTCTCGGGTTCATATTCATGAACGTGTCTTAAGCATATGCTCAGTGAGCATGAATTTTTTACATACCACTATGATTTTATCAAGTTAGCGTGGAAATTTGACCTAGTCATTAAAAGAATGTCAGTGTGTATAGATTTTTTTTAATTTGATGTTGCATAATTCTGATTAAAATAAAGTAACATTTCATTTTGGCGCCTTCTTTGAGTCCTATAAACTGAGCATGACTTAGATATAGAAAGTAAAATTTCAGATGCAGCAGACTTATAATATTAAAGAGACAATTCACTCAGGCTAATTCCTTTACATAACCAAGAAGCAAAATATGGCATAAATGTATTGTTCTACATTTCTTATGAAACATATAACGTAAAACATTGACAAATTCCACGGCATTGTTAAGTATTTTAATTAATATCGTTGAAATAACAAATCGTTGATCAATGCGATTAAGCAGGTACAATATGGACGCTGTACCCATACCCGAGCCAAAGTCACGTACGTTAAACAAATAAACTACATAACCACTGAGAAGGGTATAAAATGATTTTAGGCAAGACAATTCACCTGATAAGGTAAAAACACTACTGTCAAACCGATTTGAGCAGTTCTAGATGAAACTGCATTTCTCGACGAGCAAGGGTCAGGGTTCGGCATACAAGAAGTTCGACCACAATGTGTAATGGCGGACAGCGAGCGAGTTTGAACATCTACACACATGTCACAACCATGGGCTTTTCAGGCATATCACAGTAAAACCGACTGATCTAATTTCCATTAGAACTGGGTTTTTTTCAATATATAATGTTCTCTTAGACTGAATTGCCCCTTTAATGTTGTTGTATGATTTAAAAGAGATAGTAGTAATTTGCCACATTTTGGTAATAGATGTTATATATAACTCTACATCGTATATACCTTTTCATAAGTATCCCATAAGCCGATATCGGCGGGGCATCTTTAAAAAATACTTGTACATATATTTCATCAATGACTGTAACGATGCGTGACACTAAAATGAAAAATTGATTGATTGATTGATTTAAAGAAAGAAAACAATTTCTATGGTAATATTTGTAAAATCATGCTCACTGGGCACATGCTCAAGACTTTTTAATGACTATGGGCCCTGGTTTTTGTTTTGTCGCCTTATTGTAATCGCAACATGCAACAGGGCGTTATTGGAACAGAACAGGCAAGTTAAATTTATAATCTTATAAATCTTCTATTCTTCCAAGCTTTTATTATTTTCCAAACCTTAGTTTGTTATCTAAGGGACTTTTGAAAATTGTAAAGTATATTTTTCTTTGCTAATTGATCTGAAATGAAAACATTTACCAGGTTGTATGAATTAATTTGATTTAATATAATAAGTCGACCATTTTAGAGCATACTCGTACCAAACTTTTAATGCAATGTCAAGGCATTTTCTGGTTGAATTTGGAAAGGACCTTTTTACTTCCTTTCGGGGAAAACTGGTAAATTTGGAAAAGTTAGAATAAAGACCAGAGTAAACTATAAATTATTGGAATTGTACTAAAATTTGAAATTGGGAATTGAGCCCATTATCAGTCGCATAAAGTCTCCAGAAAAGGTCCTTAATGCTATAAGGAAATTTAGTATACCGAATATTTGCTAGACAGATTTTTGAGATACTAATACCATGTGAAAGCTTGAGATATGTTTCCCTTGACATTTACATGCTAAGCGAATTGAATTACGGTTGTCGCGACGCATTGTATTATTAATTGATACGAACGGATTTATTTGTACAAGATTGTATCATGAAAATCAACATTTATTATTACAGAGTTGTATAGACGATATACCTATTGATAAAGAATCTGGGTTATTTGGTTTTAGAAGATTTTAGGGTATTCTGAAGCACCTGGGACAATGAGTTTTATCAGTAAGACATTTGTACTCTTTATTAGTATTTAGCAAATGTACATTGCTGATATTTTAACACCAAACAGATTTTTTTATTTCTTTAAAAATGAAATGTCAAAATTCAACACCGTGAAGTTAAGATTATAGTATAATATATGTGAAACACATTTTACCTTTTCGTAATAAAATTTATTTTAACAACTGTATAAAACTGTTATTCATTTTTTCGTTCGTTGTACATTTAGTAATATACACTAATTAAATAATGTTATATACATAAACTGTGTTGTTGTCCAATCAATATTGTTCTGTATTTGCAAATTACAGACTTACTGCCCTTGGGAGTACGTATTGATTGCAACGTCATACTTTTCAGTGAAAACGACGTAATTGTTTTCTTCCAAAATAATGACGTCAAAATGAGTACCAATTCGAAAGAGGGTAATTCTGTCATATCAAAAGATGGTTTATGTGGGTTCAACACGCCATCGCGTTCACCAGACCATGCACCTAAAAATGACCTAAATGTAAGCCTATCTATATATAGAATAAAGTAATGTGTTACTTATTTTTCATCGAATGTCATCAGACGACATACAGTGTACCTTTAAATCAAAGTAACTGGGACACGTTGATCCTGACTTTTAATTATCGCTGTTCACATTGACCACTCCTCCATAAATACATGCGTATTAAATAACATGACAGAACAAATTGGACGGCACGATTCTATTCTCAGATTACTATCCATCGCTAATACAATATATAGGACTGGGGTAGAAGATAGTAAACAATATTGGCCTATCGCATGTGATGAACGGCACTATCTATAGCTCAAGTGACAATGTTTAAACTTAAAAGTGAATTTTTTTGTATAGAATGGCAATTCGTTTTATCATTCACATAACTGGGAGCGATGTAAGACCAAATTATAAAGAATGTGATACTTTAGTTCGGGTCATCACTGCTATGAGAAAAAAAATCGCTTTAAATTCGATCTAGGCGTTTCTCTAGTAAACCTTTATGGTTGTTTCTTTCAAATCACGAAGATCATCGTTTGCCTTACAATCTAGAAAATAACAACATACAGGAGGTTAAATAAATATCTATTTGATGTGTGAATTCATTTAAAAAATAATTATGAGTATTTTTATAATTATATTTTTGAGTCTTCACAAAAAGAGCAGTAATGTAAACAAAACGAAGATATATATATACAAATGTATATGAAATGAACTTTAAGCTGGGAAACTCTTTTGCTTGACTAATGTGTAACTAAAACACGTCCATTAGAAGTCCATTATTTGTCCATTATAAGTCCATTATTAGTCCATTATAAGTCCAAAAGCGATGAAAAATAAGCTTTCGCCATCGATTACTGATGTTTTGTAATTTTACCTAATCACACAGTTATATAATTTCACTAGAAATACAGCATAAGTGTAAAATACAGCACTATATCCCCATTTGCTAATAAGTATGAGTTTTTAATTACCTTAATAAAAGTCTACGAAAAATAATTTATGTAACAATGTTGTTTCACAACCAGTGAATATTATGTTCTGTGCACATATGACGCTTCCTACGCTAAAATTATACGCTTGCAAGGTAAACCGATATGATTTTCAATTACATCAGGTGATCAGAAACTCTTTGTTCGAACAACAATGGAATATTTTCAAAGCCATCTAAAACCACCAAATCAGCCAAAAACCGAAATTTATCGATTTCGCCGGCATTCATCTTTGATGACCGTAATAATATATATTATAATATGGTTACCAGTGCGTGCACAATTATTATGTACGACGTTTCAGTAACTAGTACGAAGTGTACAGTGCCAGCATCATCAAACAAACAAAAGCAGTGTTTTAATACAATTATTTTGCAGAAATTGATCACAGATATGCATTTTAAACACTTTTACTTATGTCATATGTTTACCATAATTGTTTATTGACCAAATATGTAACCTAAAAGTACTTTATGACATTTTCATACACAATCTTGTCGTTGTAGAGAGGAAGAAGTTCACGAATCTTTGTATCATAAAAAAATTGAACTTTAGCTACTTCTCGGATTATTTTACGTAAAAAATTAAATAGCATTAAAATGTTCATTAAAAACGCTTGTCGTAATCGAATCACTCACCTTTTCTTTTTACAAAGTCCGTAACCATTCCGGCCTTGACCTTGAACTTTCGTAAGTGAAACAAAGAGGGGTCATTTTTGTCAAGGTCACCTGTTCTCTCCAGAAAATATTTGTCTTTTCGCAAATGTAGTGACCCAAACTGCGGAAAATGGAAAATGAATTCATCAATGAATTGTATTTACAATATACATAATATAAACTTCTCTGTTCCAAATTTTCGGCTACGTAGCCTTTGTCTAGTATATGAATCGCAGTCTACTGATCAAGTCACCATCTTGTAACCATCTTGATTTTAAAACTTCGAATTGCTTTAAACTTGTTAGAATTAGCTATTTAAGGTGGGGTTTCCCGTCGCTCTACAGGTTCTTTTTGCGTTTTCTTCTTTGTTGAATTAATCGTGAAATCTATCAACGAATGATAAGCAATCACGTGAAATGGACGCTATGAGAATATCATTTTTTTACCAACACCATGAATAATGATATCCTCGATATTCCAGGGATCATTACCACCTTTGTCATATCCACTCACATTAGATATTTTTAAGTCAAACTCATTCGTAAACTTCATTTAGAATGTTTTTGGAAAGTTGTCTTTATTTGCCATTGATGTAGCTTACCAGGTTTGAAACTTTTGAATGGCCATTGATGTAGCTTACCAGGTTTGAAACTTTTGAATGGCCATTGATGTAGTTACCAGGTTTGAAACTTTTGAATGGCCATTGATGTAGCTTACCAGGTTTGAAACTTTTGAATGGCCATTGATGTAGCTTACCAGGTTGAAACTTTTGAATGGCCATTGATGTAGCTTACCAGGTTTGAAACTTTTGAATGGCCATTGATGTAGCTTACCAGGTTTGAAACTTTTGAATGGCCATTGATGTAGCTTACCAGGTTTGAAACTTTTGAATGGCCATTGATGTAGCTTACCAGGTTTGAAACTTTTGAATGGCCATTGATGTAGCTTACCAGGTTTGAAACTTTTGAATGGCCATTGATGTAGCTTACCAGGTTTGAAACTTTTGAATGGCCATTGATGTAGCTTACCAGGTTTGAAACTTTTGAACTCTTCTCTTGAAATTTGACCGTAAATGCTGCTCCATATTTGACGTCTTGGTAAAAGGCTGTGTCCTGTAAAGTTACATAGTTACAAGATAAAATGTGTATCAGTTTATATTCAATAAAGTTCAAACAATCAATATTTTCCTAAATTATCAATCTCGTTTTACGTTCCCATTTGTAAAAATAAAACCGTTTCGGAAACTTAGTGGGCATATAAGAGGTGCATTTTACTGCTACCCAACCAAGTGTACATATCCATCAGGATTCGAAAGGGTTCGTCATAGATTTTCATTAGCATATTTAAGCGCAAGTTGTATTTAGATAAACGGACCGGGAAGTCATGTCCATATAAGGGTGATCTTAAACCTATGCCAATAGTCGATCTAGTCATTATAACACATTAGATAAGTTGAATGAACTTTGTTAATTGGATTTTGTTTCACTCGCAAACCTTGTTTAACTCGAAGTATGTGATTGTTGCACTATTGAAATATTATATCCAAGTACAATAAACTAATGCACACTTTGATAAATCAAAGTTCAAATCTACCAATGCTGAATTCGAGTTAAAGAATTTAGAGTTAAATAAGCTGCATCTTAATTACCGTAACTGGATGTTAGTGTTCCTGAACAAATCAACCAATGCTGACTTCGAGTTAAAGAAGTTTGAGTTAAATAAGCTAAAGAGTTGAATAAAGTTAAATAAGCTGTATCTGCATCTAAAGAGTTAAATAAGCTGCATCTTAATTACCGTAACTGGAGGTTAGTGTTCCTGAACAAATCTACCAATGCTGACTTCGAGTTAAAGAAGTTCGAGTTAAATTAGTCTTACCGTAACTGGGGGTAAATGTTTCTGAACAATTCTGCCACTCTCTGTTGAGACGAAGACCGGCACATTTTCAGTCAGATCATAGTTACGTCGCAGTGAGAGACTGACGGTTGCATTGGATGTGTCGAAATGTATCCCCAGAACATCCGGAATACTAATACCGCCATCTGATGATCTTTTATAGCGTCCATTGTCACTTATATGTAATGTTACTTGTTCTGAAAAAAACGCACACTTTATCAGTGTTTCTTTACAAGTAAATGGATAAAAGACAAAAGAAAGAAAGAAAGAAATAAAGAAAGGTGTGTTGTTTGATTGTATAAAGATCCTATAGCCAGCCATGATATTGAAAGGACGGCCTGCCGTGTATGTGGTGTGTTGCGTGTGCGTGTGGGGGTGTTTTGGGAGATTGTAGTAAGTGAACAGGAAGAAAGACACAATGGATATTGGTGTTATTGGTTTTTTTTCTTGTATTTTTCTTTTTTTGGTTTTTTTTCTTGTATTTTTCTTTTTTCTTTGTTTTTGCACGTCAATTGAAAATAAAAAATTAACAAAAAATAAATATAAAATTAACGCATTGCATGAAAGTCAACAATGATTATCGTTTGAGTACAATCGAATGTAGATTTGTCAAATTCTTGATTATGTTTTGGATGACGGGGACGACAAGTTCATGTTTTTCATAAGTTATGAGGAGATTACGAATTTCGTTCCGAAGCCATTGAAAACTTTATCAGAGTTACGGGGTAAGAAGATTTCTTTAAACTTCCTACCCATAATAAAGATAGAAAGTAGACGTCTGAGTTCCCAAATAGGCCGACACCCTTTTAATAAAACAGATTAACTAAACTTATATGTTGGTATTATGTTGCTTATATTCATCATAGAAATCCCATTTTATGCTGGGGATCTAGCTGTTGATTGTTTTTGATGGTCGAATGGACATGGAATAGAGTTAGGTGAACATATATTTGGGATGAACGTTATCAAAACACCACAAACAACTTCATCGGTGCGAGAAATATTTCAAAATGAAAGTGTATTTGAATTGATTCATAAGTATGCAAGGTCAACTTTACAATACGAAAGGTTAGCATATACATGTATATCGACCATTTAGTATTTTATACTGTGTGTTTTCTGTGTTATAGTTTTCTTTCTGTTGTAGATATCTCGTCGATATAGGGTCAAACAGACTAATTAACAAAAAGGGGTTTTCTTTTCGACCGGATTTTTGTGCTCTATTTATATGTCAGAAATATCCAATGAATTTAAGGGCCATGGTATCCTCGGTACTCAATGGGTTACTTTCACTGTCGTTATATCTACCCCTGGACTGACTTTGGAAATTACAGAAAGCTTCAATGTAACACGACGTATCGTTATTATATTATTTTGATATACATAAAATGACCAAACTATCTGCTCGTCGGTTGTCGCAAACAGTGCTTTCAGTTTTGCTACAGCATATTTCAGTGGTAGATATGACGAAAGTGATAGTAACCCCTTAAGTATCGAGGATACGATCGCGTGGAGGGTCGTGAGTTCAAATCCCATATGGGGCAGTTGCCAGATACTGACCATTTGCACTAGGCTAGTCAGTGGTTATTCTTTGTGTACTCTGGCTTCCCTCTACCATTTTAGCTGTCACGTCCTAAGTGACCCTGACTGTTAATATAAGGATAAACTAATCATTACATTTACCGAAAATGTGGGTCATTCATTAATCGAACGCATTTTTTTATTAGATGTCATTCAAGAGTGGCCGGTTATTTTGTTCGTTTTATTTTATCAGTCTTGTATTAGTTGTATATAACATGTCCGTCATACAATTGTAGTTTGCTTTTTCGGACAATACAAACGGACTGACTACACTATTGGACAATAAAGCCGTTACACCTAAATGCACTCTGAGCATTAGGTCGGACACCGGTCAATGTTAAGGCTAGCGTGACAGTAACACAATAACGGTTGGGCGTAGCCGGGTAAGGATTTCTAAGAGTAGCTTCAATGTAGATCAAATTTGTTTAGCCCATGTCAATATAATGTTACTGTGTGTTAAATAAGTAACACATACCATAATAGGTCATAGTTGTATAAATAGAAAATCAATGGGTCATTAATACGGGTATATGTCCACACCCTGTCACGATTGACCAACTATATTTAGGTCATGACTTTCGTGAATGTATGCTAGGTTTCTTTACAAAAGACTAAATCCCTATTCACAAGTGTACACAAATTAAAGCCGAGCTAATATCCCATGTGAAAATTCTTCGGTGTTGTAAAGGTCCTCTAGTACGGGTGGATTTTGTTCACGGGGGTATGTACATGTAGGTTAAAACAAGTATATAGAGCATGAATCACTAAATGTACTAGTACATATGTATATGTACAGAATTTTGTATCGATACATGTGTTTTTCACACAAGTGTGTATATGTGTGGCTTGGTTAAAAAAATTGTAACATTCCAGATCCTGGAGAGAATTGGGAATCTATAATTACTGTAAACGTCATGCCACGGAACAAGCTAATTATATAATCTACAGAAAGGTTATTTATGTAATTTATCAGTTGTTGATTGCATAATGATACGGACATCTAAAAGTCTGTCACAGAAAAGAATAAGATAAAATATTCACAACGAGCACTCATTTTGGACAAAAACCCTGGCATCAACTTTCTTCTTCTTCAAATAATCAGTTGAATTTATTTCGTAGCATATCTGTAAATGTATCAACATGGTGCCAAAAGCCAAAATCAAGCGTTGTTCTACGTGTCGCCTGCCACAGAAAGTAATTGAATAAAGAATGGAAGACGAACATCATTTTGAACAAAAACCGTAAAACCATATAATGCTAGTTTTGTTTCATGGCTCAGGTGCTCATCCACATGGTTCTAAAACTTATTTTGGTGTCGTCTGCAACATTGGTACCTACCTTCGGTTTCCCAGTCATATTTCCCCTGGAATCTAATTGCCGTTGTCGAAATAATTCCCAAAACACTACAAATAGCCAGTCGAAAAAGTAACACGTCCATGTTGTATTAAAGCCGGTCTTCAAATGATCAATTGTATTTCCCGGCACTGGTGCGTGACCAAAACCTGAGACAGTTCTTAGGTTTGACAGTCATTCACCCTACCCGAGATAATGACGTCACACAATAGAGCAAATCGTGACTTGCTATTCGTGTATATCCTTCCGTGTCAGAGAAACCGAAATGAATCCATTTTGGACAATTATGTATTAGACTTTACAAAATGGCTTTGCGTCACGATTAGGTCGGGTCTATTAGCTTGTACCCGTATATACGTAATACCGATATATGACCATTTGGAAACTGCTTTGAATTCCTAAGTCACTGCTAAATCCATATTTTTGAAAGGTCTTCTTCCATATGCACCATATACCCCCGTTATTGTTTGAATGCCAGCGTTTGAATCATATCCCATGCACATCAAACACTGAGTCCGAAAAATGGATGTCATCTAAACTATGTCCCTGTATACCAGGGTACATAATTATCGATAGAGGCAGAAATCGATATTTAGGTTTGTAGTACGTGTGGAGGACCCCGGGTGGAACGCAAAATACGTTTTGTCAACAGCGACAACAGTACCATTGACAAAGGGACAAGAAGATGGCTGATAATCTCTATAAATCTATATAAGTCAAACATGCTATAAAGGACACATCTATACAAAGGATACCTCTCTATAAAGGACACCTGTCTCTATAAAACAACTGTCTATAGAGGACGCCTGTCTAAAGAGGACACCTGTCTATATAAGACACCAGTCTAGAAAGGACACCTGTCTATATAAGACACCTGTCTATAAAGGACACCTGTCTATATAAGACACCTGTCTATAAAGGACACCTGTCTATATAAGACACCTGTCTATAAAGGACACCTGTCTATATAAGACACCTGTCTATAAAGGATACCTGTCTATAAAGGACGCCTGTCTATAAAGGGCAAACTCACCAACCTCATTTGGTACAATTTACTATATAATTGACCTCTGTATAAAGGACACCTGCCTATAACGTAGAAACTCATCAACCCTATATGACCAATTGACTATATAATCGACCTCTGTTTATTTGACTATGGACAAACACATTAAAAAAGGAAACACCCTTTATACACGCGTGAAATTTGAATTCGATAGCAAAGTTTGTGCTAATTTAGCTACGGTGTCGCCATTATAAATCTATCTCTGCTTCATATAAAGAATGTTATATTTTGCCAAGTAAATCGTTATGCATTGACGGACTTCCAGATCACCTTACAATATCGCGGCGCATTATATATACATTTTATATATACATGGCGCATTATATATACATTTTATATATACATGACGCCCCAAGTTGTTTGAAATGTCTACTGGTGTGTATTTCACATGTTTTCACCCAGCATTCGAGGGCTAGTTGTAGAAATTTATTGGGACAAATTTCTGTTTTAAATCTTTATTAAATTACACAATCTACATACATTGTACTTTGAATATCAATACAGTAATACCAGGGGCTAGATAAATTGATAGTAGGAGGCGACAAAAACGTAACTTAAAATTACGCAAACTGCTAATATTATCAATGGGTACACATATACAGGTGCAAAATTCCAATTATGATTCGGGTATTATATTGCACAGAACAGTTCTACGTGTATGTGGATATGCGAAATAATTAATATTTCCACAGACAAACCATGAAGATCTTTCAATGTAGGTTAATCAACACCAAAAATTGCCGAAATTTTAAAAATGTCAATATCTATAGACCCAATGCATAACTTATGCGAAGCAAAAAGTTTGGAACTCAAGATGAATTTTAACAGAATTAGCAAAGTCGTGGTATGTACTTCTACAAAGTTACTTGTAAAAATTGAACTTACAAAAAAGCTGACTTTTGTGTGTTCATTACTGAAGAAGAAAGTAAAAGGTCTACTACATTTGCGATGCAATATTAGCCTACATATGTAAATAGTTCTTAAAAGTCTTAGAAGATCTGGAGGCAAAAAATGAAAACTTAAGCCAAGCTTCGTAAATTTCACATAAAATAAGCATTTTATGACGTCTTTTTTTCATCTAAGCTCAAATAAAGCTCCGGAAATCTGAAATATGGTTATACAATGTCTTTAATGTGTCATTTTGCCATATCATGACGTCACGTCATTGTCATGTGACACTTGTAAAATCTTTAAATAGTGACAATCACCGGTTAAAAGGCAAATTATGTGACGAAACAGGTGTACCATGCAGTACAAATTACTACCTAGTTTAAAAATAACTCCACCGACACACCTCAACATTGTAATGTGAAAATAAATCTCACGACAGGGTGAGTACCTCGGCTATTAGTGTTTATTTTTAGAGTTGAAAAGATATATTTTAAAAGGTGACGTTTCTCGGCACGTTTTTTTATATACTATGAAATTCAACCCAATATGTTTACTGTTCTGTAAGCACGTAATCGGTGATTTATAAGGATTGTACCGAATGTATACTGTTTCAACTACATGGGCATAATGGTATACATGCACGTACTAATGATATAGCATAAAAATACATGCACCAATTGTACCAGGGGCGTAGTCAGGGTTGAAACAATGCGGATGCAATGTTACTCCCTGCCGAATCCCCTCAAAAGCAGCTTGTCCCGGAACAATGTTGCAGTAAAATCCAAATGAATACTGAAAATCAGAATTCTCATCCCTGCATTTCTGGACACTTTTAGTATCGTAGGTGTATTCAGAATATCATTTGATTCATTTCTTTTGTGAAAAAATGTTTACACCACAACTATTTTACAATATGTGACATTCCACACTATTATACATGTACATGTATATGACTCCCTCTCTCCAGCTTACCGTGGACTAGTCGCCTATACCACAAATGGGACCCCGATGGAAACAATCGGTGGTAGGTTTATCCTATGATAAGTCAGCTAGCCATAGCATATTAGGGATCTCTGATACAACGAAGGAAACAGACAAACGTACATGTAAGTGTAGTATTTGTACACTGTAACATTTGCATCAGGGTAAAAATACGAGAAGGCCAATCATGGATTATGGGAGCTCTGATTACACCTTGGTACATTATGTACCTGTGTTTGAAAGAAGAAAGATATATAGCATCAGAATTGAACTTCATTATATATAGCAACTAAAATCAATCTTTCTGATTATTAATATTTTTAATACACATACCTTTGTATCTCTGTCCAAAATTAACACGTTTAACTATTTAACAGAATACATGAAAGTAAGTTTATAGCATTCACAAATTAACTTGGATTTATATCGTCACTTGCAAAGTAAAGTTGGGATTTTTTTTTCATTTTATATTATTTCCCTGTGAAGGCAATCCCGGTAACTCTTATTTCTTTGCATTATACCTGTATACCTTTGTGATACTAGTGATTACTACTACTAAGCCATGTAATTATCGCCACCGATAGCGGCGACAGTGGATTGTTACTATGATGACATATGATAATATTTTCTTGTACTTATATAATTATTATGATACATGAAGAGTTAACTCAAAACCTTGATTTATGTGTGTCATAAACTGTTTCAGAAGGGAAAAGAATCGACGAGATACATGTACGAATATACACCAAAAAGCATTGCATCACACATGTAAATCAGTAATATTAAAGATGATTAAACAATTAAATAATACACCAAAGACATCAGATATCCAAAGGGCGAGAGTTCCACTATACAAGAAGACACAACACTAACATACCGCAGTCTCCAAAAACACGCACCTCTCACTTCACACACGCTACACACTGCATACATGGGAGTCCGTCCTTACATGACCCTGGCTGTTAATAGGACTTTAAAATAAACAAAAAAACAAACATCACAAATGAAAAGTTTGAGCTTCAATTTTTACGTCAAGATACAAGAATTAGAAATAATTAATTGCATCCCGAAAAAAAATTATGTCAAAGGAAAATGATGTGAATGCACGGAAGTCTATGGTATCTACGCGCGTTAATTGATCAAACCAATAAATCAAGTTAGTGTAAGATAGGTACCAGACGACAGGAGGATCGGCTAGCAAAGGGCGACATTTTCATCTGGCGGGAAACTCCTATTTAGAGACTTGCATACAGAATTGAAAATTAAACATCTTCCGAAATGTGTGCATCCAACGTGGAGAGTTATATGCGGGTCCCGAATTTTGTTGTTAATTGATCAATAAAATGTGTTCGAGATTAGATTTTGATTTTTTGTTTTTTGAAAACGCTAGCTCTACTGTGATATGCTACAAACAAATGTGTTAGTGCTCCTGTTGATTGAGGGGGGTTAAAAGGACGTAAACAATTGGGAGTTACGTTCAACAGAAATGCTGCATGATCGAGAATACACGTTGATATGATGACAATAATTAAGACAAGCAGAGTAGAGGTGAGAACAGGAAGGAGATGGTCTGCCAGCAAGGCTATAGCAAACTTCGCCACAAGGATATTAGTTGGGGCAGTCTGCATAGGAAGACGGGTTCGGAAGAGGTCAGACATCCAGATGGAAAGAAGCCAATATAGCAGAGAGATTAGGCATCAGGAGGTGTGGAGGCGGTGGGAAACAGAAGAGAGGAAATTATCTTGGGCAGAGATTTGAACATGCACACGATGGTAGCTTCAGTCATCTTGAGAGTTGTCTTAGGATGTTCTTCCGTGTGACAAGACTCTTCATCATCTTTCCGTGTGAAGTGGCACTGGCACAAGGGCTTCATACTTGGAGACATGACCAGGTGCTCATACAACTTGCCGACGCTTTTGAAAGGGAGAAGACGAAGGCAAAGGGAATACAGCAAGAACCAACATTAATTCAGTTTCAAGAGGAGGGACAAACACCAGTAAAACAGCAAGCAAGACCAACCAAAGTATTCTATGATATGCAGGAGACAAGAAGTTTGCATTCCCAGAGGTGGTGGGGAGAGCACTACGACCAGACATAGTGCTGTTAAGCAAGAGGAAACTGACTGTGTCCTGGGTGTGAATCGCACCACGAGCGGAAAACGACCAAGCATGCTGAACTGGCTGGCGTGCAATGTCCCGTTGCAGGTAGGCTGTCACTGATGACGAAGCCAGTCATGTTGGCGGATGCACGGAGCCCTCGGCATCAAAAGAAAGACAAAGAAGACTGTCGCAATAGAGTTGGAGAAGGAGGCAGAGAGAACGGGGATACACAGAGACGAGACTAGCTGGAAGCCAACCCTCGGAGAGTAGGGACTGATCACTTTTACTGACTCACCATCCGGAGATATTTTCAAGATAAGGATTTAAACGCCCATAGGTAGATTGACATGGCTGATGACGACGGTTGAGCAGCAACACGAGCAGCTACGTTCCAGTATTTTTCCGGATGAACTAACAAAATTTGACACTCAACAATTAGTTGCAATTAATAGGAACAAGAGGCCCAAAGGGCCTTAACGGTCATCTGACTACCTTGGCAATAGTAAATTTAATTTCATATGGTGTCACTTTGTCAGGACCGTGTCAGGATCATTTTCAATTTCTTTCAACAAATTTTCTTTCAAACAAGAGGCCAAAGGGCCTTAACATGTAGGAAGTTAATTAGATATAGTGTCATGGTAGCCATCTTCGATTTGGGATCAACCAGAGATGTAACAACCGTTGTCGGGACCATGTCAGGATCATTTCATGCAAGTTTCAGCCAAATCGCACAACTTGAGAAGAAGTTCAAAATGTGTTTTAAAGATGGCGGCTGTGGCGGCCATCTTGGTTTTCCGATTGACCCGAAAAATAACAACACTTTGTCAGGACCATGTCAGGATCATTTCATGCAAGTTTCAGCCAAATCGCACTGGTAGAACTTGAGAAGTTCAAAATGTATTTTCAAGATGACGGCTTTGGCGGCTATCTTGGATTACGGATCGACCCGAAAAATAAGAACACTTTGTCGGGCCATATCAGGATCATTTCATGCCAGTTTCAGCCAAATCGCACCGGTAGAACTTGAGAAGAAGTTCAAAATGTGTTTTCAAGATGGCGGCTGTGGCGGCCATCTTGAATTTCGGATCGACCCGAAAAATAACAACACTTTGTCGGGACCATGTCAGGATCATTTCATGCAAGTTTCAGCCTAATCGCACCGGTAGAACTTGAGAAGAAGTTCAAAATGTGTTTTCAAGATGGCGGCTTTGGCGGCCATTTTGAATTTCGGATCGACCCGAAAAATAACAACACTTAGTCGGGACCATGTCAGGATCATTTCATGCAAGTTTCAGCCAAAACGCACTGGTAGAACTTGAGAAGAAGTTCAAAATGTATTTTCAAGATGGCGGCTGTGGCGGCCATCTTGAATTACGGATCGACCCGAAAAATAACAACACTTAGTCGGGACCATATCAGGATCATTTCATGCCAGTTTCAGCCAAATCGCACCGGTAGAACTTGAGAAGAAGTTCAAAATGTGCTTTCAAGATGGCGGCTTTGGCGGCCATCTTGGATTTCGGATCGACCCGAAAAATAACAACACTTTGTCGGGACCATGTCAGGATCATTTCATGCAAGTTTCAGCCTAATTGCACCGGTAGAACTTGAGAAGAAGTTCAAAATGTGTTTTCAAGATGGCGGCTGTGGCGGCCATTTTGAATTTCGGATCGACCCGAAAAATAACAACACTTTGTCGGGACCATGGCAGGATCATTTCATGCAAGTTTCAGCCAAAACGCACTGGTAGAACTTGAGAAGAAGTTCAAAATGTGAAAAGTTAACGCACGGCGCACGGCGGACGGCGGACGGCGGACGGCGGACGACGATGGACGAAACATGACGACTATAGGTCATCCTGACCCTTCGGGTCAGATGACCTTAAAAGTCAATGTTTTTTCTCACATGTTCTTCTGACTAGGTAAAAATAAGAAAACAACACTTGTAATCATAATCGTATCTTAGCATTTATTCAATATATTCTGAGAACATTGATATAATCTTTGATAAAGCACAGAGAGGAGTCCAGACATGAATTACAAGGAATAAGAGTACACAGTGGTCAGACAGAGTCTAAAAACTGAAACATGTATATTGGTCCAACAACTTTACGGAATCAGATCACCCTGGTTATCTCCCCTAGTTTTGTCTGGCTATGTCAATTACACATTCTAATATATCAGTTACTTTGTCTCTCTCTTTTAGAGTTACTTCCCTTTGTCTCTCTCTGTTAGAGTTACTTCCCTTTGTCTATCTCTGTTATAGTTAATTCCCTTTGTGTCCCTCTGCTAGAGTTACTTCCCTTTGTTTAACTTGGTCAATAATGATGAAGTAAAATGAAGAGATGAGTGAATCAAAGGGAAGTAACTTTTACAAAGTGAATCAAAGGGAAGTAACTTTTACAAAGAGAAACAAAGGGAAGTAACTTTTACAAAGTGAAGCAAAGGGAAGTAACCCTGACATATCAGAATGGAATCGCAAAGCTCAAATAAACGAGCCAGAGGTATCTCGGACTAACCTTTCCCAGAATTTACACAACACAAATGAAACAAGAAGTAAAATGACAATAAGCAGGATTTCTTATAAACAGGAGTTCATGGAAACACACTTTTATGTTGCACATTTTTCCCAAAATGAAATTAATCGTAATCAAATAAAACATTTGTATTAGTTATGTATATACATTTATCACGATCATGAACATGTAAACATGATGATAAACTGTCAAATATTCATTTTAACCATCACAAATTTTAACTATTACATATACAAAATTGTAGAAGCCTTATTCATACAGTATGTTTATAACAATCTATCTATTTTATCTGTTGTTTATAATGAAACTTTAAGCCACGATAAACCTTCAGTATACGATACAAAATATTGATGTTAAAATCACGATGACAGATGGTATTAAAGAAAGAGAAAATAACTTCACATCTTCATTATAATTACCGATATGAATGTCAATATAAACAATAATAGTTAGAATTTAATCATGATTATAAACATAATAATCATATCATGATTAAACAGAATAATCATGATTATGATGAAAATGTTTAAATCATAAGTATAAACCAAATATGAAGACAGAATATGAAGCTAATGAAAGAAAACAGAATGAAAAGAAATATAAAGATTAATATCACTGAGTGATTTTTTTAAAGATGCTCAACCGCCGACAGCATAAATGATACCCATCATTTGAATGTACCAGGTATGTGTCTAATTAACACAGAAATACATATGAAATAATTTATTTTGCTTTTGGTAAATGCACAATCAGTACTTCATTCCATATAGGGCATAGTGCTATGGATTTTTTCCGGGATGAGATTAATCATTTTTAATATTTTTTATATTGAAGTAAAATTAGAAGCTAAAACTTTTCAATGGTGGTAATGGTGTAAAGTAAGGAATTTATGTAACTGAAGAAAAATACTAATTTGTGCATTCCTGTTTTTGAGAGAGATAAAATACCATTCTTCAGCGGTGGAGCATTTTTAAATAATAAATTTAAACATAAACATCACGATCATGATTACACAACTCTTACGAACATGATCATGATTATGTAGAGACGATCACCACTATACCCAGGATAACTCATATACTGACACACAAGTAAAGATAAGGTGTAGAGTATCACACAGAGTTAGCTCCCTTTCATCAATAATTTTTGGTATAAAGTATATAATTATGCTTTTCACATAAGATGGACAGAAGATTGACAGAGTTTCCTCCCTGTCTTTTTTCTTTTAAAGTTAAGATTGACAGAGTTATTTCCCTTTAATCAGTCAAGTAGCCCAACTCCTTTCCCTTAATTCATGATCTTCAGTGTAATTTGGTAGCCAATTCGTGCAATCTTAACTATTATGCTATGCAGTTTATTCTTGAACTGATACTCAAAATATTAAACTGTGGCTATGGCACTGTTTAAATCTTAGATGCGTATATAGCTTTACATGTACATGTATATAAATCATTCAAATTGAATGTTCATCCTTTTTGAGCAAATGCAGTTTAACAAAGCAAAACAAATGCCGGTCAACAATGTAGAGGTACACAATGTTTGCCATAAGAAACATACAGAGCCCAGACAAAAGTATTTGAACCCTTGATTACTTGATTTAATTTGCATTAATGCATTTTGACATACATTCAATTTTAAGGCTTTTTGTTTTCTCAACTGATATGCTATCTTTTCTGATGTTTTCTTCCTCTGAAATTGCAAAATGAAATGAAAATACTGTAAAGAAATTGCAATGCCAATTTGTATATATAACAATTGTAAGCCAAATATGGATTTTTCAAATCATAGCATGTCAACATCTTTTAAAGATGCTCCAATGCTGACACAGTATAAATGATATTCATTATTTGAACAATAATTAGTGTTTAATCGTATATATATAAGTCAAATTAACACAAAAAATAATATAAAATAATTTATTTTGCCTTTTGGTCATGCACAATCAGTACATTATTCCATATAGGACATAGTGCCACGGAATTTTTCCGGGATGCAATTAATTATTTTTTGTATTTTTAACTTGAAGCAAAATTAGAAGCTTAAACTTTTGAACAGTGGTAATGGTGTAAAGTAAATAACTTTTGTAACTGAAGAAAAATATTAAATTGTCTGCTGCTGTTTTTAATAGTGAAAAAATACCATTTGTCAGCGGTGGAGCATCTTTAAAATATTCTTTGGAAAATAATAAATAGAAAATAATTAAGATACTTAGTGCATGAATACATTTGTCAGTCTTCTGATCAACTAAAACAATTAGGTGGAATGGTTCGAGTGGAAACAAAGTTGAAATAAGGTTATCATTACATTGATATTTTTGTATTTAACTCCATATAATATTATAAACAGTCATACACAACCATTTTTTTTTTAAATTGGTAAACGAAGAAAAGTATGGATCCTTCACTTGCTAAACAATGCGTTGAAAAAATGAATAACAACTAGTAAATAAAGATACCAATATAAGTTATAGCAAGTTTATGGAATGATGTCTTTCAAAATATTGGTCAAGTTTTATATGAACAGAAAAAAAACCAATATAAACCTTTCAACTTTCAACTAAAAAACCAATATAATATATTACTGAAATAGAGATTATTTCTGGCGATAACTATCAAAGAAACAACTAAGAACAAAATAACACAAAACAAATAATTTTAGGTAGCTAGCATAAGCTGCACTTTCAATTTTCATATAAAATAGTCACAGCTTAAACTGCGGAAAAAATATGGTACATGTATACATAAATAGTAACAACACGAAACACTCTAACAGATATATATATAACTATATATTAAACTAAACAGCCATATCTTATACCAGAAAAGAGTAGGAAAACATAAATCTAACAAAATAATATAACTAAAATCATATCTGTATATATCATAAATAACACAATACCCTTTCATTTCAATTTTTTAACCTCTTTCTGAAAATACACAACCTTGTTTCCATGAATATTGAAATTTCTAATGAGCAATTCATGCTTAATCATTTTAAACTTTGAATTAAATTCATATGATCAAAGTAATATAATTTGAATAGAATTCATACGCTAAAAGTAGTTATTAGAATTTAATTCATATGATCAAGGTAATAATTTGAATTGAATCTATATGATCAAAGTAACGATTTGAATTGAATTCATATGATCAAAATAGTAATTTGAATTAAATTCATATGACCAAAGTAGGAATTTGAATTGAATTCATATCATCAAACTAATAATTTGAATTCAATTCATATGATCAAAGTAATAACTTAAAATGAATTTTTATGATCAAAGCAGTAATTTGAATTTAATTCCTATGATAATAGCAATTTGAATTTAATTCATATGATCAAAATAGTAATTTGAATTAAATTCATGTGATCACAGTAATTTAAATTGAATTCATATGATCAAGGTAGTTATTTGAATTGAATTCAAATGATCAAAGTGGTAATTTGAATTGAATTCATATGCTCAAAGTAGTCATTTTTTGATAACACAAGCAATATTGTAAATTTGCTTAAAGCACACTAAAACTTTATGATACATTATTTTTGTCGATGATGCATTTTTATTAATCAAATCAGATTAAAAATTTCATAGGGTACATACTTCAGGTATTTTTTTTCCAATTTATGCAAAACCTAAAGAGCAAAAGTTTTTACGGTATTCACTTTTTAAATAAGACAAAGGCATCTTGAAAAATTATTTTTATATTTCATTAAATTTACGTATTATCCAACACACCTTGATATTCTACAACTACAGCTGAAAACCTCTTAATTAGTAAAATATAACTTGAGATTCACTTGTCGATAATAACATAGATATATAAACTACTTAAAACTAAAAAGTGTTAACATAAATGCACAAGAATCAACAGTAACTGGAATGGAATGATAACAGTTGATTCGGCTGGCATATCCTTTATAAATGTTTTTAAACTTAAACTGTATTGCACATTTTCAAACAAAACAGTGCATAAATAAATATGATTTGAAGTAAATATTTTCTAATATCTTGAATAAACTATTTAATATTCTTTATTGTATATTAAAACCAGAGAACACAATTATTTGAAGTTATTTACTAATTATTTTACCCACCATATTCTGGTATTTCAAAAACCCAATATTGTAAGTGATATGAATTGAACACAGTTTATTTATTTCATAACAAAAATGATCAAGAAGTAGCAGATATTGTATTTGATTCCTAATGATCAATTCAGTGAAATAAAATTGACAAGATCAAATTAACAACACGATTGGTAGCTAAATGCCAGTGGTTCACTGATAAGTAAGAAAAAGCTACATGAATACCAGATCCATTTTTTTCATATTAAAAAAAAAAAAAATTAAAAAAAAAAATTAGAAAAACAAAAACCTAAAAAATTGAAAAAAAACTTTGGAATACACATGTATATATTAAAGCTACCGGATTTAAAGTTCGTCAATTTGTGTCAAAAATCTAAAACATGAATAATTGAAATTTAAACTTGGTGATACTTAGACATGTAATACATTTCTCTGACAATGATTAATTTTGAAATCCCGATTTTGGCTCCAATAGAATAAATATGACACAGTACATCCTCTGGTTCTGGGCATTATGATAAGATGATGCTACACACCAATATATAACTGATATTACATATTACAAACTTTCGTTATCATACTTAAAATATATGATACGTACATCAGACATTTTTTATCATTTTTTTTAACCATGAAAAATTAACTTCAAGCAAAGGCAACAGACAGATTCTTCAAGCAATGAGTTTTACAGACAATTTTTCTGATGAATGAGATTTTTATATTTATTCCATTTTACTCGAACACATTCATTCTAATTAAAAGGTTGCTAGACATATACTTTTTATCTTTTACGACCTTGCTTAGAGGGCATAATTGTATAATATAGATGTAGTATTGGCAACAGATGGAATAGTGTTCGATCTGATATTTTCTTTTAAACATATTCACCCCTCATTCCACATTTTGGCTCTTCTGAAAAACCAGAATAGACTAGCCTATTATGAAATTTCAGGTATGGATGAGTTTATACTGTAAACTGCTTTGTATAAATATTTCGCGACTTTGTTATTTCAAAAATTTTCACAAATATATGCATTCATATTTAAAGGCTCTTTATGACAATAAAATATCACTGCATTCATATATAATTTTTAAACTAGCAATATTTATTTGCGTAACATTTGAATTTGAATTTGACAACAACAAAAAATGAGTTGTTAACAGGACTTATTTATCTCTTAAAATTATTACCTTGTTTGTAGGTCAATATTTCCTAAAAGTTTTGTCGAGGAATGGAATAGTGGTCGGTCTGATATTTTCACTTAATCAATGATTAGCAATTTCTCATCTTTCATACAACAAGACCCATAATATAACATGCTATCTACAATGTAATTTTCTCATATTCAATTTGTTTTGATGAGCATAAGTTTAACAGTAATGTAATATTTCTTACAAAAAAAAATAAAATAAAAACCCTATCCATTGATCCTTAGAATAAAAGTCTCTTCAAAGGAACAGAAAGAACTGTATACTGACTGTAAACAAACTTATTTTCATTGGCGATTGAATTCCGCGTGTTTCGCGGACAATGAGATTTCGGGATAAAAAATGCCACAAAAATGTCTCAAACATGTAAAAAAGAACCAAAGATGTCTTGATCGCGAAATTAAACCATTGTGAAAAAAATTGTAAAAATTTAAAATTAAGTCACAGTGAAAACAAGCTAGTTTTACAGTACACGTACCCTGAACTATATATAAACTAACTTACTTTCATCCCAGATTAAACTCTGCGAAGATTGATTGCCAAAAACATTTTACATGCTAAGGTATAGAAGAACTATTATTTTAGTAAATATCATGGAATTAAATCGCCAGATGCCACAAAGATGTTTTTTACAATGTTACATACCACTTTTGGTGTAAATCTATTTTTGATGATCAGATCGGGGAGTAAACTCATTCACCCCTGAAGACACATTTAGACTCTTCCAAATCAAGGACTAGAATAGACTATTGTAAAACTACAGGGGTGAATGATTCAAAATGTCAGGTAAATGACTTTTATTGAAATTCAGTCGCTATGAAAATAATTTGGTCTAACAGTATGTCATATGAGAATCCAAGCATGGTCAAGGATGATGGTAAAAATCAATGTTAAGAAATCATAAGAGAAACTGATCAGGTTGCACTAGGCTAAAGAGAAACATTATCTTCATAATAAGTCTGTTACATCTGGGCGTCAGTCATGTCGTCAGCTGATTTACCGATAGCGTCCGGATTCGACAAGGGGTCAAGGTCGGCAAATAAGTTGAACCACGCTGACATATCTTTCTTTTCACCCTGTAATTTAAAAATGAATTGTTTTACATATATACCAATACAAACACTTAAAAGGAAAATTATTATTTCAAATTCAAAATGAGTTAGGCTCCATACTTGATTATGATAGCCTATTCACATTCTAACATTTTCTAGGACTGAGGTGTTAACCCCTTACTAATTTATTTATTACATAACCACTACACTGTTTACAACCTTTCGTACTAAATTCATGATAACTTACCCTTTTACACACACACCTTTGAAGACTTAACTGACCCCTGAATCCTTCAATTTTTATGTGCCCTTTTAACATTAGACTCCTCATTCCTTGATTTTTCATTAGCTCCTTTTAAAACTTCAACCCCTGACCTCTTTGTTAACCAACTTGACATCTGATCTCTTACCCTTTATTTATTACTTGACCTCTGACCCTATTCCCTTGCCCATTTCAGAGTTGACCCCTGATCTTTTTACCAGCCCCTTTCAGATTTGAACCCTATATGACCCCTGACCCCCTACCTTTTTACTAGCCTCTATGGGATATGAGCCCTACAATGTACATGACCCCTGACCCTTACCTTTTTACTAGCCCCTTTAGGTTTTGATTGCTGTAGTTCCTGTCCGGAAGCGCTGTTTTGTTTGGAGCTCTGTGTCCCTGCATTAGCTGATCCATCTAAAACACACAACACAAATAAAGAATCTTTTAAATATCACACTTTAATTTTCTCCTTTTCATTTCTATTATTTTATGCATTATCTAATTAGCGTATTGCTAAAATTTGGAACACATTTAAGTTTCATTTTGTGTACAGTTTGTCTGGTGGTAACTTCCAATTAACATTTTCACCCCTATGTAACTTTAGTAGACTCTACCAGTCACTGATCTGGATGAGTCCATTATGACCTACAGTGGTGAAAAGGTTAAAGATGAAATAATACTCATATTATGACACCTAACACAAGAAGTATAATTACAGGATATGTGAAAAGTCTGAATAGATTACATAATTATTAAGTCTTAAATTCCTTTAAAGAATAAGTCATATGAAATCATATTCATTAAATAGCAAAACAATCAGTTTTAATAACAAATTCTGAAGACAAAGGGGAGATAACTCAAACTTCCTTATGAGGGTGTAAAAATGATAATGATGATGCCCAAGTTTAATTCACTCAACAATAAACTTATTGACCTTAGATAAAAGAATAACTGTAATTTTAAGTTATTGCATATATTAGGTCTCACACTTTCAGACAGAACATCATTGACATTTTTCATCAAAACCAACCATGTTTTTTTATTCTTTTTTTTTTTAAGACGATATCATTACTACCTAGAGCTACAATATTACCACTATATACCAAGTACGCAGCAGTGATACAGGATTATATTAAGACTTACTTGACTGGCTGTTGATTTTGCCGAGATCCAGCAGATTTGACGGCATGAACTCGGCAGACTCAGCTTGGTCACTTTCCACGGGTGTGTTCGTCGTTCCTGAAGACAGCGGCACATTTCCAAACACTGCCTGCCATTCCCGCGTAAAATCATCGCCCCCTGTCGACGGAGCGTTTAATATCTCATTGAGAATTGTCATGTCGTCCTTCTCCGACTCATCCTGGTCGATATCGTCACAGAGAAGGTCCTGTTTACCTGTAAAACAGCAAACACATAAATATATAAACGAAAACAAAAATAGTTATAATATACATTTTAATTTCTCTTCAACCTAAGAAGACTATTCAACGAACATAATCTACTGATAAATCTATTTAAGCTTCCCAACTAGATACAGAATTTTACGAATTTTCGGAAATGAATCCCAACAGCACTATATATATATATATATAACCAACTGTTTTTTTTATTATTCAGTCTTTCAAATTTTATTGCGGGACAGACAAATCCTGTTTAGAAATCACTTAAAATGTACTTTTTTAATTGCAATGAGTATAAGTGTTTGTCTTTGCATATCACAGAGTTCAATTATCTCCCTTGGGGATATGTATCAATTTTGACATTGTTACATGTACTTCGTGAGCAAAAAGACAATGTTTTCTCAGAAAATATGATGTTAAACCCATATAAACCTAATGCAATATAAACCTGATGTTACAATAAATACCTATCCACAAGGGCAAATAACTCTGTCTATCCAAAGACCAAAGACATAATAATTATTACGTAATACATTGAGCTTATGCTTTGAATCACCTGTACATTAAACAAATATTTTTCATGGACAACTCTTGATCAGCTCAGCAGGTAATTCTATCTTAATCCTACATACAATACCTGTTAATAGGCAATACCATGCCTGACTAAACTTCACAATCCCTGCCCTTTCAATATTTATTGGCCCTAATTGATTTCTATTTAAACACCTGTATATCAATTTCTTTATAACAATCAATTGCTGTGTACCCAGAGAGTTGACCTGTTGATTATAATAACATGTCACCTGAGCGATGTGGTAATACATTTCCATGTTTATCAAGATTAATGTTCTCCGATGGACTGAGTTTTTTCATTCTGTATACCGGTATCTCATTTGTTTGACTTAAAACGTGTGTAAAATATGTTACATTTGTCAAGTTTAAAAGAAAGAATTATGTTTGTTTCTTACATGTACAAAGCATTCTTGTGATACACATATTATCAAACACAGTTAGTGATAGCTTGATATTCAGACAATAAATTTGTTAAGTCATTAATTAACAATATTTATAAGCTTATGTTATACACTTTGTCACTTACATATATGAATTATTTTGCAATTTAGTGGAATGTGAATTTATTGCTTCCAGGGCATTATTGTGAAAATTTGATCCATGAAATATTCTTTCTTAAAAACAGCTAAAATTTAGACCCAGAGAAAGAACCCAAGGTTATATGCTATACACATTACTTGTGTATGATTTTTTTTTTCTTATATATATATAGCTGACATTTAAATTGAAAAACAAGTTTGTGAAAGAGAAATAGACAGATCATATTTTTTTTAAAACATAACTGTTATTGTATCCTTGAAAGTAAACTCAAAACCTATACACCTAGACATATGTATGACATGCCTGTGTATTTAAGCCCAATTAAAAATTCAATAACGAAAATCAACAATGAAATTCAGAATTGAATACCTGTCTATTAAATATTTACAAAACAGATCCCCTGCAAAATGGCTCCATTTCTAAAGACACATACCACTAGTTGTACATTGTCCGTTTTCTAAATGGCGAAGGATTGGAGGGAAGCATTTACTCTGTAGATAAGACTTTGGCCGTTTTGTCATTCTAAACGCTTATGGAGCTGACAGAGTGAATTAATGCTCAGCTTTATGAAATGTGGTGAAAAGCCAGCTAGCTTTCCAATACACAATCAATGAAGAGATCGATAGCCCACTCAAGACACTTCATAAAGTATTGTCGGCTTGACCATAATTTCAGAAAAAAATTTATTTCTTGAAATTTTGAATTTTGTCAGCTTTTTGCAATATTTGTCTACCAAAGCATGATAATTGTTTCTATACTTTTTGTATGATCTGCAATAGTTTATAATATTTTATAATATCATCATACAAATTGTAAATGAAACTTTTTTTTTTGTATTTTGTGAAACTGACCATACATTATAAAAGTGGAACTGGTGAAAACCAATCAACTAAAATACTCAATACATTACCGAATGCTTGCAGTGCTATAGACACTGGTCACTGATTATAGTCTATTTCAAAATTATACTGAAAACTTCATAAATTTCGCGATGTATCCTAAGTACAACTTGAACAGTCTCAAGGATCATTGTTCGTGCATTGTTTTATGGTTTTGATTAATTGAACATCCTAATAATTTAAACAGCCACTGTCATTTAAGGATGTGCCAAGTTTAGTAGCCATGGAGAAAAGCTGGAGTTCCCGGAGAAAAACAACAACAACAACTAACCGATCTGACAACTTCTCACATTGGAATTAAACTCAAGACGCAGACATGGAGGAGGTTTTGGTTATTTGTCAATTTGTAATGTGACACCTGAACCACTGAGTCATCACAACCTCTAACACAAAATATACTTTTTCTGTACAGCTTTGATTGTGTATATCAGACTATATGTGTATCGTTATAATTTCTGTTATATACCCTTGAAATATTTCAATTCACTCATTAAATAATTTTTTGTCAACACAAAAGTCCTCCTGCATGGCCATTTAATTTGAAAAATAAAAGTTGTATAAAATCTTGCATTATTGATCCATGGAAAAAAATGTACATAATTATCCAGGTATGTACATAATTAAAATCCACACATGTATGAACACAGAAAGCCTGACAATTATTTTATAAGTTGAAAGACCTTTAAACATTCCGATATACTAGAGAAAAGAAGCTTAATCTTTTAATCAGCTTTTCTGGAACTGACTATAATGGGTGGTCGGATTACAATGGTAAATGGAAGAACCAGAGAGTATCGTCGTAGTAACATAAAAACAGACTTTCTATGACAGTTATTCATACTGGTAGTTAATACCAGGACTAGATACCTGGTAAACAGGAATATCGGAGCCTGATATCCCCAAGAAGGTGAGTTTAATATTTATACAAAACACATATAGTTTTAGGTGTAAATATTATGTAATATGTCAATATGTAATTTGTTATATTAATTATTAATCAATATATCAAACCTGTTAAATGAAATGAATGCCATACAAATACAATATTTGAGGAAAACCAAAAGTTAATGGAGATTTCTTGAAAGTGGATTTTTGAAAAATAAATTGTGTTGAATGATACATTATACAATGAAAAATAGTGATAACAAACTATAATAATGAATGTTACATATAACACAATGTCCGGTATGTACATATCACGACTCTATATTAATTATGTGTATACAACTGAAATCTAGATCTGTTCATAAGTCTTTGATTGATCATGTACATTTGCAGAAAGCAGATGTGATTTTTTTGTAATGCAGTATATGAACAAGGGGCATTGCTTTTGATATTAAGAAATGCATAATATACAGAAATAATAATCATTTGAACATTTTGATGTTCATTTCTACGTATGACACACCACAAATACAAATACATTACATATTAGGTCAATCAACAATATATACCATTGCTATTGATGGCAGGATCCAGAAACAATTTATCTTTTTAAACAAATTACACTGAAATCAAATACCAAGCTATCTGGTTTCACAAGTCCTGATACTGATGGAGTATGAGAAATGATGTGTAAGATTGCAAATAGTTCAGATTATTCAACATTTAAGTAATGTACATTTTGAATTAATAAGGTATCCCACAGTACCACTCTTGGATACACCGCCGTGTTGGACTCACTCCTTTACAATTTATACCAGCCTGAATTTTTAATGAGACCTCTGTATTCTCCTGGATCCAGTTCTATCGAGAATGTCTATGATTTCAACATCCTGGGACGTTATGCCTCCACCCCAACGAGTGATTATTGGGTGCAATGTGTTTCATGTACAAATCTATTCCCCCGACTTTGTGCAAAGGTATACCAATTAATGGTTATGTACCTCGTTAAGTTTTAGAACATATAATGTCATATTTCTCATAGAAAATATCATAACTTAAAATGTATATGTATACACTCACTCATTGCCATATACCCATGGAATCAATGAAAAAAATTAATAAGAAAATTATCATTCATGTCATCTTTTTTCTTGTTATTTCCAGGTGACCATGGAGAGGGGTGCCACCCCTGGAGTGAGTGGGGAGGGAAAACAAACATTAGCAGAGCTACTGGAAACGGACTTCCTTAAATGTCCTGGCTGTTCTGAACAGTTTACAACCCCCCTGCTTCTACCCTGTCTCCACAGCCTGTGTGTGGATTGTGTACAGAATCTCAGTCAACCAACAAAACAAGAGAGCACCAGCAAGGATTCACCACAAACAAAAGACTCCAATTCTAATGGCAAAATACCCAACGGAATATTAAAGAAATCAAACCCAGCGACAAAACTTACAACCCCACAGAATAATTCCACAGATGGAAAGTCATGTGATTCAAATGTTAGTAATGGAGTTGATCATGATACAGAGTCTGAAGACAAAACGCCTGCAGGCCAGGTGTTCCAGTGTCCGATATGTGGATCAAGCATCAGAGGGCAAACTTTCCCTGTGAACAACTTTCTCAAACATTTAGTGGAGCTGCACACGTACAAACATGGTCCAACACCCAAGTGTGATTATTGTGCCTTTACTGGGAAGTCGTCTACCGCGACTTCACTCTGTCTAGACTGTCGTGACCATATATGTGACAGCTGCAGTGATGCGCATCGTCGCACAAAGCTCACCCGCGGTCACCAAGTGGCGCCATACCAACAAATTAAGATGGGGATGTACGATCACGACATCCGCGGACATCAATCGCCTTCCTGTGCCCATCATCCACAGGAAAGTGTGACATTATTCTGTGACAAGTGTGAGGAAGTTGTCTGTAGCCAATGCATGACATCAGGTCACAAAGGTCATAGCACATGCTCAGTGGAGGCTGCTGTGCCGCGATACAAACTGTCAATGCAAGGACTGATGAGGGGACTAGTGAGACAGATTCCATCCATTTCTAAGTACTGTGCATTTCTCACCAACATCAGTGAAAATGTGGAGGTGGCGAAACTTAAACTTTTCTCTGACTTGGAAAACCAGGCAAATACACTTCACACCATGATTGACGAGCATAAGAATCAGACAAAGCAGCGTGTGACTGAAGAATGCACAAAAGAGAAACAAATGTTGGAAGAGAAAATTTCCGGTTTGGAACGGGCTCAGCATTCCTTAGGTGACAATGCAAATTACCTGGAGTGCCTACTGGCCCATGGCCAAGGGGAAGAACTCTTGTCACTACATCATTTGGTTACCCATCGGCTCACACAACTTACTCATCTGGAACTGGACGGTATCAACACCAAACTACGCGTTAATTTCAACCCAACCTGTCCCACCAAGGCTGCAGTGTCTGCCATGTTTGGTAACCTCTCTCTGGGACATGTGCCTCTTGGTAACGATGATTCTGTCTCCATGGCAACCATGAGTCTATCCACTACACTACTGCCACCTGTCAGGAACACGCCACAGTCCACTCTCACATTTTCGACAAAGTGTGGGGAGGACACAAAAGATGTGTGGCCGACTGGAGTGGCCATCACAAAAGACAAGGGTTTCGTTATAGCTGACCGCGACAACAAGAACATAAAAGTTTTCAGTAGCGACGGCCAGAAGAAGCTTGTGTTTTGCGGGGAAGGAGAGGGAAAGATTGGAACCCCGTTTGATTTAACGGTGTTACCAAACTCCAACATCGCAGTTACAGATCGTGAATCTGAGGATGTTAAAGTGTTTACGCAGTCAGGGAATTTTGTGTACTCTATCAAGGGACATTTCCGAAACCCTCGTGGCATCACCACAAACAAACAGGGACAAATCATCGTGGTCGATTGTCAGAAGCTTCAGCTAACTGTTCATGATCCCAAAGACGGTAGTCTGGTCACCACAATCGCTGGCCGCAACAAGGACGGCACAAATGCACTGGTTGATCCCTTCTATGTGTCAGTCAACAGTGTGGGTAATATCTTGGTGACCGACACCGCTGCACCAAACATTAAAGTTTTCTCCCCCAAGGGGTCGTATCTGTCACGGTCGGGAACGTACGGAACGCGTGACAATCAGACTTTACAGCCTTATGGTGTCTGCTGTGATCAGTACGGTCATCTTTTTGTGGCCGACAACAACAACGACCGAGTTCTTCTCCTAAAGCCAGACGGTCAGTTCAACCGTCCACTTCTGACACAGGCAGATGGTTTGTGGCATCCAATGGCACTGACCACTACTAACGACACTCTAGTGGTCACTGAGGCTCTCGGAGAGGTCAAGGTCTTTCGATATGTGTGACCTTTATGACCTGTTACTCAATTTGGAGGGTCGGGTCAAATTTGAAAAATCGGTGACCATGTGATAAAATAATAGATTGACACGCTTTACAATTATATATATCAAAGAATTTTTATATATTATAATATAATAATATTAAAGAATTATTTACAGAAAGAAATGTCTCATCTTTCATTGTTGTTTAAACATGGTGCAGAGATCTAAACTTGTTTTGATAACATGTTTTAAGATGAAAAATCAGCTGTTTCATATTTAAAGGTGTAGTAAAATCAGTTGAATATCTGACATCATTCATTATAATGTTTAAGTTTATTTGCATTTTAATTTTACAAATATTAGTCTTAATAATCACTATATATCATTATAAACATCTAAAATACTTTAATAATAAGTTTTTTTTCTTAAAATTATTGCTTTTACATACAGGTTAAGTTGAAGGTCTTTCAAAATTAGCAGCTTTTAGAAATTATTACATTCAATGTGTTTATTTTCTATGCTGAGTTGTTTTTCACTTCTATAAATTAGTCTGTATATAATCTATCTTGGTACATACACTATCAATGAAGAAAACATACCAGTCAGTGTAGATATGAAACTATAATTAATTTTCAAATTTTCAAGGTAATGTATGTATTTTTAATTCCAAGGCAAGGATATCAGCTATTTTAAATCATTTATATACTGAAAATTCTATTTTATTCCATTCACCTTCGTAGACACATTTAAGTGCTCCTTAATCAAGGACTAGAACAGTTCATTATGAAATTTCAGGGGTAAATGAGTTTGATTTTGTAAAGATGCCATTACCTGAGACTTTGAATATGACACAATCTTACATTTACACATAAAAACCTCTGTGCATCAGGTGCAAACTTAAAGCTGCCACAAAGATGAATGGCAGGTGTATGTTACTTTTAATTAATGAATTATATTGAATAATAAATTGAATATCAAAATGATAAGTAATTTCTGTTGAAGGCAAGGTGAACTAGAACTGATTTATTGTGCACTGTATTCTGTGTCATACCTTAAAATGAACAGGAATATTTTAACATTTCATAACTGATAGAAAGAAAGGTCCAAATTTGATATTTTAAAAAGAAATTTTTTTTGGGTATATGCAGCTATTTTAAAACAGAATAACACACATATATTACAATCACATTAGATATCAGGAAGTGTTTGAAAGATTATGTGGTGATTTCGGTTTAAATAAATAGCTACCAGTAGTTCATAATGAGATAAAAACGGTATAAAGCTAGTATATTAATAATCTAAAATAAACGGCTAAAATAAATTTTAATTAAAATCAAAAATCATTTCTATTGTTATTTAGGTCATTTGTTTAGGCTTCGCCTCCTTTTAAAAGTTATGGTCATTGAAACATCTGAATTAAGACACTTTTTCTCGATCACCCTGCAGACCCGGAGGTATCAGAGCTATGATAGCCAACCAATCGAACCTCTTGAACAAAAATAACTGTGTTGGCTCTACTATGTGATGATTGCAAAATTAAGTCAAAGTAAAAAAAAAGTTGGTGTACAGTAGCATCTATTCTAAATTTAAAAATAAATTCCGTTTGATTTTCAAATTAAAGGGAAATTTCGGTCATCCTAATTTTGTTACATAACCACGAAGCAAAATATGTCATAAATGTATTGTTATACATTTCTTATGAAACATTATAACATAACATATTGACAAATTTCATGTCATCGTTAAGCATTTTGATTGATAATGTTGAAATTCCAAATGGTATAGCAATACAATTTAGAAGCTAAGGTATAATATGTACGCTGTACCAATATCTGAGCCAGTGTCACGTACTTTAATCAAATAACATACATAACCACTGAGGAGTTCATGAAATGATTTTTTAGGCATGACAATTTACCTAATGAGGTAAACACACTAATGTGGGATTTGAATAGTTCAAGACAAAACATCACTCCATGAGCATGGGCCAGGGTTCGGCGTACAAGACCACTATGTGTAATGGCGAACAGCGAGTGAGTTTGAACATTTCACTATCATGGGGTTTTCTGGCATAGCACAGTATAGGTGTGTTGCAGATTTATGTGCAAATTTTTAGATTGAATTCTCCTTTAAGTGATAACACCAAGACTTACTTTTATCCAGTTTTGACATAGGGTGTTGCTGTTGTAAAGATAAAATTTTTCCACTAAAATCAAGGTCATCTTGAGAATCGTCTACAAAGTCTCCGAATTCCATGATGTCGTGGCCGTCTGACTTGCCATCTAATCGTTTTTCTGAAACACAAACAGGTCGTCAGAATGTTTACTTCTAACATAACAAATCTCTGGGGACTAATGATATCACTTTGTTATAAGCATTGCTTGTTATACACATATTTAACATCTCATAGCAACCTATCTTTGGGTGGGGGGTGAAGTTGTGTGAGGGGCATGTGTGTTGAGGGTGTGAGTAAGAGGAGGGGGTGGTTTGGGTGGGGGGGGGTGTGGGAGGAGTCTTCCATAATCCTTATTGGAGGGGGGTGGGTGGGTTTTGTGGTAGTGCATTGGAGAATTGCTATAGAACTACCGTTTGTGGTATCCAATTCGCCTTTGCATAAATTCTGTAAAATGTCAGTCTGTCGTTTTTATTGGTTGGGGGTGAGGGTGTATGTGTGTGTGGAAAGGGGGGTAATAGGTGGAAAGGAGTCTTATGAAGACTTTCTATAGACATACCGTCTGTGTTATCCGACTCACCTTCGTATAGATTCTGTACTTTCTGACTGGCGGTCTGTCGTTAATTGGTTGGGGGTGAGAGTGTGTGTGTGTGGGAAGAAGTTTGGGGGGAGATTAAGTGGGGAGACTTACCGTCTGTGTTATCCGACTCCCCTTCGTATAGATTCTGCAAACTGCCGGTCTGTCGTTTATCATCCCCTGTTGTACTCTCATCCTCCAAAGACAATAGTCTGTAACAAAACATATAAACATAGTATATAATTGTGATAATGATGCAGGCTTATAGAATTCTGGTACATATGCTGGTATATGTTTTTCAATTTTCAGAATTTTTAGAAAATGAATAATTGACAATAACTGGCAATGCAGACAATTTGAGGCTGGAAGGTCAAAATGACTGCAGAAAACAGGTCATTAGTATTTATATTTAGATGATTCCAATCAGTAATTATATAAGTCAGTGTGGTCAAGAAGCATTCTCCGAAGTTGATGTTACCTTAGTGACTCTCATCACTATAACTAATTAACCTTGGTTTTATTAGTTTAACGTCCTATTAACAGCCAGGGTCATGTAAGGACATGCCCGGTTTGTTGGTGGAGGAAAGCCGGAGTACCCGGAGAAAAACCACCGACCAGCAATCAGTACCTGGCAACTACCCAACGCACATAATTTCGAAATGTTATACATAAATATTATTTACAGCGACAGCCAAAAATGAACTCCAATCCAGGATAAACCCTGTCAAAATTGCATGATGATGCAACTTTGCGGTCATTTGATGAATTATCAACACTGCAATTAACAAACTACTTTTTCTCAAACAAAATTATTAATTCTATATGTTAGATGTTACCATATGAAGGTATTCAGAAACCTCATATTTTGATATTGCCTTTTTTTTTTTTTTTTTTTTAAATTTTTGCCTTTTAGGTTGAAATGAATCATTATACAGAATTATATCTCTTTGTGTTTTTTTTTTATATATATACACCTATGAAACATGTTTCAATAATCAGTATCTGGATTTACACCGTCCCCAAATCCTTTTTAAGCAAATAAAAAGTAAAAATCCCACTTTTTGCTTCATTCAAATTATAATGAACAACTCAATTTCATCTGAAAAAGACCCCATTTAGGGAGCAACCAAAGCAAAACTTGATAATGGTTCTTCTTGGTATCTACCTGTCACTATCTGAATCAATCTGTAAGTCTATAAGATTATTTAATTCCTGTTCATCAGGTTCGTGATTCTCATGATTTGGCGGATGATGATTTGGGGCGGATATTTTTGGTATTTCTTGAGCTGGTTCGGCCGATGCCTCTTTATCTTCATTTAGACTTTCCTGACCCGTATCATCGGTCAATCGGGACGGTTGTAACACTGGACTATGGTCAGTCATCTTGTCGTCACTGACATCCTCTAAATCACTGGTCAAAACAATAAAAGCACATGCTACAACAACACAACAAAACACTAGCTAGCTGGGTGGTGTAGATGTGGTGATTAATTATCAAGGAGCAAGGATTTCATTTAGGAAGTAATTACAGATTTGGGTAGTTTTTAATGGTAAAGACATCCTTTTTTTATTCTCCTTGAGAATTGTTTAGATATTTTTTTATCCCTTGGCAGGTTTTAACCAATTTTCTGATATTGAGAACCAGTACAAAAACAAAACTTTTGCCTGAAAATATTTGTACGGATTACGGTAGGAAACAGCAGTCGTAGGAGAAAGTTTTGCAAATTAAGTTACCATAACCACCCTCCCCCTTTTTTTTGCCCCCACTCCTCCAATTTCTTGCTTATCACCAAATTTACATTACACATAAGTGTGGAACCTTTAGTGCTAAAACAAAAGGCCTATGGGGATGTTGATTAAACGATACCATGCAGGTCAATATATCAAATAACTTAAATGTTCTATTAATATATGAACTGTCTTGTTTGTGACTTTCCAGAGTCATCAAATTAAACAACCCAGGTTCGGGTCTCAAATGCTTGAAAGTTTGATCACAGACTAAGTCAAAACTTTAATTTTTCTCCCTAAGTAACTTATGTGAAAAAATTCACTTCAGTCAGATTTCACTTGAGTTTGTTTCGAGAAATCAGGGCCAGGACTGTTACACACAGATGGAAGAGTGAACCACTGATGACTGGATAAACAAGGCTTCACTTTACAACAACGGTTTTAGGTGGTACAATACTATTACTAGCTAAACAACACATACAAACAACAGAAAGCATCAAAATTGTTTTACTGTATCAAATGTCAATGACTTTCAGCAATTTCAAAAACACATCAGCATCAGCGTATTAGCATCATAAAAGCCAAATCGACCAAATTCAATTGATTTTAAATTTTATCAGTAAAAGCTCAAATTGTGCAAATTTTGACATGCAAAGGACGTTGGGCACATACATTTAAAGACACTTAAAATATCAAATGCTGACTACATGCATGTACAAATGTACTAATTATCAATCAAGTTAAATTTAGATGTTGGTAAATTTTCTCATTTAAAAAAAAAACCTTTTTCAATATTTTCAATTCAAGAATATTTTCAGCATGGAAGAATAACGTTTGAGTACAGTAAAATCAGAATGATGGCTATCTGGATGTAGCTTTGGATAAGAGTTCAGTGCAAGCAAACAATCTAATATAACATACAAAATAGGGGATTGTTTCAGGGCTACACATATACTAGCTGGCATATCACATAACAAAAGGTCTATACAGCTACAACACAACAGTTCGTGTATTGCAACTGTCACAAAATCAATAACATAAAAGGTGCATTATGCAATAGCTAAAATAAACAAACACATTGATATATTGCTCAATGCAATTAAAGTCTTACAAATCAAGCATATTTTTCAATCGATTGGCACATTCACATTATTTGCTTTTTGGAAATGTGTATGTTTCAAGTACAAAAATTTGTATATATAATCATCTAGCATTAGGACACAACATATGCATGTATTAGCTAACTGCAAAACAATGTGCATCACAGGTAACTTCCATTGTTTTATAATAAGAACACATTAATTTCTTTCAAATTACCAAAAAAAAAAAAAAATTGATGCATTAAATTGTGCAAGTAAGTTACCAAATAACAATCATGCTTTTTTGTAGATGATGTGTCTTTCATTTTTTACGTAAACATGATATTTTCTTTTGTTGTGTATATGTCCATCACATCTCATGAGAAATAATGTCAAATGATTGATTGAAGGGTTTTGAAAGTTTCCTCTGATAACAGGTGGTCAATAAACACTAAATGTTCGTTACAACATAATGTAACTAAAAAAGATAATAACAAAACTTAAAATTTCTCGAGTCACTTACGCTGCGGGATCAAACTCCTCATCTGTATCTCGTTCCGCAGGCTCCAGACGCGAAGAATTCTCTAACGATTTACTAGGTTCAGCTAATTCCTGAAATTTCAGTAAAAGTTAAATACTTTTGACTATTCTGTCTTTAAATATTACAGAGTTAGCTCCCATGCGAGAAGGTATCGATTGTTACGTCATTATATTTTTAGCTCAATTCACATTGTTTTATCCGAAAACTATGATATTACCCTTGCAAACACATGATGTCACAATCAATACCTACCCACAAGGGCAGATTATTATGTAATTTGCAAATACAGAAGCAGTCTTCATATTATAATCTTCATTAAAAAATTTTGATTTTTAAATTTGGAGACATCACATTATTTTGACCACATTTACAATTCTGTTAGTCAGAAGAATACAATAAATAATGTAATTGTTCCCACCGTAAACAAAATGGCGGTTTTGTCGCATTTTCAGAATGGATTGCAAGATATCATTTTGAATTATTTTAATGCAAGTTATCTTTTGAAAATTGTGTACACCATGGCCACCCTTGAAAATTTTAAAGAATTAAATTATCAAAAGATATTACAATAAAAAATCTTGAACACGATCTGGAAAACAAAATAAAATCTCACCTTAATGATACTGAACTCGTAATGCTGGTAGCCCTTGAAGCTCTCAGCCACTGCGGAGAGGGTGCGAGACGTTTTCTCCCAAAAGTGGAGAAGTGTTGACTGATAATTGGCTAAGACATGGGAGAACATATTACAGCGACTGGCCGCTAGTAGATCGACCTTCTGCATCACATCTAACTTTAGTTTGTCAAACCTGGCCTTGGTCTTTCTCACTTGTCCTTGTACCTGTCAACAAGAGAGATATAATATTCAAATATATGTGTATCAGTTACATCGTAATTTCCCAACATACAATATTTTTTGTCTTTGTTGTTTCTAATATATTTGTGAATATACATATTCTTGATAAAGTGATCTTACTGAAAACCATGCATACCAATTAATATACACTTTATAAATTATTTGCGAAACAGTTGAATTTTTTTGGAGCTCTCTTGCAAAATTACGCAAAAATTTATATCTCACAAAAAATAATATGCTTCACAGTATACAAAATATAACTACCTATTGAGTATGAAATAGATCTATGATATATCAATCAATTGAACTCTTTGTATAAGCTAAAATGCTCTTAAAATATATAAGTCTCCTTTCGTCATTGGTCAAGGGGATAAGATTGCTATCCATGTAACTGCTAAGGTATTGACTATGTAAAACTAATTCTGGCTCATACCTCACTGTTTCAGAAGTTGTAATAAAATTCTTACCTTCCTAAATTTTTCTAATTGTTTAAATGTATCTGGATCCAATTCCTCCGAGACTGCTTTCATCCACAAGAGGGCGCCTCTGTATTCTGTCCGTGCACCCTCCATCCTGTTTATCGTCATTAACGTGTCGGAGATGGCACGGTATCGAAAGGTTTCAACTTCCTGATACAGGCGCACTAAAGGTACACGTAAAGAGAGTCTGAAAAAGAAAACAGGCTTTTTACAATTAATCTTACTTTGCACATTGTATTACAGAGTTATCTGCATTTACTGTTGCTTAATTTTGTTTTAGTGCAAAAAATATGTCACTTCCTGTGAAAGATATAATGTTACACTCACAAACACCAGACCTGGGTATATACATGTATTCTGAAGCAAATGTGGATTTCCCATTGCCCCAATCACTGAATGTGTATTTTGCATAACTAATGTGTATTTTACATTATCGATCAATGAACTGTTACCAGCACAGAAAAGTACTTAATTATGATATAAAATTTTTAATATTTACTTTATATCAAACTTAATATCAATTACAAGAAAACAATTTATACATTTTAAATATAATGTTTATATTTCCAACACACAGCACAGTTAAGTGAGTAAGACAACAAGTAACATAATATAAACTAAAAGCACTAAAAAATATAACTCCAAGCACGGCCGCAGGAAAAATACCTGGCACATTAGGAGCAAAATACAAAATGTGTGCCCTCTTGTGACATCTAGAGAAAGGGCCACTCCTCACTATAGTTAATACTTTGACATCAATTCCTGCATCTGCACCTTTTTAGGTGTGCAAGAGTCCTCATGATTGTCATCTTCACTTTTGTTTTGTTTAGACATTCTTTTTTAACAGATCAGTGTCACGCTGACGCTTCACATTTTTATGCAAAATGTTCATCACATTCAACCGCTCTTCAGACCCTTCATAGCAACCGGAACTCCTCGCAAATGCGTTCATTACGGAGAAAGGTAAAATCGTCACAAATAAAGACAAATTAAACACTGTGTCTATTTTTAAGTTTTAATTTGCTTCAATAAATGGTAGAAAGCCAACGCAATGCGTATTGTGTATTTAGGACCTCATATGCGTACTAAATACGCCAAAATTGTACACATACCCAGGTCTGAAACACCCAAAACATATTGCAACGAAATAGTTTGTTTCCAATGTGTTTGCCTGGCCAAAATTATACCAACTGGGCCCAGTTTCATAAACATTCCTTACAATATGCGCATGAGGTTTTTTATAATTTAAGAAATTCCATCACTTGAACTTCTCCATAGGAAAGTACATGTATAACAGATTTTAAAGAAAAGCTCCTTATAAAACTTAAGACTTTTTTCATTACTGGTAACTTCTGTAACAATTTTTTATAGGGAATTTGAAGTTAAGAAATTCCTAATGCTAAGGAACGTTCTTGAAAATAGGCCCAGATGGTTTTACATGGTCATGGGAATTCAAGGAAATTGTCAGAATTTTTGAGACAGAACTGTTTGGTGTTCTTACCTTTGTTGAGCAGCAAAGCTCTGAGATTTGCCCACGGCAGCCATCATTTTACCAGCCCTGGTCTTGTCGATGTTACTTTGAGACTTTAGGAAGCGACCCATAGAGTTCTCATCCTGTGATAGGGCTAAAAGTAAAATGATAAAATATGATATCTTCATAAATAAATATGTATTCTGTTTTTGCATATTACAGAGTGACTTCCCTTGCGGTTAGTTACCTATCATGACATCATTTTCTTTATGAGCCAATTTCATGTCATTTTCTCTGAAAAAAAATATGACGTTATGCTCACAAACTGATATAATATTAATATTTCTTAGATTGAAATGGATCTTATATTAATCGCTGGTTTAGCTATCAAATCTGGTATTCATTCCACAAGCAATGAGCTCACTTATCAAATTATATACACCGCACACTTGTGTTTAAAAATAGTTTTTGTCAATAATGAATATACATGAAAATGTTTCAGAGGTCTCATGGAAAACTTTTTAAAAGAAATACTTGTCTTAAAAAAAGTTTTGTATACTAAGTAAAGGGAGATAACTGCCTTAAAAAGTGATATTTTCAAAACAATTTTTTGTACCACCGTCATCTTTTCTTCAAGGCTGATAATCATGTAGGAATATTTTTTGGAAATTAAAAGCGTACTTTGGAATTCCACACATACTTCATAAAGTTTTGTTAAGTAATCTTGCCAAAAGAATTTTCCCTTGTACTTAAATTGGAGGCGAGATGCAGAATTATTGCAGAATAGTATTAGTATTTTTTATCACATACCACAAAGTCGGTCCTGGTATTTCTCTATGACACGTAGAAGTTCCATTGATGATTTCTGTATGGCTCTAAACACCTACAATGTCAAATAATTTTGATATATAATCATCACTTTAATATGATATAATACATAAAATACAATTGATGCATGTAAAAATGTCGAATTATTTGTGTGCTCTTCTTATTATTAAAGATGCTCCACCGCCGACAGAGCATAAATGATATTCATTATTTGAACAATAATTGGTGTTTAATCGTGTATATATATGCCTACAAAAAAATAACATAAAATAATTTATTTCGCCTTTGGTGCATGCGCAATCATTACTTCATTCCATATAAGATATGGTGCCACAGAATTTTTTCGGGATGCAATTAATTATTTTTCGTATATTTAACTTTAAGTAAAATTAGAAGCTCAAACTTTTCAATGGTGGTAATAGTGTAAAGTAAGTAACTTTTGTAACTGAAGAAAAATACTAAATTGTCTGCTCCGGTTTTTGATAGTGAAAAAATACCATTTGTCGGCGGTGGAGCATCTTTAATATTGAATGTCTCTCAATCTATGGAAAAAGTCATAAAGAGCCAAGTTCATTAAAATAATTTAAAAATTACCAATGATGTTTCACACAATATACAGAGAAGTGATAATGATAATGTAATAGTTGTAACTCATTATTTGATTCAGTTTTATTAGCTATTCCATCTTAATCTATACTACCTGCAAGGGCAAATATTTTTTTTACATGCAAAGATAGAATATTTATAGAAAATACCAAGAATCAAATTCTTATATCATAGGATAAATTTCACTACTGCATGCAGAATTGATTATCACTCTCATCTGATTGCTGACAAAAGGTACTGATCAAATTCAATACAGAACTGTAAACCAAGGTTTGAGTCAAACCTACGTCAAGTTTATTTCAGTAACCCTACGTCAAGTTTATTTGAGTCAAACCTACATCAAGTTTGTTTGTATCAAACCTACATCAAGTTTGTTTGTATCAAACCTACATCAAGTTTGTTTGTGTCAAACCTACATCAAGTTTGCTTGTGTCAAACCTACATCAAGTTTATTTGAGTCAACCCTACGTCAAGTTTGTTTGTGTCAAACCTACATCAAGTTTGCTTGTGTCAAACCTACATCAAGTTTGTTTGTGTCAAACCTACATCAAGTTTGTTTGTATCAAACCTACATCAAGTTTGCTTGTGTCAAACCTACATCAAGTTTTGTATCAAAACTACCTCAAGGTCCGAGTCCAACCTTCATCAAGTTTTGAGTCAAACCTGCTTCAAGCTGTGAGTCAAACCTGCTTCAAGTTGTGAGTCAAACCTACCTCAAGGTCTGAGTCAAACTTACCTCAAGTTTTGAGTCGAACCTACATCAAGTTTTGAGTCTAACTTACATCGAGGTTGTTTTAGTCAAACTTACCTCAAGTTTTGAGTCGAGTTGTGCATCTGAAGCGACGACATGTTCATCCTCCTTTTTACCCAGTTTCTGAATAACGGCCTGCTTTGTCGTCCAGAATGTCTCTTTCATCTTATGGAGAGTTGATGTCTCTGTTCTCTCCACATACTTATCATAGTTAGAACCAGAGTATCCATGTCTACTAGGGAAAAATAGGAATTCTCACAACATGCACCATGAAATTACATATTTGTATTATATATAAAAGTCTTTTTCTTTCATCAAATCTCTTCCAAAATACAATTATCAGCTGGTGTGACAAATTGCACGACAACTGAAATGTTGGCATACCATGAATGTTCAAAATTTTCTAGGCTAGCTATATACTAGTGGTCTGGTGAATCACCTAAAAACAATAGGTCTATACTAAATAAGACGATCTTGTGACGTCATAATTTTTCTTATGGGTTTTCCATATATGAGACTAGCACAAGTTCTCTAGCTTTTCTAATTATAACTTATCAACCCAATTAAAGCTACATATTTATTGTTAGAGCTTTTGTTTTATATTATTTTTTTTTTTTAGTATACTTACGACATTTTGGAGTATTTAGGAGTCTAACGCTTCTTATATGTTTTGAGTGCTGTTAAAGGAAAATCTTTCTGCAAGAAAAAGAAAACCAAGTCTATGTATACCATACAATCATCAGTTTTATAAACACCTTAATTATTGTCTTGGGATAATACCGTATTCGCCGCAATTAGTGCTTAAATAACTGTAACAAAAAGGGACATTTATTAATGAACCAAAATGTAAGATGTGGACAAAAAAGTCAGCCATATTTTAAATCTGTCTGTACTTAAAATGGTGCATCCATCTGTTACAGTATACATGCATATGCCTTTTGTCTTATGGGACACATTATCATGTTGTTATTCACATGTAAAAAACATGCATTCACGCAAGTTCATGTGATATGGGATTCAATGCTGATGTTAGTGGCATCACATGTTGTAAAACACTGTTAAATCCATGGAAGCACTAGTGTTTATACAACTTCAACTCTTCTCCAGAATAGGGGAGGGATGCTTGTAGGGGGAGGGGCGCTAAATAGGGCAAATACAGTATTGCTTATACATGTATGTATTCTCAGTCACATGTGCAAATCACACGTTCGCTCGTTTACCCCTGTGTGGAACATTGGTAGTCCACGGGTGAATATAATGTCAGTGATAGTAACCCCTACAGTATTGATTGCGAGGATGCTGGATGCTGTAGACTAGAACTAGAAATTGAAGAGGGAGAGTAAAACGGTGATGAGAAGAAACGTTCAGTCTGTCGATTCAAGCAATGGTCTACAGACCTCAGTACTGCTTCTGTGCCCTAATTTATATAATTAAAATTAATTAACAAACAAACAAAATTATTGAAATGTGTGTCAAAAAAATCTTTGGTCCAGAACTTAAATTGCATTCATACAGAGTTAAACAAAGGTCCAGCATCCGTGCATTCAAGTTACATGTTGTTAGCTTTTACATGTATAAATGGTGTGCATTTATGTCATACAATATTGACACCTATACTATAACAGGGTGAGGGTATTGTGCCGCGTTAGCAAGGCTCAAACCCACGACCTCAGACTTACTGGTCCACCATGTGCACTCTACCGACTGAGCTAAAGGGAAATTCCCCATAGCGTGAAGCTTGAAGGCAACCTATATACCAGATATACCAGATTTCGGTCTATTTTAAGCAAAGCTTCTTGACCACCAAAATCTATAGTCTGTACATAATTATAATCATATTTGCTCAAAAACTTGAACTAATGAAATCTTGCACATCAAGATCTATACCTTATATACAATATGATACAAATATAATAATACTAATTAATTCGCCAAAGTTTCAATACACAGTTGTACTTATGGGATATTATCAAGCTATGTCGAAAATGACACCATTGTAAAAATGCTAACGTCATTTCGACCCCAGTGTCATTTCGGCCCGACCAGCATACTCCATATCACTAAGCAAAATGCTGTGAGAAAGTGTATGGCCATCCATTATCAACACAAGAGCTAGACATATAAACTTAATAGAAACAAAACAAGATTAATTCATTTAAAACTATCCACAATGTTACACCTAGGCGTCGGGTAACATACAGTGAGAAAGGAAGGGGGGGGGGGGGGTACTAACAACGTCAAAGAAAGGCACGATTTACTTTTTCGGGAATAGATCCAAACAAACTCAATTCAAGTGATATGCACTGTGTAAAATAAACCACTTTCAATTGATACCTTTCAGTGTTTTCAATTACGGTTGTTGAATAGATCTCAAACAGCTTGACATGGCCTCTAAGTCATTACATATGCAGTCATCTTCTGCAGTCTGCCATGTTTACATCGAAAATCAATACGAATATGGCGGAAATGACCGAACAAAGAAGGGAAGTAACTCTAATATGCCGAATCTGATCGAGTTCCTTGAGCATTCGCTGAGGCTACTGCCTATACATTGACTATAGCCTATCATATACGCGTGTTTTTAGATGTTTTCACTAATTCTTGGAAGGAATTTAGAATTATGTACCTAGTGAAAAAAAACTCTTAGACTTTCGAAAAGTGATGTAAAAATGTATTAATAAAAAAATGAAATAAAAAAAAAGCCATACCACCCTCAAGCAAGGATTTATATGTGATAATACGTCCTTGCCCTCAAGTAAAATCAACCCGAAGTTATATGATATAATCTGAGACCGCAAAAATAAAAAAACTTTAAATTTTAGACTCGTTTCATAAAACCTTATATGAAATGAACACTCATTTAAGGATCTGCTCTGCTGAAAAGTCAAAATATTCTGACGACTTACTTTTTTTCTAATATAGATTTTAGGAAATAGGAATTTATACCAAAATTAAAAATGTAATAAAAATAATTTTGGTGGCGTACTGATATAGAGATTTTTAATGTAAATTGTGATTTTACCGGAATGTCACTGTTTTGAGCATACACACGACAAACTAAATTAAGCAACATTTTGCAAGTTGTCAGAAGAAGATGAATATTTGCAAAGAAAACATGTTTTGCCTAAAAAATGATAACATCACAAAATCCACCCGTTATTTTTGCTCGGAACAGCTGTATATAAACCTGTATATGTTACCCATAAACCCTAAAGTGTGAAGATGAAAATACCCTCTTATTAATAACTTTTGATAGATTCACCGCTTCACAGAAAAAAGTTCTAATGACTTATTTTTGCTAAACATTTGCACTTCAAAAGAAAACAGTTTGCTGCCCCTAAAACCCCCATAAAATAGGGGATAAGCGTGCTTGTAATTAACTTTTGTACCGATACACGATTGGTTATTTTTCATTTTCAGCATTTCTTGCTACAAATTCAAATACATTTATCTGCACTAAAATGTAAAAAAAAACAAAAAAAAAAAAAACAATAGGTTAGGATTCCAACATTAAATGCTTATCATTTTCATCTAGATCTGTGAGTCTAAAAATATTTACAGCAAGAATTTACTTGATAGAGCTAAACATGTTATCGCACGGGCGAGTTAAATAAAAATATTCAAAAGGTGAAATTTCACCTTTCTACAAAGTGTAAGATATGCACCTTTTCAAAATGGACGCCAAAGTGGTCATTGCTTAATTTTTTGTAAAAAACAATGCTACAACTAATAGAAGTCCATTTTTAGACATATTTTATATGGCAACTTGCTACAAATTGAGACAATTCGTTTTTATAAATTAAAAAAAAAAATCTTTGATTAATTCTGAAACGGAGACTTCAACGAGACTGAAACCTCACCAGAGCAGATCCTAATATCTTATATTTATCGCCCACAGGTATTACTTAAGTTAAAAAAATCAATGAACAAATTAATGTACATGAAATATGTAGTCTCCTAATATAATCATAGTGTTTATCAGACTTTTCTATAAAGACTATCCACAATGACAAAGATTTTAAGCATGTACTTTTCATAGACAATCCGCTTCAATTTGGAACGCTTTAAGAAAGTGATCTTAATTATTGAGCAGGTTGGTTTTAAACAGAGGTGATCGATTTGGAAGGCTTTACTTGACCTTTCCTGAGAAAGAAAGCTATTCATCAAAGGCAAGTTAAAAACAACAACAAAAAATCTCGCATTACATGTACATCAAATCCGTTTGACTACTTGCCAATACGAAAAATATGATACACATTTGAAATATCACAATATTTTCATATTTTCTTCGAGTTTACTTATAGTAACTATATAATTTTACCAATAAAATACTTGTAAATAATCGCTAAATTTAGTCAAGTTTTGCACCCAGAGGAAGATAACTTATTGCTTTCTCTTAAAACGTTTGCGGCTGTGCGACAATGTGTCATGCAGCAGTGTTTTTGAAATATATATCGGCACTTTCTTTCACAATTTTTAACTTTCATTTGTTTTGAACGCATAACGAGAATTTCATTCTAAGCCATACCGGATCAGACATACTATATGTATATTAAAGGTTAGAAGGTGGAAATATTCAGAATTAAATATTGCATTAAAATATATATAATGTTTGAACGAATATATATTACATGTAGATGCTCAATTTCAAACAAATTAATGAACGGAAAGGCTATGTGGATGTTATGAATCGTGTCCTTGTTTGAATTTAACAAAGCGTGAAAATACTTTTTCACCTGGAAGACTTATCGTGTCATTGAGTAATATATAAAATATAAGTGTTTACCCGCGCGGTTTATCAGACTAACGATATGGTTTTCATCACAAAGGTTAATGTTCCATTAAACGACAAAATAGGAATAATGTATTCTTTGTTCAACTTTGGAGTATAGCCATTTACCCAGTCGATAAATTTCTTGGTGTATTATTCAAAACTGATATATGTGATGATGAGGTTTATAGATAGAGAAGCACAAACACGTGAAGAACTCGGTTTATCAGATCACTACAGCTTGTTGGGTGACAATGGTGTATACTTCAATCCATGTAGTTTCTTTCAATTTCTCCCGGTGAAATACAATACACAATGTATAAGAAATTTTAATTAAACGATCCAATTTTCATCAAAATCTACCTTTACTTACAAAGATGCTCCACCGACGACAAACGGTATTTTTTCTCTGTCAAAACAGGAGCAGACGAATTAGTATTTTTTCTTCAGTTGCAAAAGTTACTTACTTTACACCATTGCCATAATTGGAAAGTTTGAGCTTCTTATTTAAATTCAAGATACAAATACTAAAAATAATTAATTGCATCCCGAAAACAAATCATGACGCTGTGCCTATGTGGAATTAAGTAATGGTTGTGTATGTACCAAAATCAAATTAGATTATTTTGAAAGCATTTTTTGTGTTAATTAGACACATATAAACACAATCATAACCAGTTATTGTTCAAATGATGGATATCGTTTATGCTCTGTCGGCGGTGAAGCATCTTTAAGTCCAAATCTTTCGCATAAGCATTCATGTACTCAACAGCTTATTCCGTCTTTGCATATTACAGAGTAGTTACCTCCCTTGCTGGTAGGTACCGATTGTTACGGCATCATTTTGTGAGCGCAATTCACGCCGTTTTCTCCGGAAAGTATGACGTTACGCTCCCAAACACATGACGTCACAATCAATACCTACCCGCAAGTGCAGATAACTCTGTAATATGCAAACTCGGAATATGTTTTAACTTCAGCTTAACACTTTCAGCGAGCATGTTCTTGAAAATGTTATAAACAACAACATTATCTAATAATAAAAATTCCATAACGACCTAAATCGAAACTTCACCGTTTCCCGGAGTATGTTGCTGGACTTCGTTTTGTAATACTGCACTGTAATTCACTGACAATTGCTCTCAGCTACACACGTACGGTATGCATACTAGGCAATTGCATGTAAGTCTCGGGAATATATGTATTAGTTCTACAATATTAAAATTACAATAAAAAATCAAATTAATAAATAAAATACTATTAAGATTCAAGGTAGAATTGCGGCATATTCCATTCTTTTTTTTACGTTTAGGGGTAACCAGAAGCAGACATTCGCAAAAGCTTAATTCAAATGTTATTTTTTTGGCAATGTCAAAGAACACAATCACATAAGGAAGGCAATATTCGAAAAGAAAAAGAAAATTCAAGTTTAGTTCAGTTTTAATTAAAGAAAACGTATAATGCTTATTTTATATTCGTAAGATTATCAGAACAGTTAAGACTTTATAGCAGATTAAAATAGAATATTTATAATTTTCCTTGTTGCTTCTTAAAAATTGTAACATTATTTCATGCTCGTTGAAAGATTCAAGCTGAAGTTAAAACATATAAGCTCCCGACAGATCGTAAACGATACTCATCATTTAAACAATAGTTGGTCTAATAAAAATAATTTAAAAAAATAGATAATCAACTTCAAAATGAGGACAGGTAAGATATTTACGTGAAAAGTTAGATTTCCGTGTATTTTGCTTTCTCCACAAACTTCTGTCGTACTTAGTATTTTTTGGAAGCGAAGGTAAAGTAATGTTCAGTATAAGTAATAATTCATTAATCATTTAGTATTTGACATGATTTCGAAATAAATCTGAGAAAGAGAAACGTCGTTTTAAAACGTCAAGTACGAGCTACTTCAAATGTTTGGTAATATTTACAATATCCGCTGTTTCTTTATCGATAAACTATGGTTGGACAGATCTGTTTATTTCCCAAAAACTTGAGTTCAGAGCGTGACCCGATTCGGTGTGTATGGATATATACATGTAAACATTGGCGGACTTCCTTTGACATTTCACATGCATGTACGAGACAATCGGAGACATACAATAAAACACATTTATATTGTTGAATGTATTATTACTATATGGCATTAATAAAATAACTGAAATATGAGAACTATTTTTTGTGACGTCATGGAAAAAGGGCGGGATTATAAGCTGTCCGTAAACGGCACGTTTTTTTAATGGTTGTTGTGCATGTATCAACATGACGGCAGTATAATTTTGACGGTGAAAAACACAGGTACAAGATTGTATCTGACGTTTTTGTTGATTCTATTGCCGAAAGAAAATATTGAAAAAAATAAGGATTAACCTCTTACTTTGCTTAGTTTATGAGATGATAAATCCAATGGAGCAGTCGGTAAATTGTACGTAAGCGCTTCGCGTCGCGTTTACGCAATTCACCTCGTGTTCCATTGGGTTTATCATAATCTCATAAGCTAAGCAAAGTAATAGGTTAATCCTTAATCATCGAAGTTCAGGAGTTATATAATTGAAAAAGAATAAAATTAATACAGAATAAATATAAAATGTATTGGTAATTGAACACACACACACACACACACACACACTGTCAGAAACTCACGTTTGAATCATTTTTACTTAATTATACATATGCAAATTAAGATGTGTGACATAATGCACATCCGGAATAACAACATTAAACCGTATATCTCGTGTGTAAAACAGAATATACATTTTAAATTGTTTGTAAATAAATTACATGTAAACATGTTTTTAAATTTAAAGATGCTCCACCGCCGACAGAGCATAAATGATATTCATAATTTGAACAATAATAGGTATTTAATCGTGTATATATATGTCTAATTAACACAAAAAATAATGTTAAATAATTTATTTCGCTTTTGGTGCATGCGCAATCAGTACTTCATTCCATATAGGATATAGTGACACGGAATTTTTTCGGGATGCAATTAATTATTTTTCATATTTTTAACTTGAAGTAAAATTAGAAGCTCAAACTTTTCAATGGTGGTAATGGTGTAAAGTAAGTAACTTTTGTAACTGAAGAAAAATACTAAATAGTCTTCTCCTGTTTTTGATGGTGAAAAAATACCATTTGTCAGCGGTTGAGCATCTTTAACCTTCATGTGACGGTGTTTCTTTGAAAAGGACAGTCATCAACAACAAATTTAAAAATAAAACAAATAAACGACAAAACAATAACACAAAACAAATCTGCGCCATTATCAAGAATAAATACTTTACATGCAAGAGATATACCATCATTACTCTCATATGACACATTGGAATTAAAAACAAATTTACTGTCGGATATACATATTTCTATGTGACAGACAATGATGGTGACAGTGACAAGCAAAAGTGTAACGAATACGAAAGAGCCTTGTATAATTTCAATAATGAGACAATGACAGTAATCATACAGAGAAAAAGACCGCTTATAAAAAGTATGAAGTCAGCCTTAAAAGAGAATATCAACGACATGAAGGTGATATGATGGAATATTTAAGAAAACAGAATCCAAAACATTTTTACAAATTTTTCTGCAAAAGTAAATCAAAGATATCCGATAAACTTTCAATTGATGATTTCATCCTCCACTTTAAGAATCTCGCAAGCCAATGTAACCTAGATGGGGATTAATGTACCAACAATACTAATGATTTTATTGATAACAATTTGTCGTGTGTGTTTAATGAATTAGTTAAGGACATTACTGATCAAGAGGTTTTGTTTTCTATTCGCAAATTATTTAAAAAACCCAAAGTTGTGGTGTCGACAAAAACTTTATGAACTTTTCCTTGATTGTAAGGACATAATTGCTCCATTTTTGGTCAAGCTTTTTAATACAATGTACCATCTTTTATTCTTGAATATTTCCAAGGCCTGGTCTTCTGGTTCTATCACAAAGATATCTTTTGTAAGAAAATTGATACTGAAAATATTAATAACTATAGGGGAATTACTCTTGTTAGATGTATGGATACATCTATACTGAATGAGCGTTTAGTAAAATGGGGTACTGAATATTATATTACAACAGGTGCTCAATTTGGCTTCAAACTGGGCTATTCTACAATAGATGCAATGTATGTACTTAACCTTAATTAACAAGTATTAAAGTAAAAAGGGCGGGCTATTGTATTGTTGTTTTGTGGATTATAAGAAGGCATTTGATCTTATAGATAGATCTCAGTTATGGAGTAAATTGATTAAACAGTTTTACTTAACGAAATCAATTAATGATGCACATAAAAAGAATATTACACGTCTTAAGCTTAGTTCACATAATTTAAACATTGATCAAGGGAGATATAGGAATCGTCAGAGATTGTGTGAGTTTTGTAATGCTATGACATTGAAGATGAATTTCACTTTATACTTTTATGCAATTGTTACTATGAATTAAGAAAAATACATATTCAATCATATCATTATAGACGTCTTAGTGTGATTAAGTTGGTAGTTTTATTATCAACCCAGAATATAGGGGAATTTAACAGGTTAGGAAATATAAAGATTTGGCTTTAAAGCTTCGAGATAATTTAATTTCTAATTTAAGTTAATTGATATTGCAATTTGTTTTAATTTGCATTACAAATTATTGATATTATGTCTTATGAAATGGTATATATACATATAATTAATCATACAATGTACCTGTTTTGTTATGCAAAATGTAGTTATATGTTTGTCCAGCACTGTCTGCATTGTTACATTGTATTTTTTGTGTCAACTCTCCAATGTGTTAAAATAAGGAAATAGAATAATCTAATCTAATCAGACAGAAGGAGATATCCCCGAGCCCAAATTTGCATATGTTAACAGGTAAGTTCGTCCTTGATAACAAGTGCTCATACCCTAGTCTTTGTATCTTTCTCGGCGTTATCGAGACGTCAAACTCAGACATTAACGTTATATATTTGTTTCAGAAAAGAATTCCCTAAATATAACTGAAATCGTACATTCAATGTATTTTTACTTCATGAAATTTTATCAAAACACATTGTTACAAAAGTTTGTAACATAATTTGTTCACACCTCTATGACATTAAAAATGGCGATTACATTTTTGTTTGTCAAATGTTCTGAAAACGTACCCATTTTAGAGGTAAGAATGATTGACTCATATTTGAAACTGATTGCGTTAAGTTAAATTTTCCTGCAAATCTGTGATACAACAACTATTGTAAATGGTTGAATTCACCATTGCAATAACTTGAACACCATCGGAAACCAGTGTCTAAACTCCATTACGCTCTGTTTATACATTAAAACGTAGTGTAGACTGATCGTTACCATGGCTTCACTATATTCCATTAAATGTAAATCAACTTTTTTTTTCGGGGTGACCTAATTTCAGGTTTCCATGCCCAGCGACATTTTCAATGATATACAATTTCGCTTTTAACAGGTACTGTACTGTAGATTTACAGGTACTTTACTGCAGTAAGCACTATACACGTAGTTGAATAAAGTTTTGCGTCGATTTATTTTTGGCGAATTGTTTCGCCCGCAAAATAAGCGGAAATAAATCGCACGAGAAATGAAGTTGTTAAACATTATATTCTTGCGTTATTTCCTGCTCAATTTAGTTAATTACATGTAATGAGGACAGGTAAAATATTTAACTTAAGCTTTATTGTGTAATTTACAAAAGTAGTGTCTCAACGAAAGAAATATGATCAGGAAATAAGTTTTAAACTTATATTTATTCACCAATCCATATCCTTTACAGAAGATGCCTCAGCAAAGACTAAACTATTATACTCTAAAAAGAGAGGCTTACAGCATGAGAGTATATATATATGAAAGCATAGAGGATAGGTTTGTGGTGGGAGGGAGGAGGAATGCGCAGAAATGTAATAATGAAGTGATAAGATGTATCAACATAGAATACGTTCTAGTGGGGAGACCCCGTCCCAGATATTAATGTGTAAAGATGTAAAGATGGAATTTCGTGCATTTGTGCTCAATTTGCTTTCTTCCCAAACCTCTGTAAAGTTTAGAATTTCTTAACGCCAAAGTGGTGTAATATGCTGTAAAAATAATTATTTATTAATCAAAATATGCGAGAATAAATTGTACTAGAAATTAAGGTAATATACAGTATACGTCCTAGAATGGATGTGAAATGAATATGTGAAAGAGAAACACCGTTTTAAAACGTAACGATCGAACTTGTTGGAGCTACGCGTACTTCAAATGTTTGGTATTAAGGTTGTATTCTTCTGAGGTTTCAGTCCCGTTGAAGTCTCGTTTCGACATAGATCAAAGAAGTTATGAGATTTTAAGATAAAATCTATCAATATCTTTAGCAAGTTGCCAGTTGCAAATTCTGTCAAAAAATTACATTTCTATTTTTAGTAGATTTTTTTATACGGGGACTTTAAGAAATGATCCATTTGGCGGCCATTTTGAAATTGTGTCTTTTTTCGCTTCAAAAGCGCCACAGTTTTACCATTTTTTACTGAAATTGTTTTTACGTAAATCATCACTGCGCCAGTATTTTTAGCTGTATCGAACTAATTTTTGCTGTAAATCGTTACTGGGTTCGTGGTAATTAAAATATTGAGCATTAATGTGTGAAATGATACACTTTTGTCACTTTATTTTGACATTTAATGGTAATTTGGGCACTTTTATTTTTTACTCCAAAATACTGAAAAATAACAAATATTCAAATGGGGCAAAAAAGTAAGCACACGGACCCCTTATTTTTCTGCCTGATTTAGAAAGAACAACCCTTTCCCTGTTGATATGCAAAATATGAACAAAAGTTTAATACCAGAACTTTTTCTATAAAGGGTTAAATTTGGCAAAAATGGCTGAAAATGGTGCATTTTTTAGCTCAAAATTAAGGGGTAGGGGTAGCATATGTTGTTATTCTGAGAAAAAATATTAGCCTTATTAATCAAAACTGGTATGTTTTTAAAGAAGACTACTGGAAAATAAATTCTACAAACATCCATACATATCAAACACCTCGATAGGAAATTATGACTTTAATCTCATGTGTATATGGTCAAAACCGCAAAATTCCCATAAAATCCAATATTTTGTCAACTAGGTATCTTTGAGTGACAATATCTCAAAAACGAGCACACGGACATATGTTTTTTCTTCCATTTTCGTTTATAACATGAACTCCTATTTCCAAAAATCTATATGAGAAAAAAAGTTTAATACAAGAAAATTTTGACTTCTCAGAGGAGTACATCCTTAACGCAGTTCATGATTTATATAACTCAGGAAATGCAGAATATAAACAGAGCAACAAAGTAAATCAAATACTGTTTACTCTATAACATTTAAACAATTTGAACGTGAACTTGGTTTATATTTAAAAGATCACCCATAAAATTATTCTTTTACTGAAAAATTTCTGTAAACTTCTAAGACCTGACTATCATAGGATTATAAATCATGTACAAGTTTCACGTATGTTGTCAGAATAAATCTATGAATCTATGTATATGTTTCAAAAGTAAGAAGTATTGTATAAAACGCATCCGAAATAAAAACTTTAAAGATGAACAAAATATCTCGTTTTTAAAACAGAATATAAATTCTAAACTTTCTCGATCTCAACTATTTTGATTCCTGTGTTAAACAATGAAACATGTCTTAAAGTTTAACCTTCACGTGATGGATTTTCTTTGGTAAGGTCAGCAATCATCAACAGAACTAAAAATAAAACAAATGAACGACAAAACCAATAATAAAAACAAATCTGCCTTTATTACGGATATACTTTACATGCAAGAGATAGACCAGTTACATTCTCAGATGACAACTTGGAATTCAAAACAAATTTAACGTCGAATGAAACATATTTCTATGTGACAGACCATGATGGGGACAGTGGGAGATATCCCCTAGCCCAAATTTGCATATGTTAAGCGCGTCCTTGACATACACTGAGTGCCCTGGTTTGTGTATAATTTTTGATAAATGAGTATGAACTTTTCAGCTATTTTTGCATGCATGTTTTGTTCATGATCATTGGGAATTATGTAAATTGTACATCTTATGTAAGGTAACACAGTGATTTATGGATCTTGTCCAGTCCACTAATTGAAAAGACATAGAAAGAATACGTGAAAGGTTATACCTAATATATAAGGTTAAGTTTTGATGTCATTTAAACAACTTCTATTATATGTGTATATATATGTATATATAGTTTAACTATAAGTACTACAAATGCAAATTAACAAACGTATTATTTATTCACCTGCTTATAAAATGAGGTCTGCCCGTTTAATGCATCATAGTTTTAGGTAATGCATCGGAAGTATCAAACGGAGAGTATAGCATGTACATCAATGAACACATGACTGTATTATCTTCCAGGAAAAGGCTTGTCAAGGTTTGTTCATTTTTCATTATTATTTATTTTAATCTGATTGTATGTTTTCAGCTTTTCACATACATCAAAGGAATACCTAAAGAATGTTCTACAATTTGATATATCTTTCCTGTCTACTTCATTAATTTTTAGTTATTTTATTATTGCTTTGTATATGCTTCTTTTATTAAAAATAATTCCTTCAAGTAATTGTTTAAACTATATTCATATCAAAATGTTCATTTTGAAAATTTCTTTAATTTTACAACAAATAAATAAAAAAAAATGAGTTTCAGATCCAGGAACAACTGCCATCCATTTCTGCATGTGCCACTCTATATTTAGAGATGTTTATATTAGCATTTTCATACGGTATGATAGTGAACTTGGTCATTTTGGTGAAAGACCCTTTCACATGTGCAATGCCATCCGTATATTGATTTTATGAATATTAACTTCAGATTTTATGAATATTAACTTCAGAAACTAGGCATATGGTTATATATAAGATTACAAGAACATTTATTGAACATACAATTTACATAAATATTATGAGCCAGTTTCAAAAATGTCATTTGACAAATTGTTGATCACTTTAGAAATGAACAAGATTTTTGGCCGAAATGAAAGCACAGACAGTATATATATTGTATGAGATCTAGAAACGGTTGGATTAACACGCAGGCATTATGATTTAGAAACAAGCAACTCATAACAAGCAAGAGACCTGTGTTGAACGCACAAGCAACATATATGAAATCTAGATTGACAGACACGCAAGTAGCGATCAATAAATAATCTAGAAATAAGCAACTCATGACAAGTAAATGATGACCCGAGGAAAACGGAATCAATAACAACCTAACAAGTAGAATAGAGCGCCGAAACCGCTATGATTCGAACTTAAATTATTACATATCTTAAAGATGCTCCACCGCTGACAAATAGTATTTTTTCACTATCAAAAACAGGAGCAGATGATTTAGTATTTTTCTTCTATTACAAAAGTTACTTACTTTACACCATTACCAACATTGAAAAGTTTGAGCTTCTAATTTTCCTTCAAGTTAAAAATATGAAAAATAATTAATTGCATCCCGAAAAAATTCCGTGGCACTATATTCTATATGGAATGAAGTACTGATTGCGCATGCACCAAAGGCGAAATAAATTATTTTATATTATTTTTTGTATAAACACAGATTATTGTTCGAATGATGAATATCATTTATGATCTGTCGGCGGTGGAACATCTTTAAGTGAAAAGCTATTAAATGTATCAATTAACTATGTTCCAAACAATGGTGTTAAAATTATATTGTTAAGATAATAAATTCAAATGAATTCTAAGGTGAAAACTTAAGTGTTAATGGACAATTTTTTATAACAACGGATTGAGAAATCGACGTATAGTACGTTAATCATCAAGAATATTGAGATAATCTGTATTCCTTTAGTGTCTTTAAAGATGCTTCACCGCTGACAAAAAGTTTTTTTTTTCACTATCAAAAACAGGAGCAGGCGATTAAGTATTTTTCTTCAGTTACAAAAGTTACTTACTTTACACCATTACCACGAATGGAAAGTTTGAGCTTCTAATTTTACTTCAAGTTAAAATTAAAAAAAAAATAATTAATTGCATACCGAAAAAATGCCGTGACACTATATCCTATATGGAATGAAGTACTGATTGCGCATGCACCAAAGGCAAAATAAATTCATTTATGCAATTTTTGTGTAAATGAGACATATATATATATACACGATTAAACACCAATTATTTTGCAATTGATGAATATCATTTGTGCTCTGTCGGCGGTGGAGCATCTTTAAGCAATTGTAGATAAAAAGGTAATATATAATTAACCAGAAAGCATTACTATTTCATGTGACGTAGGTAATAATCTAGATTAAATCAGGTTGAAAAAGGTACATTAAAGAAATCGGTGATTATGGTTGATTTATTATTTTTCAGATTTTCAAGTAAACAGTTACCATGGCAACAACACTTCTACAGACCATTGAAGATCAAATCACATGCACGATATGTTTTGAAATATTTGTGGAGCCGAAAGCATTACCTTGCCTACACACATTCTGCAAGAAATGCATCAAGAAATTTATAACCGAGGGAAGTTTTAACCGCCGCGATAGAAACGGATATCAATGCCCTCTTTGTCGACGTAGTGTGTCCGTTTCTGTTAAATTAAGGAATAATCCGGAAATATGGGCGGATCAACTTGAAAACAATCACGTTGTTTCATCGATGATAGATGTATACAAAACGTCAGACTTGAAAACAAATGAAACGCGCTTGGAGGAATCTGGAAATAACTATCCTCTATACTGTTTTTGTCACAAGAGGCAAAGTTGCAATGATGGTGTTCCAGATCCTCGACGGTGCAATGGAATCGATCCGGTCAAAGGGTCATATGGGGAAGATATTTCCAAAATAACAGGCGCAAATGTGATGCACAATTGTGCAGAGCCAGTGGAAAATAAAGGCCCCTGTATTTGTGAAAGTACACATGTTCAAGAAGAAATAAAATTATTAAGGGAGAGAATAAATACGTTCGAGAACAACCACGAGGATCCAAAGATGAATCAGAAGAGTAAAACTCATAATATGTATAATAGAGTTGTTCAACCGTGTCGAAACATACAACTCCCTTTCCAGGGCAAACCGTCATGGATAACTGGGATGGAATTTCTACCATCCGGGAAGCTACTAATTGTGGATTACAGTAATGAAGCAGTGTTTGTATTTAACCGCGATCTCAATATGTTGAGCAAAACTAACATCCATCCGGCACCATATGACGTCATGTCAATTTCACGATCATTAGATCACGTGATGTGTTCGATACCAAACGCACAGGAATTGTTGAAATGTGACGTATTTCAAGATGGTTCCATTGACGTAGGTCAAAAATTAAAAGTCAACATTGCATGTAAGGCAGTAGATTCTGATGACCATTGCATTGCTGTATGTTCTGTTTCAGAATTGCAAATTTTCGAAAGAGACTGTGAGATATGGACGAATATTTTAGACGAAAGCTTTTCAGAAACAGACTTTACAAACATCGCACTGAAATCACGTGACAGGAAGATTTTCGTCACAGACCAAATCTCGACAGATACGCATATAATGTGTTTAGATTTTAATGGGGTTACCATTTGGAAAGTCAGGGATAACCGGATTAGATTTTGTCATGGGATTTGCGTCATTGGTACACAAATTTTGCTGACGTCAATGAATGCGGGTAAAATGTACACTTTATCATTTTATGGAGATTGTTTGAAAGAATATGATGGTTTTGTTGATGATGTCACAACTAATCCATGGAAGCTTGTGGTGTCAAACAGACAGAAGATCATCTGTGTTTCACAATATGGAAAGATGTTATCTGAGGAAGATAAACGAACCATTAAACTGTTTCATATGGCATGATTTCAATAATTCAATCACAGTTCACCTGTTTATATCTTAATCATTGTCAGTGTAAAATATTCGAACGCCATCTTAAAACATAATGATACGACTTTGTAATTGCTATATAACTATTGTAGAAGTAAATTATTTCGGTCATTTCGCATTAGCGACCCCGCCATGCGACAATGCGCCAAACAAAGAACGACAATGCGAATGTGCGACAGTGTGATATTGCATTATGCGACAGTGTGACCTTGCACAATGCGATAGCGTGACAATGTACCATTATACAGTGTGACAATGTATCATGCGACAGTGTGACAATGTATCATGCGACAGTATGACAATGTGTCATGCGACAGTGTGACAATGTATGATGCGACACTGTGACAATGCACGATGCGATTATGTGATAATGCGCGATGCGACAGTGTGACGATGCACCATGCGACAACGCACAATGCGACAGCGCGACATTGCACCAGTACAACAATGCGCCATGCGATAACAACTATCTCACTGTCGCGTGACGCACTGTCGCGATATCACGTTTTCGCGCTGTAACATCGGAAATTCACCAATGCGACAGTGTGACATGACCGAAATCAGCCACTTGGTATGTTTTTAATGCTTTATAAAATACTGTATGACCAGAATAAGAAAAACATATTTGCATATGAAAGAAATAATGAGTATAATACATAGGTGTGAAGAGGATTCAATGAAATTTGAATAAAGTCTATTTTCTTTATTTCATGTTACTTCTTCTTCTCTTCACTACAAACGTGACAAACATGCAAATGGTTCTTTAATTGACATACGAATCACAAAATGAAATCAATTAGACAAAGCCGGGCTCCACTATCATTATACACTTATCAAAACCTTAACAAATCAAAAATCTATTCCTTTTATTTACAGTTTTTCACGTAATTGAATATTATTTATTCTCGCGACAGTTGCATATTTTTTTATTAAAATATCCATAACATTTTCTCTCCCGTCATCGTCAACGAATTCGATTGAACAGCTGATTGGAATAGAGTCATTCATATGTTCCCACCAAAAGTGGGGTCATGACCCCAAGTTGCTACGCCAACAATTATTCCCGTAACAATATAATCGCCGCACGTGTTGTACTATCATTATACACTGATAATGATAATACTAGAAAGCATGACTATTCAGTCCATGTCAGTGCAAACTGTAAATATTAATAAATGAATTATATTCTAGACGCCATGCAGAGGGATTATGTTGTACCGCGAGTTCTTCATACCTATCAGTCATTATAGACCCTATCACCTGAATGAACATTTATGTAAATACAGTTTCGCATACCAGACCTTTTGTAGAAAGAACACATTAAAAGAATAATGTATTTATAGATAACAATGAATATTGAACGGTATTGTATATAGATGATATGCATATTATATGTATCTTTTGTTCTCCATATACTTCAGGACTTGCAAAATAGAAAATGGTGGATCAAATTACTTTTGTCTTCTGGTGCCGCCAGTTTTACTATGGAATAGCCAAGGGTTGGATATAATGCCAGTGATAGTAACTCCTGTAGTATTGAGGATGTGAATATGACGTCTATGATAATAACCCCTGGAGTATCGAGGATTTTGCAAAGGGTGTACATTAATAATCTTATTATAGCGCTCTCAGGGTTAATTTATTCAATTCAATATAATCAATGTCTGTATATGTAGCTTGGAAAATTAACGCAATTATTTATATCATGATATAAATATAAATATACTAGCAATTCAGTAGGAATTGAACGCACATACGTGAAAACCCAATTTAAAGTCATATTAGCTAACCCAATTAAAGAGAGCTTTTGGTCGTGTGTTCATGAATAAATATATACAAATTGAGATCCTCTCGCAAATGACACATTGGAATTTAAAACTAAATTAATGTCGCATGAAACATATTTCTACGTCACAAACGATGATGGTAGCAGTTGAAGATGTCCCTTAGCTCAAATTTGAATAACTTAACAGTTACGTTCGTCCTTGACATTATAGGTGTCCTGGTTTTGAGAGTTTTTTGACAAATGAGGTAAATGACTTTTCTGCTATTTTTGCATGCATGTTGATGCTTATTGGTGTATGAATTATGCAAGATTTACCTTTTCTATGAGGTAAGGCAGTATTTTGTTGATAGTGTCATTGAAAAGGCAAGGAAGGAATAAGGAAAGTTTATAATATAGCACTGGTAAAAATAAAATTTATTTCTCACAAAATCATTTGTATTTTTGGATGATTTCCGCAATACCGCACAGTCGAATTGTCGAGCAATGCAATACGCAACATAGCACTGGTAAAAATAAAATTTATTTCTCACAAAATCATTTGTATTTTTGGCTGATTTCAGCTATACCGCAACATTGCACCACGCGAAGAGCGACAGTGAGACAATACGCCATGCGGCAATGCTACTTGCGATAAATAAACTATCGCGCATTCGCGTAACGTGGTCGCCTATGCGACATTGCGGCAAGGCCTAATTTATTTTGCTTGTTTAAATCACCGTCTTTATTTTGATATATGCCCCTATATAGTCAATGGGATGTGAATTGCGTTCAAATTAGTGTAATCGCAATGACGTATGAATACAAACGCAGTGCAGGATCCGTATTGATTAAGCAATGTAAAGAATTCCAAATTAATGTAAATTATATATTTTTTTATTTACATGCGGATATCAAAATGAATTCAACTAAACATTAATAGAAAATTCTTTTTTTACTTTGTCTCCAATTGCTTTGTCATTATTGATCTATCAGAGTTACGTCCCTTAGTTTTACTCTTACAACGTCATTGCTGACGGAGTAAAAACAACCGTCCTCTCCTCCTGCCCTATTAAACTATTATTCAACATGGATTATAAACCTAAGGCAATAGAAAAGATATCTGTTTAGGGTTACATTGGTGAAAAATAGGGTCGGTCGGGAGAAATTGTTTTTTTTTAGAGTCTTTAACTCTAAATGATGGCTGGAACCGAAGTCTGAGATCGATATCCCGACTTTTTCATTTTTTTTCATAGAAAAGTGAAAAAAATATTATGGTCGGGGGTAAAATATTAGGGTCGGTCGGGTAACCCTAAACAGGCATATTTTTTTTGTTTAATTAGTTTGTAATTCTCCATAACAATATAATTATTTTTCTTTGTTTTCATACTAAATCTGACTTTTTGATTGGCCTTTCTTTTCATACCTCTATGAAAATAAGAAACACAAATCTTAAATATCGCAAAAACTCGTGACGTTACAATAAATACAATATCGTTGCATGTTAGTTCGAATCAATGGAATTGTACAATAATAGTATTCCATCGTTTATTTAACATTTTTTTCATAATGTACTTCGATAAAATTTATCGCGAGTATAGAAGTACTCATTAGTTATATTTACATTTCCGTTTTGTCTTTGCTTAATAATCTTATCAATTGGGAAATCGTTTATAGTTTACAGTGTAAACGCAGTCGGTTGTCGCGGAAGAATACATACACCGGAACACTTATTTATCTTTATTTTTTGTTGTTTACTGTTTGTAAATTGCATTTGTTGGACAGATATTTCAACAGGACGCGGTAACGCGCGATGATTTAAAATATCTGACTAACATATGCAGTTTAGACACTAGTAAACAACAAAAAATAAAGATCATTCCTTAATTGTACATACTATCTCGTGAATACAACTGGTTATCATGTGAATACGGTTCCGCATACCAGACAACCCATTCTGCTAACGGCATTAACGCTAATTTATACGTAGATCCCAATGATTATTTAACAGTATCGTATATATAGGTTATTGATATAAGTATATGCAAATTAAATACATTACTTTTCCATATTGTTAAATCAGAACTTGCCAAAAAGAAATTGATATAATATATATATTGTATATTTATAAATTGAACACCGATGAGGTGATGGCCAGAAAACAAAAAGGAAACTTTTTGTGATAAAAGACTACAATTCAGTTTAAATGTATAAACTAGTAAAGCATTTAATGTTTGATTCTAATCAAAACAGCTAAGATCATTTTTAAGTTATAAATCATGGTACTGTTTCACAAAGCTTCGTAACATAGGAACGTTATTAAATATCTACGAAAAATAGTTACGTAAAACTTGTAAGTGCGTTTTACAAAGGTGTTCGTAACGTCTTTACGTAATTACGAAAGGACGTAGGAATCCGCTTGATCAACTTACAAATGACAAATTAGAACAAATTTAATGTCGCATGAAACCTGTTTCTACATGACAGACGATGATGGTACCAGTGGGAGATGTCCCTTAGCTCAAATTTCCATAACTTAACAGGTAAGCTCGACATTGATATTTTAGGTGTCCTGGTTTCGTGGGTTTTTTGGCAAATGAGGTAAATGACTTTTGCGCTATTTTTACATGTATGTTTATGGCCATTGTTGTAGAAGTTATGTAATTTTTACCTTTTTATGAGGTAAGGCAGTGTTTTGTGGATCCTGTCATTGAAAGTTCATGGAATAAATACAATAAAGCTTACAGCGTATGAACACGATCCGAATTTAATGTCATTTAATTGAGTTCTATTGTATATATATACATATATACAGTACTGTAATATATCTGTAATCGAACTATAAATGTTAAAAATGGAGTCAACTGCTTCTAAAACGTGGTCTACTGTACTGATGCAGTTTCAGGACAGGTGTCTGAGGATAATATTAAACGTAATATATGCAATTTACATTAATGAAACAGTAATTGTGTTATTTTACAGGAAGAGGCTCGTCAAAGTATGTTTATTTTGCATTTAAATATTTTACCTTATGTTAAACTAGTGATATCTTTGTTGTGCCTTTCAAAATCATCACATAAATTATTAAAAGAAATGTTGACAAAGTTCTAGATTTTGATATGATATTCTGGTATAGATTTATTTTTTATTTTTCTTCTTCATTTATTTTTTAATCATTTTTTTTGCTTTGTTTATGATTAATTTTATTAAGTACGTAATTCCTAACTATATTGAGATCAAATATTTTCTTTAAAATTTCTTACACTTCACAATAAATGCAAAAAACAAAAAACAAAATTATTTCAGCATTGTTACTCTTTAATAGTGAACTTGACACACCGAAAGCAAGAAATGAATAAAAAAAACTACCAGTGAAAATCAAATGACCAGATAAAAAAGGAATCACAAAAGAAAAAAAATAGCTGCACGACTGCTATGATTCGAACTCAAATTAACACATATACTATTTGAAAAACTATCACAAGTATCAATTACCCCTGTCCCAAAAGATGGTATTAAATATATTGTAATTATATTATGAACATAAATAAATCAAATTACTTCTGAGACGAAAACTGAAAATGTTGATGGACAAATTATGATTTAGATTTAGAAATCGATTAGTAGCATGTAGTAATCAATAATTATATGGACGATTAAGACATAATTTAAATATGCAAAAATATATAAATGAACTATTCATTTGGATTACTATAGTGGTATATTTACATAGTTGTCACTTCTACTCTATAAACTAACCAAGGCAAAGAGAATTATATGACGGTATAACTGACACCCAAAACGTGACAATTATGACGTCACTAATGTTGATCTGGTGATGTCAACTGATCACCGTCAAAATGGCTGTTCCATCTTGTGGTAAATCGTCGTTGATTAACGGTTTCCTGGTCTAGCTTAAACAATGTTAATGCAGAGATCCTAAAATGAGTTGATAATGTAAATATATCTTCCTATGGTTTAGATAGATGCCAGAGCTTTGAAGACAATCTTCATAATGCGCGTAATGACCATAGATGCCATGAGAAGATAGTTTAATGCTTAAAAAGGCAATTGCAGAATATCATTTTATATAATTATGCGGTGTCGAAAATGATCTAAATTAAGACAGGTTGACATGACACATTAAAGAAATCAGCGATTATGATTGATTTATTATTTTCCAGATTTCCAAGTAAACAGTAACCATGGCAACAACACTTATACAGACCATTGAAGATCAAATAACAATATGTTTTGAAATATTTGTGGGGCCGAAAACATTACTTGCACATATTCTGCAAGAAATGCATCAAGATATTTACAACTGAGAGAAGTTTTAACTGCCGCGATAATAACGGATATCTTTTCTTACGACATGGTTTCTATAATTAAATCACAATCCATGCGACAATGCGCCAAACAAAAAACGACAATGCGATAGGCGAATGTGCGACAGTGTGACGATGCACCATGCGACAACGCACAATGCGACAGCGTGACATTGCACCAGTACAACAATGCGCCATGCGATAACAACTATCTCACTGTCGCGTTACGCACTGTCGCAATGTCACATTTTCGCGCTGTAGCATTGTAGCAAATGCGACAGTGTGACATGACCGAAATCAGCCTCTTGGTATATTTTGAATGCTTTATAAAATACTGTTTGATCAGGATAAGAAAAACATATTTGCATATGAAAGAAATAATGAGTGTAATGCAAATGTGTAAATTAAGTCTTATTTCTTTAGTTCATGTTACTTCTTCTTCTCTTCACTACAAACGTATCAAACATACTATTATGGTTTTCTTTAATTGGTCGTTATGGTATGCAGTCATTTAAGAAACCAACATTATTAATGCGAACGTTAGTCAGTGCGTGTATGGAGATATTTTTATATATGTAAATCTATGCATTTTAAAGCATGAATTAATCATCCTATTCATGAAGTAATATGCATAATGCAAATGAAGGCTAAATTGCAAATGGTTCTACGAATCACGCGATGAAATCAAATAGACATTAATCAAAAAGATTTGTTAATTTAACTTTAATGATTTTATCATTATTGATCTACCGGAGTTATGTCCCTTATTATCACTTCTGATACGTCAGTATTGACGGAGTAAAATAAAACTCCTCAACTCCTGCCCTATAAAACTTTCATTAAGATTTAATAAAAAACAAAAACGAAATGCCGACTTTGATCAATATGTAATTTTCTTTTAATTCAACTCACTTCTTCCAGATACTAATATTATTAGAATAGAATTAGATAACCAAATATTGCTATTATGAGTAAATCAATTACACTTTACAGACATTTATCTATTTTTTCTTCTTTTCTCATACTAAATCTGACTTTCTGATTGGCGATTTTTTCATGCCACTATGCAATAAATCCGAGAATAGCACGAAAACACGATGTTATCGTGATGGTAAAGTAGATGCAATGAGTTGCGTATTGAGATGGAAAAGGAATAACTTGGAAAATAAATGGAATCGTACATTAAAACATATCTTATATATCAATTAATCTTAAACCTTAATAATATGCAGATTCCCAGATTCTCACAAAAGTTTGTAAACAATTCTTGTTCATGCCTTAATGAAAATATAGTAACATCAGTGCTTAAATGATAAAGTTTTATCGCCCAATAATGTATATCGTAAATAAAATATATCCTTAGCAAAGGTAATTTTTTGTAGTACCTTGAGTACTTCATATTCATTAGTCTCTTTACACTCTATTTCGTGAACGAGTTTTTATGTAAATATGGTTCCGCATACCAGACCTTTTGTACAAACAAAATATAGAAAAAATAATGAATGCATACATCACAATGCCTATTTAACGGTATTATATATAGATGATATGCATATTTTATGTATTATTTGTTCTCCATATAAATCAGGACTTGCAAGATAGATAATGATGTAATATATAAGTGGTAATTTCGTTTGAATTATTCCTTTGCCCTTAAACTTTATTTGGCAAGAGACAAGACATTATGTAAAGCATGGAAAATGCTATGGTTATAGTTAAAATATTCATACTGCTTGCATCAATCTATATAAAATGCAGTATAGTATACACACTTTGATATTTACACGAATTTAAAGTATAAAGTTGTGAAAATAGATAAAATTAAAATTAAATTAAATATTAATCATGATTTCGTTTAGATGTTCAATATAAATAAAAACGTACGTATCAATGTATTGGAGCAGTTCAAGAGAAAAAATGACAAAGCACAGGGAGATCGACGCCCAACTTCAAAGCAACACATTCAACCACATTGTACCGTTATATAATTATTTTGATGTACATCAAATGATTACATTTGTCTTCTTTGCCTCTAGTTTTACTATGATATAGCCAAGGGGTGAATATAATGTCAGCGATAGTAACCGTTTGAATGTTTCTAATGATGTACAGTAATAATCTAATTCTAACCCTCTCAGAGTTAAAAAAAATCAACTGATTCAATCAATATCCGTATACGCAGCTTGGGAAATAAACGCAAATAGTTATGTTCAACATGAACATATCATGATGTCCTAACCATTTAATAACAGTATACAGTTGTTTCATGCCTTCTCAGTCAACAGTCTAAACTTTTTCCCGAGGTGTTGGGACCAACCCGATGAACTATTTCCCGAGGCCGATAGAAACAACAGTTTTGATACCTGAACCGCAATCTTAAACTTATCATTGAGCTTCTTGTGAGATAGACATTTGCTGAAAGAATACCGGTATTTGGGTCGATCCGGCGCTCCAGTATTTATGACGTCAACAATTAATTATGACGTCAACAATAAACGCATGCAAACGTTCCGCCCCGGTCAACAGTCAAACTATTGACCAGTCAATAGGCGAAATAAGAACGCTTACAGTATTTTGAAAAATAAAAAAACAAACAAACAAACAACAAAAACAATAATACAAAAGAATCTGCCTTTATCAAGGATATACTTTACATGCAAGAGATATATTGATATTCATTCAAGCGTCCGGAATTGCTTTTCGGATCGTTCAAACCACAAATTTCGTGAAAAGTTTCAACCAGTCGTATGCGCCTTTATCGGCTCGGGAATAGCGTCAGTCAAAATGTGGGCGGAGTTTATTAACCGCGATAATCTATATGAGGGCGGAGTTTACCTGTTATACACATTCAAAAACTTCAAAAACGCAATTTCAATTATTAATACCGCACCAACTTGGTATACAGATCGTTAAATAAAAACAATGCTACATGCATGTATTTAGTCATGACTTACATGTTCATAGCCATGGTCACACGTTAAAGTGTATGGAAGTTTGTTATTTGGTACCTTAACTTTACAATACTATTTTATTTGAAATCACAGAATACAGAGAGTAGTTACTTTATGCATTTACATGTATATTCGTCAGTCCATGTAATGTAGAATTATGCTTTCTTGAGCTACAATAGCGGAATATGTTATTAGCTCAACTTATCATAGGTTCGAATACATATTTACAAGCACACTTTAAAACATAATTCTTACAATCCATACAACTAACAATACATATCAGAGGTGGGATATCTGCTTGCAGATGAAAGATCTACTGAACATCTACAACCGTGTACGTTCCAGGGAACTTTTACGAAGATGTCAAGATAGTGTTATTGTCTTTCGATGGTTTTGTAGTAAGATTGACTTAAACAAAAAAAATATTTTAAACCTTTTTATCTAAAAGTAAATGCTAACAAACCTTTGGTAAAAAGTGTGACCAAGTCAAATCCGTAGATCCCTTTGAAGTCAATATTGTTTGCGCTACACCACGTGGAGTCTAAGCAATCGAGGCAATTTCCCAGAGTTTTCATTGGCTGTCGTTATAGAATGCTACAACGTTTGGGGAGGAGTCTAATCTGAAACGCTTAAACGCAGTTCACTGTAGTCCATTTCCACTCTTAGATGACACAATCGAATTCAAAACAAATTTAATGTCACATGAAACATATTTCTATGTGACAGACGATTATGACGATAGTTGGAGATATCTCCTAGTCCAAATCAGCATATGTTAACAGGTAAGCTAATCCTTGATTAGTTCATGGTCATAAGTGTTGGAATTATGCAAGGGTTATCTTAATGAGGTAAGACAGTGTTTTGTTGATCGTGTCATTAAAAAAGCAAGGAAAGAAAACAAGAAAGCTTACAACGTAGCCCTGGTAAAGATACAACTTATTTCTTACAGAATCAGGTGTATTATATGGCTAAACCGAACTTAGGTTTATTTGTTAGAATGAATTACCGTCTTAGTATTTACATATGCCCCTATATAGTCAATGGGAGGGATTTTGCGTTGAAATAAGCGTAATCGCAATGACGTATGCATACAAACCCAGTGCAGGATCGGACTACTCCTTGTTGAAGCTTCGATAAGATTTTGCATCACGTGACAATCTAAATCAGCTTTAATTACTTAAATTACATTTAACCTTTTCACAGATGACAGATTTGCTTTGGATTCATAAAAGACGTATTCGGTCTTATATTGGTCTCAAGACTGATCCTTAGTCGGCACCGACAATATTGTATTCGTCAGTACTCTGTTGACAGTAGGAAATTTTACAATGAAATGTCAAAAAAAGTTTCCACGTCATAAATTGGCGGATTTCAAAATCGCAATAACTTTGGAATTGTTCGAACAATTCCATAGTTACATGATTTACGTCATTATGCGTGTACGGTCATTCATCTCACCTGCATACACAGAACATCTGATTGAAGAACAACTCTGGGAGCTTCTAAGCGAACAATAGGTTAACAAATAACGTACAGATTTCCAGAAAGAAATAAATGGGCCTACACATACCATACAAACACTTGTCTTTCCTACGTACAAGAAAATAGAAGTTATGACAATGAACAATTAAGTCTTGGATCTTTAGGCTTGTAAATATCACTCTAACTTTTCTCGGTTGAAAATCAAATATGACGGCTCTAGTTCGGACAGTATTGCTACTTTGACAACGATACATAGTCGTTCAACCTCGGTAATAAAAAATTATAATTATAGTTAATTGAAAGGTGTCATTGTCATATTTCAAATTAAACTGCAGCTTCAACAATCGGAGCTATATCTTCTGAATACTGTAAATACCCAAATTTGTAACCAACACCGTTTTTAACTTGACGACGAACATGTAAAAGTAGACTTATTTATGTAAATATTTAGATTAAATAGTATTTTGATTGTGGTAAAGGTGTCGTGAACGCAATTGGATACAGACATATTCTACATGTAGCGCTAACGCAATAAAAACACTGTTCAAATTACGGGTGTGTGTTTTGGGAGACTGCGGTATATTCATATTGTGTCTTCTTGTATAGTGGAACTCTGACCCTTTTTATGATGCTATATCACGAAGGCGTTCCGCCGTAGATACCAAGCAACGCATCCCACCCGATCACATTATACTAACAACGGGGAACCAGTCGTCCCACTCCCTTTATGTTGAGCGCTGTGCACGAGCAGAAACTTTCACTGTTATAGTTTGTGGTATGTTTCGCCCAGTTGACAGAACCCAGAGCCTTCCTCAAAGGGACAGGTGCTCAGCAGAAGGTCAAAGGTGAGTCGGTGTCAAGGAAGACGTTAGGAAGAAGAAAACAGCCGTTTGGTAAGATTCTAATACACTATAAAGTATTTATGAACAAGAAAAGAAAACCTTGTTTATGTATCACATTTATGATGGGTATTACACAATGGTGAAGAGAGGATACATTAACATTGAAATTCAGGCTATTTTCTTTCGTTCTAGTTATTTCTTCGTCATCTGTTAAGTGCAAACGTGACAAACCTAACGTTCTGGTTTTCTTTAATTGGCCGTTATCATATGCATTCATCTAAGATAAAATAATCAAATGCAAACATTAGTCAGTACGTGTATGGAAATAAAATTCACATATTTATGTAAATAATGTATTTTGATGCATGATATTAATTACCTGCACATGTTCCATATTCATTAAGTAATGTACATATTGCAAATGAAGGTTAAATTGCAAATGGTTTTTTAATTAACATACGAATCACAAAATGAAATAAAAAATATTTTAATGAAATAAAGTTGTTATTTTTGACTTAAATGGTTTTGTCATTCTTGACCTTCCAGAGTAACTTCCTTGGCTTAGCTCTCGAAACGACAGCACTGACGAAGCAAAACAAATTTTCTCTCCTCCTGCCCTATAAAACTCTCATTAAAATTGAAATAAAAACCGAAATGCCGACTTTGATCAATGTGCATTTTCCTTTTAACTTTATTCTGTTATTTAAGTTATCAGAATCAAATTAATAACAAATTAATAAATTTAATTCAATGAAATTTTTATGGTTATGAATAAATCAATTAAATTTCACAGAAATATAATAATTTTCTTATTATTTTTTTTTCATAATAAATTTGACTTTCTGATTTGTCATTGTATTATTATACCATTATGAAAAAATATATAGCATGACACTTTTTTTATCAATCAAATAGTCTGATAATTAAATATGATCAAATCCATGATTTATCGTGCAAATTTGTAAACTATTTTATTCCTACCCCGATGGGAAAACGGTGACATTAACGCTAAAATGATAAACACCGTTTTATCGCCCTGCAATGTATATCGTAAAGACAACTTACCGTAGAGCCGGTTATTGTCGCTGACCAACATTTTCGCGTTTTGATCTAAAAATGAGAAACTCATGTGTTAGCGATTTTAAATTTTTGCGACATCGATTTCAAAGGTAGATATCATCCAATCATTTCTCAATATTTCGCCGCTCAAAGTTCCGCGATCATAACAATGTGCCGCGAAATCCCGAATTTATCATTCCCGCGAAAAACCCGGCTAAACGGTATGACCAGTTATAGCTGCAAAATTGAAAAAACCCAGTCATTATAGGGCCTAGACCATACAAAGTCCTTTTAGTGGTTCTAAATTTTCGCGATCTGGCTTTAACAGTGTTTAATTGTAATTTAATCATTTCTTAATATGTCGCGGATTAATAGAATCTTATATGGGTGAAAGAGTTTGGCCGGTCAACCCGAGGCTTGCCGAGGGTTGACGGCCAAAATCTTTCACGAGGGTTGAGATATCCCTGTCCACTTAACAGACCCATGTAAGATTCTTTTTCTCCCATACTAAGTAGAAAAAAATATGAAATTCCACTTGGTTTCAAGCTTTTTCATCCCGCCATTATCGCAGGAACGTCGTTATGCTTCAAAATTGATGACGTCAATTACAATGCGCGCCGCGGTTACGCCGCATGTATTGATGACGTCACGTTATTGTCTAGCGCGTGTGAGCTGTCTTGCACCCCCTGTGTAAGATAGAGATATCTTTTCCCTTGTAACCACTAACACGGGATATCCCTGAGAAGTATGGAAGAAAAAATGTTCCCGAGCAAATCAATGTGCAGTGAAACCGCGGAAATATCGTCTCCGCAAAAATAACCGGCTATGTGGTTTCCTTGGCGCCAGAGGAAAATTGTTCTGTAGTATTGCAAGTACTGAAGAGCTTATTAGTCATTGTGAACCCTTACTCATGAACGAACTTATATGTAAATACGTTTCCGCATACCAGACGTATATTCAAAAATTGATTTATTAATAAATCACAATGAATATTTAATGGTATTATATGTATATGATATGTATATTTGCTCTCCATTTTGTTAAATCAGGAGTTGCAAAATAGCAAAAATATGTCATATACAAAGTGTGTATGGTAATTTCATTTGAATTATCCCCGTTCCTTCACTTAATGTGGCAAGAGGCAATAAATAAATACACACCATTAAAGCATGAAGACATGTGCCATAGCTAAAAATATAAACTAGTTGCACCCATCTTTTATAAATGCGGCATAGTATTAACGATTAGATATATAACCGAATTTAAAGTAAAGAGTTGTGATGATGGATAAAATTTGATGAAATTAACCATGATTTCGCTCACATGTTTATAAAAAGAAAAATACCGTTATATACCGTGTTGCCGGCTATTTTCATGAGTCTGACTTAAAAGTTGATATTTCAAGGCCATTATGTTTCCGAAGTGGATTTTGGAAGTTTAAATGTAAGTGTTAAACCAGCTTATTTTGTAGAGTCCCACAAATTATCAAAACAATTATAAACAGATAAATGAAATGTTAATTTTCATAACGCGTGTCGTATTATGTTTCTCGCCGTCGTCCTAATTATTGAGCGTTAGTTACAACGAAATGTACCTTCTATGTTAATATAGATTCACACAAGGAACCTTGCATTTGTTTGGCGTTTTAACGTCAGCATTGACCAGCTAACGTTGTCATTACTACGGAAACGTGATGGGCATTTAAGGTTCAGCTAATTATTTTACGTTTTGGCTGTAAGAATGCATCACAATCATTTCTCTACCACTTTATGTTTTCGCGTCTGCGCTGATGTCCCACAAAAAGACGCAAACTGTCGCGAACATGACCGGCTAAATGATATCCATATTCTTTGCGAGATGATTTGTCCTTATTTTGCGAGGTGCTTTGTCCTTATTTTGCGAGATGCTTTTTCCTTGTTTTGCGAATAGTTTGTCTTATTTTGCGAGAGGCTCTGTATTTATTACTGGTACTCCGGAGCATCAAAAACATGAAGCCAGGTAATGTAGACTACTGTATTGTTGCTATATTCACGGAAAATTCGCAAAATTCGCGGATTCATCCAAAAACGCGAACTAATACCTCGCACAATCATGGTTAAATATATTGCAAACTGTCGCGATCGGATGAATGACGCTTTCAAGGGCTACACAGGTAATCTGTGGAAATAATCTCCTCGCGAATAATTTTCACACAGTAAATTGCGAGATTTTACACCCGCGATATTTAATAACTGTACAGTAGTTTACAAACGGGAGCACAGTTGATATGCAATAGGCATTAACATGGTATTTATCAGAATTTAACGGAACAAACTTTCATTTTAAATATGATTGAATTATTGAATAATACATACACTAAATGGAATCGCTTATCAATATTATTAACATTTGATAAAATGCAACAGGTTTAAAACCTTAAAGTAAATATACACTTAAAAACACAGCATAGCATTTATATTATGTTTTCACGAAAGCAGCTCGTATTTCTATGCACACCACTTCTTTGAAAATATTTTTATATTTAAGGATTAAGGATTACTCCCCTTTCTTCGTAGACAGACTGAACTGAAATGAAAAATAAAAGTCTTGTATCATTTAACATACCTATCCTCTGGAAATAGTGCTAATTACAATGAATTAAGTAAGCATCTGCCAGTATCGAGTTGTTAAATTTAGAAGTTTGTTTCCACGCCTAAAAGTACCATGGCTACACTTTAGTGTTTTCCACGTCTAAAAATATCAAAGCTAAACATAAGTATTTTCCACGCCTAAAAATATCATGGCTAAACTTAAGTATTTTCCACGCCTAAAAATATCATGGCTAAACTTAAGTATTTTCCACGCCTAAAAATATCATGGCTAAACTTAAGTATTTTTCACGCCTAAAAATATCATGGCTAAACTTAAGTATTTTTCACGCCTAAAAATATCATGGCTAAATTTAAGTATTTCCAAGCCTAAAAATATCATGGCTAAACTTAAGAATTTTCCAGCCTAAAAATATCATGGCTAAACTTAAGTATTTTTCACGTCTAACAATATCATTGCTAAAATTACAATGTCAGTATTATAGGTGGCTCGTTAATATTTTTGTAGTTCGAACAAACTTGTGGAAATAGTTGAAAAAATGGATGTTTTAGAAGAAGTAGAAGAAGAAGAAAGCATACAGAAGAGGTTCGGAACATATTCCTAAAACAGAATGTCCACGTGATCATGCTTACAAGCCGCAATATTTAAATAAATAAAATACATAATGGTTACGCATTTGAAATATTAAGCCGGATGCGTGTAATCATTTTCGGAAATAACTTGAGCTGCAAAATTAGAATACTTACATTATAATTGGATCAGAAATGTATTAAACTTTTCAAATATAACATTTTAAATTCTTTTTATTGTTTTTTATGCATTGTGTGTTAATTTGTATTGCCCACGTCGAAACCCAGAGGAAAATGGCTTGTGGTTTTATGTCGAGACATTTTAAATGGCGAACAGCGATAAGTTCCTTACATGTTCACGTAACCTTTATTGTCTACTCACTCAGATGAAGCTATTTTCACAATACAGAAATATTTTAACCTTGATTAATAATCACTAATGACGTATGCAAAAATATTACGTGGGCGAAATCCATGGATATCAGACTGATTATGTGATATAAAAAATCTATACCAACATTTGCTTTGTCTGTTGTCATTATATGTGACAAGCTGGAGTGTGGTGTTCGATGTCTTCTGGGGCATGTTTCAGTAGGATAACACTATAAAAAAGAGAAAAGTTCTACTATTATACACGAATATACAACACCATCCCACAACACACAGACATTTCCACACACAAAGCATACTGTATTCAAACAGTCCTCAAGTGACCCCATCAGTAAATATGACATTAAGCCTAACTTATCAAAGATGCTCCACCACTGACAAATAGGGGTTTTTTTCAAATAAAAGAAGCAGACGATTTTTTTTATTCGGTTACTTATTTTACACCATTTCTACTACTGAAAAGTTTGCGCTTCTGATTTCAATTCAAGATAAAAATATTAAAAATCATTGCACTATGTCCTATATGGAATTAAGAACTAACTATGCATACATCAAAACAAACCAAATAATTTTATATGTATGTGTTAATTAGACATATATGTACACAAATAAATATCAGTTACTGTTCATATGATGAGTATCGTTTATTCTCTGTCGGCGGTGGAGCATTTTTTAATGACCACCATACGACTTTAAGCCTAACAAAGCAAAATGAAAATTATATGAAACCGTCACAACCTAACATCTGCATACCTTATGATCATAGTCTTTCTTCTTTTATTCATTTATAAACTAATAGTATAATCCTCAGGGCATACTAGTGAAAGCTAATAATATTGAAACATAGCAATTAAAATACTTCAAAACTGTGCCCGGGTTCATCAATATTTCTTAAATTTAATGAAAGCCTTACATTAGTTTTACATCGAAAAATATTTAAAGAGTCATGGGATTTTTAAAAAATAATTTAAGAAATTTTCCCTTTCCGTGGAAGATGTTAAGGAATTCCTCAAGATTTAGGAATACAGATGAATCGGCCCATGTTGTAAAAGTAGTCTTCCCATGGCAGTAAAAGCAGCTATATGTTTATAACTTCAATCCAGCTTTTTTGCCGTTCATAACCAGACTCAACTGAAATCATCTAAATATAAATACACTCGGAGATTCTTTAACGTTTAATTTGCATAATTATATTTAGAAGTGTGATGTTCTTAGCTAAGCGTGACAAATACGTCGTAAATAGGACAATTCAAGAAGACCTGATGGTTTTTTTCTGAAGGCGGTATGTTTAGATAATACCTTTGAGTTTGTTATGCATACGGGTTCTTTGTGTCACCTTGAACAATGTCATTGTCACTACCTGAGCTAAAATCACCTTTATATTCTTTAAGCCTTAATATATTATTCGAGTCTGATTTGCATGTACAGCGTTGACAAAATATCGATTGGAACTGTTAAACACTGTATCCGCACAAAGGATATTGGTATCAACGAGGTGATTGCCTGTCACAACAAGGGTAAGTTTTGCAATATTTCCACAGTTTCAAAGTAGTTAATGTATCTGCAACTATTGTCTAGTTCAAGCTTATTATATATCGCGTCCTTATGCGATCTGTCAACCCCCAGCGTCATATATATATTAAGGAATAGACAGGAATCCAGGGTCACATCCAAGGAGGTACTTCCATGAAAAAGGCGGTTCAAAATAAATCACTGATATGGATATTTAATGCTTTCCTGATAACGTAATCATTTTATATGGCTAATTCGCTACACATGAAAGCATTTCACGCCCCGGTGACAAATCTTGAGGCCACAAGGTTACGAAATAAATCAGTGAATATCACGTTGTGTACGGGGGCTTGCTTGTTGTTAAAAATCAAGTGTTCGGGGGCTTGGATGTTGATTGTACGCCAGCTTGGTTGACGATTGTGCGGCGAATTGGTTGATGAGTTGAGAGAAACGCAGCTTTTTAAGTCAAATTTCTTTTTCTAAATAGCAATACATAGCGTTCTATATTATTATCAAATTACTGATTGAAACGATACGCAATGCAGATTGATCAATCATTTTGATTTCGATCAATCTAGAAAAAAAACGGTTCTTTCCAATTAATTTAAGTCTTGGCGACTAAAAGCATTAACGTATTAAAACATTTTCTTCAAATAGAAATAAATAACAGCAAATGATAAATTATAAATCTGACGAATAAGGATAAGATGCAAACTAAAACAGAAAATATAAGAAACGGAACCAAATCAGTAAATGGTGAAATCTGGACAAGTGTGCATTTAACTGCAGTTCCGTGTTATATTCTCGAATTATAGTGTTTCAATATTAAAAACTGTAACTACAAGTTTTGCAGCGGCTGAGGGTGATAGAATTTCCGTTAAACGTTGCACCGTAAATATCATAAAATATTACAATCAATTATGTTTAGATATACTACTCACCTTCGTAGGGTTGGAACATTGTAGAAAATACCAGATTGGAGTTTTTCTTGTACAAACGCAATGTCAAAACAACGCTATGACAAATATTGCGTTGCCATATTGCGTTGCCTTCTAAGAGCGTTGTGAACGAAAAGAAAAAGACATAGGTCAATGGAAATTAGTATTCGTAGCCATGGTTTACAATTCAAAATTAAAATTTACTATTGCTATTATATTATGACATTTCCACCTGAATCTCACCAGGTGAAGTTGCATTTCTTATCGAAATTGAGTTATCAACGCTACATGGTTAATAAGAGTGCATTCCTCCATCAAAATGATCCCCTCCGATAAAGATTTTTTTTAAATGCCAGCAAACAAACAAACTGATCCTGTGTACAAAATCTACAGGCTAACCAACATTCATCATCTTCGTATGGTTGGCCTAATATTTCATTGACATCTTTACATGAAGTCTACAAATACACAGATGTCGGAAGAAAACTTTACATCTGTCTTTTGGACGACTAGACGCTATCTGTTTAAACCTATTGTGAAGTTTGTCATTTTGATATGCAAAGCACCCGTACACCATTTTTTATCACCTAAACCAAGCTCCCGTATACCCGTTTAGCAAGCCCTCGTACACAAACTAAATTTTGAGTTGTCTTGTTGAAACATCCATGACCATGACTGTTATTGGCATAAAAATGAACTTCCCTATCATAACCCGTCTATACAACCCAAAAATGGTGACATGGAATAATCTAGTAATATCACAAACCGTAGTTCACAGTCGTTTTCATTGCGGTATCCCCTGCATGTGATCCTGGATTCCTGTCTATTCCCCAATAAATATATGACGCTAGGGGTTGACAGATCGCATACGGACGCGATATATAATAAACTTGAACTGGACAATAGTTACAGATACACTAATCACATTAAAACTGTTAATATATTGCAAAACTTACCCTTGTGTGACAGGCCACCGCCTCCTCTATACCAATATACGGAGTACGGGTACCCACAGTGTTAAAGTGAATAGTAGGGCAAAGGAAACCAGTATAAAGCGTTCATTGGTCTTCCAAAAGCCCTTCCAGTCAAGCTATGTTTACGTTGTCCAGTTTGACCATTGAAAATATGGAAATGCCCCGAGTAAATTTAACACAGTTTTGAAAACAAATTCGCCTGACTTGAAAGCAAGGCTGCGCGAAAATGTAAAAACGAACAAAGTCAGCCGGAAGGACGGTTTAGGATTTCTTTATTATAAATTAATTTCTTCGTAGGTAGGGCGCTTCGACGGGAAGTTTTAACCAACCAAAAATAATAAATTAAAAAAAATAAAATCACAACACCAAACAATAACAACAAAAAGCCCACAAAAAAACCTATAGGCTTAGCATACCGCTTAATCCAAATTAAATATTTTGATTTCATAAAATATTCAACTGAAAATAAAGATAAATTTATTTTTCCATAGCATAGCTTCTCTCTAAAGAATGTAAATAAACAATGCTTCACTTTTGATTAGTATCAGTGCATGCTAGCTGAAAAAACTGGTATGGTATATAATTTGAATGTGTCAAGCTAATTCTGTATTAAATATCATTGTAGATTACAAGAGTTGTATCCCTTTACTTGAGACTGTTCCTGATCATATATACATGTATAATATATATGGAATAATCCACATGGTATCAGGATTCATTTTTTTGACTCTTTTGAGTCCTTATGCATGTCTAGTAATAGAGCAATGTTCATGAACATATTAGTATCATATATTGTTCACATAAAATAGACTTAAATGTGAAATATTTATAATTAATCGATCTTATTTTAGATTTTTAGTAAACTACAAAATACTTTCAGAAAAGAAACACCAAACGAACAAAACAGCACGATATTCACAAATCAATCATAATAGAATATATATCAAAATTTTAATAAAGTATCAATATTTTTTACAGAGAAAAAGTTTTTTTGGGTTATAAGTTTAATAGTCTTTCAAAACATTTTTCTTTGAGTTTGTTGGATTGGTTTGGTGAACTTATAATGGGCGAGGAGGATTTGCAGACATAACATTAAGCATCACATTGTAGAAAGCATACTGAGATAGACTGTAAATCGGTTGTTTGTACTGGGTACTCCGACTTTCTTCCACTGCTTAAACCTGGTACATTGTACGTCCTGAAATGACACTGACTGTTCATAGGTAGCAACACCTTCAAGTATTTTGTTGATTTTCTTTTCTGTTTGCATTTTTTTTATTATTAGTATTTTCACAGTGCAAATAATGTGTATATATATTTGTGGCATTGCAAAAAATATATATATACAAATCAGTGTTTTGATGAGCGATGCCAGGTTTGGGATGCCCTGGGGTCGACTCCCCGAACAATTATATATGTCCTCGCACTGGAGGGCTCTCACACAGTATGCAACAATATAAAAACAATTTTTACATATCAATTTTGAAAGCAATTATAATTAAAAGGACATAACTTTTTTTCAAATGTAGAAAAAAAATTCTTTTAAGTTAAGAAAATAACATGTGTATTGAATAATCTGGTAACATAAAGATTTGGTATTTCTATTTGCAATTAAAGGGACATGAACCTAAATAAACCATGTAAATTTGAGTAAAATACATATTTAAGACGTGTCAGATACCTTACTAACTAATATATATCAGTTATTGTGCAAATAAGTCAAATAAAATAATTATAATGGAAATTCCGTCTTTCTCTATTATGAACCAGCACGGTCGAATTTTGTAACGATAGTATAGTAGTGTTGAACTTTAGTGACCTCCCACAATGCAATGCACAAATTATATCAATGTAAACAAAATGGTGGGTCAAAAGCGTGGGTGAAGCGAACACAAACGAATTCCGATAGAAAACAGTGTACGTCAAGAGTCAGTAACGTGCGTGATTGGAAAAGTAGGTAAATATAAATGGACCACTGAAATGCAAGAGACGGGAGCAACTTCCCACTTTATACTTGCGTGATGCACATGTGCAATAAGTCAGGAACCTCACTTCGCGGTGCCCTGTCGAATGAAAAGTCTCGTTTGACTTTTGACTTATCATTCTTATGCTAAATACAAATTGTTTTATAACAAATATGGCTAAAACTTCATTTGTCGACTATCGTTAATTAGAAAATAATCTTAAAATGTGGAAAACTAATATTCCTTGTCATGTCAGCAAGTTTGTTGTTCATTATAAACTCGTTTTTCGGCCAGCTTTCGTTTTGTGTTCCAAATAGAAAATGAGGTCTCTTTTTATCATTTTTGAGGTAGGTATTCCCCACGTTTTCCTGTCGATTTAGATAACCAATCATTTTAATAAAATTTTCAATTAACATCTAAAAACCATATCTAAGCATACAGAACAAATTATTTACGATTCATGTCCCTTTAAAGCAAACCCAAGGATTTATAAGTGAGAAGGATTCGTGACTGTCTCTTTACATTACTAAACACCACGCGAGACGCCTACGAACCGGGAATAAAAACCATTTTCTCAACAAATACTTGTCTTATCAAACAAACGAAACGCCAATGTAATGTTTATTAAATTTCACAACGTTTATCACTTGCGTTAAGGACGGAAGATTTAGAGGATATGTCTTAAATTTTCGTTAAAAAAATACGACAGCTCATGAAATGACGGCCCGCTTCAGAAAGTAAGACGGTAACCCTCGCACCCACAAGCTACATCAAAGGCTGCGCCAGCAGATATCAAAGGAAAATCAGTCGTCGCCCAACGTCACGGTCAGTGCACAAACACAAAAGCTCCTGCCTTGTACTTCCCCAAAACCCAGTGTGACTTATCCTTCTCATATACGTCCTTGGCAAACCCAATTAAAGACAAATAATTGTTTTTTTGTTCTGTCGCGGCACCCAAATGGTACAAATGTATCGTTAGGATTTGTCGATGTGCACAAAATGCACAATTAAAGACAAATAATTGTTTTTTTGTTCTGTCGCGGCACCCAAATGGTACAAATGTATCGTTAGGATTTGTCGATGTGCACAAAATGCCAAGCTATAAATGTCAGAAAGAAGAGACAACTCGTAGCAATGGACATGCAATAATTATGTAATATGTTAATTGAAATGACAGTTATGTGCATGATCTAGAGCAAAACTTTATAATCAAATTAGCCAGCGTAATGTCTTCAATTAAAACACATGTTCGTCACAGGGAAAAAAGCAAACAAAAATAAAATGTCGGTCGAAAAAAATAGTAAATGAATAACCTTTTATTTCACCATTTTATTTTACTTTGCGATTTTCTTAATTATGGTTCTGACGCGCTAGAGACAAAATAGTTTTTCCAAAAATATAAAAGGTCTTTTACTATTGTTTATACCTATTCTGTTTCTTTCTCATTATAAAGTGACTTCGAATCCCATGTTTGTTAGTTGTCAGATAATATGCAGTCGGTGATTTTTTTCTGGGTACTCCGGCTTTCTTCCACTTTCTATTAACCATCAACCTGGTACGCTCTGAAATGGCTGTCGGAAAAAACTAAAATAACACATTAAAGTTCATGAAGTTTATGAATATATATAAAAAAAATAGTTCATGGTACCTGTTGCTTACTGACAGACTTTGAAGGAACACACTATGAATTTATTTCGGTAAAATTACATTGTTTTTCGAAGCACAATTCAATTCATATTCAAACAAGACAACAGACATTTATTCATGCTCATTAGAATACATAATGCGGGACAGAAAACCGTCTTACTTTCTCGATAACCTTTCTGTTAGTTAGCCTACATACACTATTTTATTTAAAATGTGTGTGAAAATTACAGATGTTTTGTTCAAAATATCAATTTTTTTATAATAAAAACATTAGAATCTAAGGATTTGTCAATGCAAAATGCACTATATATCCAAATGGCTGGAAGGCCCCATTTTGTATCTACTATAATATTTGAAGGCAGAAAACAAAACGCAACGACTAAATATCCTTCAGTTGCTTTAATAATACATTGCAAAACTTTTACATTGTGGTCTATGTAAAGACATGTAATATTCGTTTTCCAGATTTCGTCTGGCGTGTCGCAGGATTGGACTGTGCTATTTTCCAGGTATTCGACTAGCGTTTGGAGGTCCCGGGTTCGAACCCCTGTCAGTGTATTCTAGATGTTGTGATTAGTAGTGTCTTCAAATGTTTTGCAAAAAGTTAGAAATATATCTGAAGAGACCTGCATCAATCACCGATTACACATCAAATGATCATTCAGCTAGTGTATATGGGCAACGGGTCTGAATCCATTCTGGGCGATAATTCCCTTTCACCTGTAGCAGTTCTCCAATACAGACAACCCTTTCTAGAAAACTCTAAGTTCGTGAATTCCAACTTTATATCAAATCATTCCAATTGAATAGATATCCAAACACGCAAAACATCGGATATTTCTTCATTTCAGTACATAAGAATGTATTAATTGCAAAACCATCTCACCTGTCCGATTAAAATTTGTGCACTTAACCGTTTCCACTTGTATGCATATACAAACTTGACATATCTCGGGTTCTCAAACCTAAACATATTATTACCATACGCAAATAGTTCTATTAAATCGTACAATGGTAGTTTATCATCAAGACTCACATTATAATGTTGTTTTATACATGGTTTTAATGCTTGGATATTATATTTAAGGATTAACTTGAATAGATTTTTTATGTTATGGAGATATAACACAAAAATCTGAGTGTACTCTAAATAAACCGCGAAGCGGTTTATGATGACATTCACTCAGATTTTTGTGTTATATCTCCATAACATAAAAAATATATTCAAATTAATCCTTATAATTCAATTTACTAAAGATAATCTCTTCAACATTCAAAATTCATTTTGGGACTCTTTTGTCTATGAAATTATTACGCATTCATCTCAGCCAATCAGAAGCGACTTTACAAACGGCGACGCCATTTTTTCTTTTATGGGCTGATAAAGTAAATTTTTAAGCCAATGAAAATGCTCGTAACAAGCAAAAATGAATTATTAAAACATAACGTTACCGTTTAGATTTTCCCGCTAAGCGTGATATGCTGTTATTCTCAACGTGTCCGCACTCCTCCTTCTATAAGTATATTTTAATATAATCATACTCACCAATATCGCAGCTTTGAAGAGTTGTTAATGATTAAATAACTCCTCCTTCGAAAAGACCGTCTCAAGATATCGCAAAGACCACCCTTGTACAGTTAACATGGACATTTTTATGTGTGGATATTTTTGCAGTGTGCATCTACCTGTACAGTGAAATCATTCACAGGTAAAAATGCAGGTTTTGATATGTTCAGGAGATGTTTAAATCGAAGAGATAATATGATTTTGAGATATTTTAAATTTCTACGACATAAATAATTCCTGACTATTAAAACAAAATGACGTTATTGATATATTTTGAACATTATTTTGTCTATCATACCTTAAAGATGCTCCACCGCCGACAGAGCAAAAATGATATTAATCATTTGAACAATAATTGGTGTTTAATCGTGTATATATATTTCGCCTTTGTTGCATGCACAATCAGTACTTCATTCCATATAGGATATAGTGTCACGGATTTTTTTCGGGATGCAATTAATTATTTTTCATATTTTTAACTTGAAGTAAAATTAGAAGCTCAAACTTTTCAATGGTGGTAATGGTGTAAAGTAAGAAACTTTTGTAACTGAAGAAAAATACTAAATCGCCTGCTCCTGTTTTGATAGTGAAAAAATACCATTTGTCAGCGGTGGAGCATCTTTAATTGAGTCTTTTTATCTAAGTAACATGATGGCACCAATATATAGTGATTTGCTGATCCGCACACAATGACAAACTATGTCTGTCAGAAAGAAGGGACAACTCGTTACAAAAGACACGCAGTGATTATACAAAAATTGTTGACCGTTAATCAAAAACATGGCCACGTACATGAATTAGAACGCAAAATCTCTACAATTAAACGTGAGTGTAACTTTTGACGAAGTGAAAAGTATATCTACAAAATAAAAAAAGTCATAAAGAATTAGTAAGTGAAATGAACCACGTCTTATTTCATCATTTTAACTACCTCGTCATTTTCCTGAACTGTTATTGTTATTCTTACGTTGTTTTAATTGGCTGCAGAGACAATATTTATATTCATAATATTTTAAAAAGCATTCATGGCCTTTTGTTTTATGGTTTATACTTACAATGTTTCTTAGTCTTTTTTGCATTATAAAGCCGTTCAAACCCCATGTGGGACAATTTTCAGGTAAATTGTAGTCGGTGGTTTTCTCCGTATACTCCAGCCTTCCTCGACTAACAAAGCGCAAAACTGTTTTGCCTTTAAATGACATGGCTGTTGAAAGAACTTAAGTCAATCAACCCAATGTTAATGTTTTTAAGCATTGGTTGTCATATGTTTGACATATATTGGTGTATAACATACATTGGATGTTCTAGCATATCCAGTGGTGCACGTTAGCGCACCATGATGCTAGAATACCCAATGTATGTTACACATCAAAATATGCCAAAGATATGACAACCAATGCTTATATTTACATTTTAAGTCATTATCGTTTTGAAAAAAAGAAAATAGATAAAAATTAAGCATGATAATAAAACTTTTACGTCTGCATAGAGAAAAAATGTCAGTCGATGGAAAAGTCTATGATTTGGTTTGAAACACTGTGTGCCACTGGCCTGCAGTATGTTGTCATGGACAACCGACTAAACAATAGCAGTAGATGAAATAATCCTATCGATAAACCAGATATACAAAGAAAAATACAAAACTTCAATCCATTTCAAATATCTTAATAAGAATATATTGTCAAATTGGTCATTTTTAAGAATATTTTAACAGTTTTTGCAGTGAATTATCGCACTGACTTGAACCCAGTGTATACGTGACCTTTTCAACTTTGATTGTGATATTAATACGCCAGAGCCTAACTGCCAATATTGGTAAATAACATACATTGGTCTTAGCAGCAACATATAGGTACTGTGCAGTGGTAATGTAAATATATGTATATATCAACAGTTTATCGTATTATGATATCTTATGTCACTATAACAGAACTTAAAAGGAACAAACACGATTATAACAAATTAATTTGCATTGCATTTTAATAGTATTAAAATTACATGTGTTTTGCGAATCTCAATTAAATTCATATACAAACATGTAAGACAACAGACATTTATCCATATTCATAAGAATAGTTAGAAAACCGTCTTACTTTCCCGACAACCTCTCTGTAATTTAGCCTACATACAGAATATCATTTTTAAATGTCTGTGCAAATTAAGATGACATGTTTTTAATGTAATTAAGATGTGCACAGTTGGACTAAATACATAAGGACATCTGTCTTCGAGTTTTGATTCTAGTGTGTTTTCATACGATAATGATGCAAAGACATACGCTCTTTTTTCCTCAAAAACGGTTATGATGTTTTCCGTAAGTGAAGTGAAAATAATGAATTTATGACTTTTGTTGCAGTATATTTTTATTGAAACAAAAACAACAAAACAATTTGATGTGCGTTATGATATTGTTTAAGTTATCCCATGACTATGAATAATTGGAACGTAATCTTAGTCATTTCAGTGTCAAGTTATTGTTTATTTTCTGTTGTTTTATTGCCGTTGAATTACTATGTAATTGTAAAAGATCAATAAAAAAATAAATTAAAATGTAATAAATTGATAACAATGGAGGACAACAAATAGCATAATGACAGGATTTTAAGATAGGGCGATGTAATACAGTCCATGCCATAACTGGAATTCATTGATTTGTCACCAGTTTGATAATCACTGCCAAATCCTTAGTTATGGTAAATTGCGTGAGGGGTGGAAATAACATCAGTGATAGTAACTCCTGGATTATCGAGGATGACATTGGATGTACGTTTAACATTGGTGACATTGGGTGTCCTTCATTTCCGTACATAAGAATGTATAATACAAAACATCAAAAACATGTCTCACCTGTCCGACTCATCTTTCTGTACTTAATCGTTTCTACTTATATGCAAATAAAAAATAGACATATATTTACTCCTCATACACTATGTTATATCATCAACAAGCAGATAGATTTATTAAATTGTACAATCGTAGTCGATTATAAGAACTTGAAGTTGCAATGTATATAAGGGATATTGGACAGTCCTTCATGAGATTCGAACTCGAATCCGAGAGGTGGATACGTAAGTAGTTATTTAACGTCCTATTAACAGTCAATGTCATTTAGAAAGTGGAGACAAGTCTGAGTGCGAGGAGAAAAGCCACCGACCAGAGGTTGGTTCCAGATTGTTTCACATAGGATTCGAACTCTACACTTTGAGTGGATGGTTCGTTGTAATAGGCGGGACCATCTTAAGGAATCGTCCATTGCGGAACCAAATGGTGAAAATGTCTCTTGTCATATATCAAATATATAGTCCTATATACGATTGAACTCTTTGAGATAAATCACACCATATACATGTTGAACTGTACTTTCATTTAAATATGTTTTCTTTTAAATTTTAGTGGTTACACTAATTATCATTTATTCATTTATTCACTCATATTTCTTTAGAAGATGAACAGATATGACTCAATAGTTGGTTTAATTTGGAAGAACCATGCTGATAATTATTACAAATCTTTGAAGAATTTTGGCCTGACGGTTTTAATATGTTAAATAATATTAATCTTGTTATATTAAGATGGTCCGAAATTGTACGTTTTGTTAACATACAAAACAAGCTGCTTTGTCGAAAAGAGCTCATGTGGAGAAACATGCAAAACAGTGTAGGCGAGAATTTATCAGGTCTTTCATTAAATATTTCATTTCTATAATATATGCTTAAAAGAAAATTTAAGGGAATTAATATTAAGTGTGATATTTGTATACAGCAACTAGTTTTTTCTTTTCAGGCAGGATGCAACCTTTGAAATCTGCATGCAAATGTTAGTAAGGCTTCTAAAAGAAAACGTTTCATAACATTCAGTTACACCTTTTGTTTTGATGAATTTGAAAATATTTTTGTCATGTAATCTGAGTATACTCTAAATAAACCACTAAGCGGTTTATGATGAAACTACACTCAATTTTTTGTATTCAAGTTTACCCTTTTAACGTTAATCTTTTACCTGTAATTCCACTTTTAATGACGGACTATTTTCTCTTAGAAATTATTACGCTGCTGTATCAACCAATCAAATACGGCGTTATAAACGGCGACGTCAGTGTGTTACGTGGTTTTAAGCCAATGTAAATGCTTGTACAAAGGAAGATTAAATCATATAATCACAATTTGTCATATCTTATTCCATCCAGCGAAAATACCGCAGTCTCCCAAAACACGCACAACGCACTTCATACACACTACACACCGCATACATGAGAGGCCGTCCTTACATGACCCTTGCTCTTAATAGGACGTTAATTTATCAAACAAACAATATTGCGAAAAGCAAAAGAAAAAGCAATTATAGAATGATATCGAATGCATCATTTTTATACTACTATCCAAGATCAAATAATTATGGTATTTATTTTGCTGAAAATGCTAGATTCTGCATATTGAATGCATTTTCGTCAGGTGAGCAAAAATGCAAGACCTATTCTATATATCTACATAAACTAGATGACAATGACAATGAAAAAAAAAGATTTTTTTGTGTAATGGTATTTTCGTTTCAAATTCCTCAGGTGTGATTGTTCTACATCTATAGTCTATAATCATTTGCAATAAACTTTTCGATATTTTTGTGCATATATATTTATTAGCGGGGATGGACATGAAAGCTAAATTAAAGCTAAATTTCCTCACCAAGAATAATTCTACTTTTTCAATAATGTAAATGAAATGAAATGTAATGAAAGATGACTTATATTAGAATGAATTGTTTGTCGACTGTGAAAAGAGCACTTTTGAGTAAACTTTAAACTTTAAATTTGATGGAACGTTTATTCAAAAAATATTTGGGTCATTTTACAGCGAAGACAATTAATATAAGAAAATTCCCATTATTCCATATTAGTCAACGAAATTATTGTCTCATTTCTTTTCACATCGTAATTAAACTCTAGATATTGGTGAATTAGTATTCTTAACCTATTATGTATATATTTCCAAAACAATCTAGTATTCTGATTTCCATGGAAAGACTTTATTGTGTTTTTGATATTTTTGCATGGAACCAAACTCCCACCGATATTCCATAAAAGCGGGAACAATGCCGCGACAACCAGAGAGGCGTCTGCGTAAGTTTACTTATCACGAAATGGCATGCAAATTAATATAATGCATATTTTTAGAAAAAAAAACAGCTTCCGAATGTCCTCAATGTGTTCAACATAGTTTATTATGCATAAATGTGAATCATAATTTCTTACATAAGCATTTATGAATGTATAATGAACATAACGTTTAGACCAAACATTTGACTGCCAGGTTGACACAAATTTATGTGACCGATTGCTCTAGATTTCAAATAAAAAAACACACGCACAATACAGTCTGTTGTGGCCGTTTTATTTTTAATTTAACGTTTTATCGGTTTTTCGACATTTTACAGTCAACTTTGTCATGCTTATGTAAATTGCGTATAATGCCCCATGACCTTGTCAGTCTATGAGTTTGATACTTTGACATTATACCAGATTGCTTTATTTATTAATTTACTATTTTTAGGTAATTCTCCCCTGCCCTCACATTATATTGGTGTATAATTCAATTTCAGTTGTAACGAGTATTTTCATTGGCTTAAACATTTACTTTATCATTCTATAAAGGAAAAAATGGCGTCACCGTTTGTAACGTCGCATCGGATTGGCTAAAGACGTAATGGTTTCACTGAAAAAAAGAGTCCCAAAATGAATTTTTAATATTGAAGATATTATCTTTAGTAAATTGAATTATAAGGATTAATTTGAATAGATTTTTTATGTTATGGAGATATAACACAAAAATCTGAGTGTACTCTCATCATAAACCGCTAAGTTAAGTTATTCCTAAATAAAATGCCCATTTGTATCATTTGCCTTGTATATCGATTTGTCCTGATATTATTTGAAACCCACTATAGCAAGGACGTATTTGAGAAGGATATGCCACACTGGGTTTTGGGCAAGTAGCTTTTATGTGTGTGCACGGACCTGACGTTGGTCGACGACTGATTTTCCTGAAGCGTGCTGTCATTTCATGAGCTGTCGTATTTTTTAACGAAAATGTAAGACATTTCTTCTAAATCTTCCGTACTAAACGTTGTGAAATTTAATCAACTTTACATTGGTGTTTCGATTGACTCGGTAAGACAAGGATTTGTTGAGAAAAATGTTTTTTTATTCCTGGTTCATAGGCGTCTCGCGTGGTGTTTACATGTAGTAGTGTAAAAGACAGTGACAAATCCTTCTCACTTATAAATCCTTGCACTATAGTAAGAGAGTGTCGAATATTTTAGTGTTCGTTCACAATTAAGTAACACTTTTTAACCTTCAAATCATATTTGTATGTCTGTCGCGATAATACTAACCGATTATCATATGTTGTGATTTGTTAAGATTGAATTTGATTTATTGTTGTCATAGTCAGTGCGTGTGTAACACCGCGTGAAGTAATGCAAAGGTCAGACTGGGGTTCGAACGCGGTACCTCCAAACACTAATCGAATGCACCATCATTTATGTACCCTAATTGCCAAATATCGAAAAATTCTAGCGCTAAAATTGAACATTGTCTTGTTTTAAGTCAAAATCTCTGTTAATACGCCTAGTTAACCATTCTGACATCTGAGGGGCCGCGGTGGCCGAGTGGTTAAGATGTCCCGACATATTACCACAAGCCCTCCACCTCTGGGATGCGGGTTCGAATCCCATGTGGGGCAGTTGCCAGGTACTGACCGCTGGTCGGTGGTTTTTCTCCGGGTACTCCGGCTTTCGTCCACCAACAAACCTGGCACGTCCTTACATGACCTTGGCTGTTAATAGGACGTAAAAATAAATAAACCAAAAAAGTGACATCTGATCAAAAACACATCCTTATTAATATCACTCCGCTTCATAGACATTTCGACCCAGCAGCTGTATACAATCTAGCCTGTTGTGCTCTTTGTACGAGATGACTTAAATCACGAATATTATTCTGACAGCTCTTGCACTCTATTTCGTCCACTTAAATACTTCTAAGACTCTGGAACTGAAAGGCAACATTTCATGACATTTCAATTTATTTGCATGTTTTGTATTATCGACTACAATAAATATTTGACAAAATTTTCAAATCTTAAATGAACATGTCTATCTAGGGGCTAACTACCATGTTGAATATTATAAACAATGCATTTACAATTGTTCTATTATTCATCGTATTTCGCCAAACCTTACTACTGCGTCAAACATGACCACCCAATAGACTAATAAAACAGTTGTTCTTTAAACCCAAATAGCCTTCGTACACCGGTGAAGGTATGTTGAAATTGACCATTTGGTACTTTGAGTTAGTGGTCTTATTAAGCAGGTTGTCGTAATACAAAGATTGTCACTAAGACCAGGTTTTGACTGTTTAATAACTATCAATATCATCATAGATGCCGCACTGCTATAATCATACATTTGTTCCGACAACTCTGTGTTTTGAGTTGAAATCTCAAGTAAGGCAGTTGCCAGACACTGAAACGTAGGCCGGTGGTTTTCTTTTATCTACTCCGGCTTCCTCCAAATCATAAACCTCACACGGCGTTGATAATACTTGATTATGAGTTTATGATCTGACTCAAAGGTGAAATTAGCAAACTAGGCATAATTACTTGAAAATGAGCATGTAGTATACAACGACTGATAATTAATTATGTAAGCATTGAAGCATATATTTATCTTTAACGTCTAAACGTATATAACTTACTATCTGGAATAAATTAATATCACACTGTCTTCACATCAACATAAACTAACTTTTCACAGCTGACTAATTAATAGCTAGAACAGATTTTTTGTCTTGGGCACGGCAATTTTTGTATATGTAACGATTTTCAATAACCGTTGTTGATAATTAATGCAAGTGCGTGTAGATCAAAAGCATCTCTTATCACTATGCTATTTACCGGACAATATGTAACGATTTCCATCACTTTTGTAGAAGTATTCTGCTAGTGAATATAAGTCCAAATCATCTGTTATCTCCATGTTAATTAACATCACAACCGTGTCAAAATATAATTTATTCATAATTTAAACTAACACAAGTGTAATCGATGGCGCTTAAACAGATACACTCTCGTACTTCTTAAAAAGTTCAGTGAATGAATTAAATACCTTTTGATGACCTTGGATACCACAATATTAAATGCAATTCAGAATCTCTACAAAGGTGTGTGCTTTTTTAGTAAATGTATAAATTAAAATATTTTAATTCGATCTTGGTTATAACGCGCATTTCTATTGGCTTAGCATCAGCAGCAGCCGATCAAAGAAAAAAAACCTCTTGTCGTTCAATCGAATGATGCAATGGCGCGATCATTGCATGAAAAAATAGTCTTGCAATAAATTTGAAAATATGCATCTTTTATTTAAAGTGTATTGAATTATAAGGGTTAAATTGGAAACATTAATGTGATAAAGCTATAAGCACAAATATGTCATTTTCACTCTAAAAAATCATAAAACCTTTTGCGATTTATTTAAGGTAAACTAAAATTTATGTGTATTATCCACATAACGTAAAATATAATCAAATTAATTCTAAACCATTTTGACACTCTTTATTCAATTTATTTATATTTCTATGTACCTTTGCGGGTAGGTTTTGGTTGTGACGTCATGCGTTTGTTAGCGCAAAATTATACTTTTTTATAGATGAATTTCGTTCACAAAACGTCACAATAGGTACAATTTCAAAAATCACAATTAAATCTTATCAATACAAATCATATAAGAAATTCATTGTAAAATATACAACACCTTCACCAACCATGCTCTATAGAAGTGAAAATTTAATTTCCATTTCTGACGTAATATTTGACTCTATAATTTTCGCTATTCATGCTTGATTTCATTGTAGAAAAAAACCAATAAGTTTCTAGTGAAAACAATTCTGTATATGAATAGATCTATTACATATAGAATCTTAAATGAGAGATATTTTCATATAAGATTTTATGAAACTAGTCTTGGCGAGCGAAACTTTAAACCTCGTGACGAATCCGATAAAGTTCTATGTAAAATAAAATAAAATTATCATATTTTGGGAGCCTTGGCGAGTCTCATAAAATCTCATATGATATGGAAATAAATATAGGATCTTAGATGAGCGTTCATTTCATATGAGATTTTATGAAACGAGTCTAAGAAGGGTTTTTTTGCGAGCCTTGGCGAGCAAGAATTAAAACTTCGAGACGAGTTTCATAAAATCTCATAAAATGAACACAAATTTAAGATATTTTTTATCACATAACTACAAATACCTACATAACAAAGAATTTCACGTCAAAGTGTATTCCGAAAATCAAGCTGAGGCCGCCATTTTGTCCCGCCATCATCGTAATTCTGACGTTACGTCATTTTTTCTGACGTTAATTTATTGTTTCTGTTTGACGTCACAATGAGTTTTCAACCAATAAAAATCGCTCCAGGTCATATTACACCATTGATCTATGTAAAAATATTACACGGGCGAAATCACTAGATAATCAGGCAGATTATGTGATAAAGTATTGTATCACAAAACTGCAACAACCTACATTCCAAAAAATATAATCTTTAAAATGCGTTGCAAAAATCCAGCGGAGGCCGCCATTTTGTCCCGACGACCTTGAATTCTGACTTCAGATCACTGTTTCCTGACAGAACGTTAATACATCATAATGCAATCCCAACCAGATAATAGCGCTCCAGGCAATAATACATTAGTAACACATGCAAAAACATTTATTGGGCAAAGCCACTTGATGTCAGGCATGTTATGGGATAAATTATCTAGTTTTGCATGGATGCCATGATTTGATAAAAACGGGATTTCGTCTCCTTACATAGCGCCTTCTTACATAGCGTCTCATTATATAGAAACGAAATTGAAATTGTTTCCATAAAAATTGCTTATTTGATAAGTGAATCTTACATCGGTGGATATGGTATATGAAATTTAGTAAACTCGGCAGACAATAAGGCATCAGAACGTCCCGATTATTAAACTCGTTCTTCCTAATTTCATATCACATGACCATTCATGTAAAATGTTCTATTTATCATTATTGATTTAGTATTGCCCTCGATAACGACTTGAACGATTTATAATCGGTCGTATTAGAATAAAGCTTGAATCGAGTGAAGTTATAATCCCTGCTCATGCACATCCTTCGACTTTCTCTTTGGTTTTATTGGAATCTGTCAGGGTAATTTGAAGAAATTTCCCTTTCCCCGGCAATATAACCGCGTTCCATTGTACTTTTTCAAGATGCTTATATTGACTTTAATATCATGCCATAGGTAGCATTTTCACTGTCCGTCTATCCTCTTCCGATAATATGTGTTTATGCTGAGAAACACAAATCCTCTTCTGTCTGGTAGACGCATGTAGTTTCCATGGATTCAGCAATGTACTGTCAATTAATGTGTTCAGGTCATTTCCGTTGAAATACAAAGTGAAGATCTTCCCAGAATTCCACGAGGCAACCATAAGATATGTGTCCAATGCACAAATCCCAGAGGAAACACCTATTCGACCATCGTCAACTTTCCAAAGGGTTGTTCCATCGAAATCGAGGCACCTGATATGCGGATCGTGATATGATTGATCCGTTATGAACACTTTTTTCTCTAATGACGTCATTGTTATATACGTGAACTTCGTTTTTAGATACGATTCGTCTAAAACAATCATCCACACTTCGCCATCGGTTTCAAAAATCTGAAGCTCAGAATGAGAGCAAATAGCTACATTTCTGTCATCTGACGCAGCTGCCTTACAGGCAATATTAGTCTTGAGCTTTTTCCCGACTTCCACAACGCCATCTTGGTGCACCTCACACTTCATCAGTTCCTGGGATTCTGGGATAGAAATCATTACCGAGTCCTGCATCAATGAGATGGGTACTACGTCATAGGGTGCTGGGGAGATGCTTGTTTTACATAAAAATTGTAACGAAAGGCTGAACACAGACACAACTGCATTTATGTGGTCGACAATGAGAAGTTTCCCTGAGGGTAGTATCGATATACCTGTAATCCATGATGGTTTTCCTTGGAAAGGAATCTGGAGGGTCTGCACTGCACTTTCCACTGGATGTTTTAATCTGTTTTGATCTTGATCTTGAGTTGTTTCCTTTGTTGTGCATTTTGTTTTGTCTTTGTGATGGCTCATCATTTCCTCAATTTTCCTCTTTAGTGATTTCACCTCTTCATGCATGTGTTCCTCTGACTGATCCAGGACTTCTAACCCACTGCGTCGCCGTTCTATCATATCTTCAATCGAATTGCATTGCTGGAGGAGAGAGTCTACGTCATGACCATCACTTTCCTCGATCGGTGATTCTTTTGTATTAGCCTCATCCTGTCTGTTTCCATACTCTCGTACCTCGTCGCGTGTTATTACACTATGACACCGTTGGTGACGTTCACGACACAGGGCGCATATATATTTCAAATGATCGATACAGAAAAGGTCAAGGTTATTTTCGGGATGATCCTGACAGGTTTCCGTAGAATTTTCTTTTTCATTGTTATAAGCGTCGATCATAGAAATAACCACGTGATTATTTTCGAGCTGATCTGCCCACACTTCCGGATTATTCCGGACATGCGCAGGTATACTAACAGGTCGCCGACATATGGGGCAAACGTATTCCCTTTTCCTCCGATTTGGATGATTTCTTCCAATTATGTAGTTGTTGATACACTTCTTACAGAATGTATGTAGGCATGGTAACGCCTTTGGCTCTTGAAAGACTTCGAGACAAATTGTGCATGTAATTTGATCTTCTACTGTTCTCAAAATAGCAGTTGCCATGTTGGTATCAGAACTATCCGTATTGTCTGTATCCTGGAAAAAAAAGGAATTGTTTAAAAGCAATCATCCTTGATTTGTGGAAATTGTGGCTTTCTTTAATTCTCATTGAATCTATCTGTGCGTATAAATAAAAAAAATGCACATATTACGTGTGATTAATGTCATGCAGCCTCTCACTTTGTCGTTTTCTTTTCTTCACAATTGAATTGTTCCATAATTCATTTTTAATTTAGTAAAAATGTTACAATTTCCGTTCTTCAAGATACATGTAATATTTCCCTGAGACTATTTTACTAGAACATTCTTTATATCTTTGACATAACACATTTTACCTTTAATCATCTCTATTCCTTTGAATTAACTATTTTGATCGATCGAAATGACAAAACTGCTAGCAAAAACTAAAATTGCACACGCATAACTATAACTTGTTCTGAATACACCACATAGCTGAAAGGATGTCAATGTCAAATCGTCGAAAATGATTTAATGGTCGCTAAAATTGCATTTCTTTACTTCAAAGCGTGTCAGTCAAACTCAGAAGAAAATTGGCCAAGGACAGACGGGTTTTCATACAGAACGATCACACACGATTTAGCTTTTTGGTTTTATCCTGTGTCATGATTACACTGAACGTTTTTTCCCCGTATATGTGTTGTGTGAGTTTCGTGATATTATATACATATTTTTTAAACATGCTTTGATATACATATATATCAGACTATTAAACATACAAAGAATTGTTAAATATAAGGTAGAGATATGCATTTACATAATGTCATATATCACTGAAACCGTTATCGTAACAGGTGAATCACATTATCAGAATGAGGTTTGCCAAACAATGGACTTGTATTAAATAATGTTAATGTATGTAGTATAGATATACTAACATAGGCTATTGTCATTGATTTATATAAACATTGCTGATTCCTAATATATCAAGTCGACCTTTGCTATAGTTGTTACTATTAACGACCTTACGCTAGCGAGATGCCATAGATGCCATGTACTTTAGCTGGGAGAGTTCCAACGCGAATTCAGAAAATTTGCGAATAACTTTTAAAAAGGTAATTTAAATGCGCGGTTGTCAGTAAGAGTTCTTTTTTAATAATTTCTTATTTTTTTGTCAAACAATATATCAATTTTACACTAATTACATAATCATGAAATATAAATATAGTTATCTTTCATGAACATCTTTCACTCTGCCATTCTTTCATTCATCAGTATAATTACTTTGTTTAAGTTTTTTGATAGAGAGGGAGGGGGAGAGAGAAAATTAAATAAAGAACAAAGAATTGGGAAGGAAAGAAGGGAATAACTTAATATCTCAAATTAAATTATGTATGAGACCGTGTTTGATTTACGTGAGCCTTTATAAATGGCCCCATAGCCTGGTGGACTTGACAATTTTGTAGAAACATACAATAGACAGATTGACACCTTCATCATTTCTATGAATGCCAAAGGACTTCAATGTGTTCCCAGTACGTACTCCGGATCAGATGGTAACTTTGATTCATAATTTAGTGAATGCTCAACATATGAAAGAAATGTAATAAACGCACCCTTTCATTTGAATGTATGATAAGTAAAATTGCTATTTTCGTGCTTGTTAATATCGTATCAACATATAACATCTTACTCTTCATTGAAAAATTGCAAAACTTTTCAAAACTTGAACATTGCAAATATTTATTAGACGTTCAATTCTAAAATGTAGAATATTTATTTTAGTACCAAATTCATCTCCGATATCTACATGACAAAATTTAATACGTATTTTATTCTCTTTTTGGATACCAGGCTATCGTTCAGTTTCAATAGGAAACTTTATATAAGAGGTGCGAAAATTTGTAATAATAATTTTGTTCTAATCTGACAACTTTGTTAAATAACTGTTGAAAATAAATTATTTTTTAAATTTTAATAAAACCGACCTTTATATCCCTAGGTTTATATCTTATTGATATCTTCAGTATGATGCATTGTGATAAATCGAAAATATAAATAGAATTAAAATTTTCATAAGAGAACAAAACACATGAAACAATGATTATATTTATGGTATATTATTTTTTATTCTATTAATGCTATTACTATATATGGTATATGATATAAATGTACAGTAATATGTAAATCAAAAGATACAAACCTGTTGATATAGACTGAACCTCACTGAGAAGTATCAAATAAGGTTCTCCTTAAAACCGGGGCTTGAACCCGCCGAGATCCAACACAGATGGCTCTTACAAACACAGATAAAGAATGATAACTTTACCTTCTGTTCGTATACATATGTATAACATCACAAAAATATATATATATATATATATGTGTGTGTGTGTACCGTGCGTGTTCTATTAATGATATTACTAATAGCTCTCATACAATCAGCCGTCGTTAAATAAAAAAAAAATTATATTTGCATATAACACCTGTAATCCATTCCATTTCATTACCGTGCTGCATAATCATGAGATCAATATTATAATTAAAGAATAAATGAACGTTAAATTAATAATTTCAAAATAACGTTATATATGTATATCATACGGCTCGTTAAAGACCTTTACTGAGGGAATCGTGTGACCGAGACTGAAAATACCTCTCAAATGAAACAGTTACGTCAGTTAAAGTTATCCATGCATAAGGAATGTTGCCCTTTGGCGCTAATAAGACATCATACAAAATCAACTAACCAATGACTCATTTTGTATTAGTGTACGGCCAGCTAAACTGATTAAGTCATTGGGCTTAGTATATGATGTTCTGAACGTCTCTAGCAAGTGCACTTAAAGGGGGTTTCCTTTATCTGGCTTATTTCTGCTCATCTCCATGTTGTCATCTGAAGGAAAAACTGGGAACCGTACTAGCAGGATTTGATACAGTGTGTTAAAATAAAACACTTACCTCTATAATAATATTTCAATATGCCTCTGTCTTACAGAATCATTTCTGGTATAACACAGGATGCCACGACTACCGCTTTTCAGCGTAGGCTCTAACAATGCCTCATCTGGTCGCTGACATAACCAATAAGATGCCTACTCCTTTGCACCTTTTGCTAAACGTCTGGTTACCACATTTATAACTGTTTCGGTTTCGCCAAGTGTGTGTGTGGTCCAATTTGATCTTTTGACCTTAACACATGACCCCACGATTACGAGCCAACACTTGTCTATGCAAGCTTCAACTACACCTCGTCTCGTTGTTGCAATAGTCAGAAAGATGTTCAATCAACAGCTTCTGCCAAACCTCTTCTGGCTTCTTCATGCCTCTGTTGGCACAAGTGTATGTGGTATTCTCCAATGTGATTCGGGTCAACCCAATCATTTGTACAATTTTGAATCCGAAACCAATTAGAATGTAATATGATTGGTATTGCATGCCTGGCTTCTGAATATGCCGAATTGGCCCCTTTGACTCCGATCCTCTTTTCCTTCTATGGGTCAGTCCAACCATTTGTAAAGTTCTGAATTCACATCCTATAAAGATGCTACTATTGCAATATGAGTGCTTATCTCATGCTTAGGCGCAGGGCAGAAATCGTTTGTATAGAGATATCCAAATTGATCAATTTGGCCCCCACCCCTCAGGTCCAGAGGGTCAGTATGATCATATGTACAATTTCCAGGTCCCACATTATAAGGATGCTAAGAACTTTTCGACCTAAAGGCGATCATTTTTAAATCCAAAAATAAATATCAGACGTTAAATGACCGCTCTTATTTCGTGGAAATGTAATTATCGCGTTTAAATCGTAAAAACAAACTACACGGTATAATGTACGAAATCGAAATATAAACTTGCTAACCGACTTTGAACAGCAAACTTGTCTACAAAGTACACCAAAAGAATTTCCTTTATAGATAGGTGTCCTTTAAACAGAGGTCAATTATATAGTAATTTTCACCAAATGGTGTTTAGGAGTTTGTCCTTTGTAGACAGGTGTCCTGTATATAGAGGTGTCCTTTGTAGCAATTTTGGCTGAAGATACAGTAATACTGTATAACGTGGCGTATTCGTGGAAAATTTCTTGTATTGAAGAAGCTTTGTTGTTGCATTCGTTGTTTTAGAGCAACAATGAAAATAGCGAACATCTCATTGTGATACAGTATTCGTATAAACAAAAGCAGACGTTATATTAGAATATTAATACTACATTTTAGATGACTTTTGTTATTGATAGCATTTACCAATGCTATAAAACTAGTGAAAACCAACTTTATTTCGCGTACGAATTACTTTCGCAAACTTTGTGCTCAAAGAACATTCGCGAAGCTTTATATGTAGACTACTTCCATTAAAATATAAAGAAAAATAATCTTCGCAAACTTGTTTTGAAATGGAAATTGTAAAATTTATTAGCCACGAAATAAAGTTGGTTTACAGTAAATATTTATTCCAAATTTCTTTAATAAAAAGATGTAAGGAATGAACGATAAAAAACACAAATAATTTGTTCTGTTTGTTCATACACATTTAATATAGTTTACCGGTGTAGTTAAAGCAACAGAAGCGATGGGGGCTAACATGCCATCCATACAGCACCGGTTTCATAATTCATTGCATGCCTAACATTTAATAATAATCAGGAACCTTTCTAGACCTACTACATTAATAGTTAAATACTGGTTATCGCCCCATCTTTGCGTCGCAGTCACAGGTTATATAATTATTCCTTCAACTTATAAATACTTAAATATTCCCATTCATGTATACAGTCTGTCTTTACTCGTGACAATCTGATTTGGATCGGTCGTCCAAACGCTTGCATGGGTGCATCATTCATATCATTTCCGCATAGCGGCAAATGGAAATTACTAAAATTCCAACATTTGCACTTAATTATATTTGTAAATATGTATCACATAAATAGAGCATTGTTGTTATTGACTCCAAAATGTTGACTAATTTACCCCTGAAGTGTCATAATGAACTGATCTAGTTTTTTTTTATTTAGAAGAGTCTAAATGTGTATCCAAGGGTAATTGTAAGGTAAATCTACAAAATGAAGACTCCACAAAATACGTTTTGCTGTACAGACGAATTTTCTATATACGTAAAACTGCTTGAAAAGGAAGACTGAAATTTTGATTTGTTTAAATCTCGTTCAAATCTCGCTCACTACCATTAAGTTTCCTTTTAAAGTGGAATTAGTGCAGCTATAAAATTGTGGAATATCTCATTTTTGAAAAAAAATAGTCCATCATCTCCCTATGAGCAATAAATAATGTTTATCCCGTGTAGAATGGAAATAATTTGAAACCATCCTTAAATGGACATATAACGATTATGCACTATGGCTTACACATACATAAAAGGAATACTACATACTGTCTTAATCCATTCACCCCTGTAGACAAATTTAGATTCTTCCAGTTCAAAAGCTGGAATAGTCCATTTTGGAATCCCAGGGGTGAATGACTGAAAACCTTCCAAAATAGCACACTTTGTAACAATTTGATTATAAATCCGATTGACGTTAGCACAAACATTTAGCCTACACACAAATGACACAGTCTACAAGTATCGTACTCACAGCTAACATTAAAAACAAAGGTATGAAGGTCACCTTCGTTTTAACACATTATTAAACATTACCCGTTTTATGCCCGAACACTTGTTGATAAAATGTTACTTTTATCCGTACAGAAAATCATTTCCTAAGGCATTCATTTAAATACAGAAGAACCCGTATACACCGGACAAACATACTTTGGATTGCAATGTGGAAAAACATGTTTTTGATTGCAATATTGGAAAACTAAAATCTTCACCACTAGCTAGAAACGTTGCAAATCACAAAAGATATCAACTTTGTAGAATCCATGGGAAAAAATTGAAGTTTTCTGAAGTCCGATTTAACAGGTTCCAATGCGCTAGCATACACACATATTCCATACAACGGTGCTCCAAAATAATAATAATCATAGATATATATGGCGTATAAACATGGTACAGTAATCGCTACAAATAAAAGTAATTTACGTTTGTATAAACTCCCATACACATACATAAAGTCACTTTCACTTTTTACATTCAACACTCTTGCACAAATGCACTATTATATCTACATGTAGTCATAAGTTAGTAATGAGAATCACATAAGTATATACAACATATATTTACGCAACTAGCACTCAACGTCATACTTTAATCACCATACATTACCAAGTATAACTACACTGATGTTAAAACCCATACATAATGTGCTATGATTAGCAACAAAAAAAGTCAAGCGATATTTGACACGGGGCTGTCTACAATTTCTCAAAAAGGATATTTAGACTCCGAATCTATATAGGTTTGTAAACCCAAACAAGTGTACTGTTGAAATTCATAAGCTTGCAATACCTTTAATACTCAGTAGTTGCAAAAAATATATAATAAACAATTATTGCATTTTAATGAGGTCAATGCATGTTTTATTGACCAAAGAAAATTATCGACCGAGAGCGTAGAAACTAGCTCTTTAAGTATTTAATACTGATGTAATTACGTTCTTGATGTAATTATGATATTTATTTGGTACTAGTAGTATTTTCTTTTAGTAGATAAACCTATTTCGGAAGTGTGATGTAAATTACTAAAGTTTACAGAAATATTATCTTTTTATCATTGTTATTTGGGGGTCAAACCACAACGTTATTTAAATGTTTTGAATAAAAGAAACTTTGACTTTATACCTGCTGCTATAATGAATTTATAACTGGAAGACATCATCTTTTGATTTTATAGTGTTTTATGATTTACAAAAGTAAAGCATCGGTATAAATATTAAGCTATGAAAACATGGTCGAAGAATTTTTCATGATGTTAAATTTCTCCAGTAAAATTTTGATTTTTTTATATTATTGATTGTTTTTTGGCGGAACATTTGGCTGAAAGCTGCATCAAAAGGAAGCCTGTCTTGGCTTGTGTAGATACCTCTCGGATATCCTGGCTCATAGAATATGGTTGTCCCTTAGTGGTTGAGTTTCTTGAAGTCAGCCTATTAACACTAGAGTGCTATATTTCTCATGCCTGGAAACGTCGCAAATACATAGAAAGACATGTTCAAGTCACATTTACACATTTCTGTACATCATACAGGGATCAATTCACTCTTGCACTTAAATCATTCACATTTCTGTACATCATACAGGGATCGAGTCATCTTTCCACTCAAATAATTCACATTTCTGTACATCATTCAGGCACCAATTCACTCATTCCACTCAATTTATTTATACTTCTGTACATCATACATGGCTCACGTCAACCGTCCGCATAATTCACTCACCTGTACAATATACAGGTCATTATTCCACTCCTTATTCATTCACAAATGTTCACATTATACACAGAAACTGAGGTAGATACGGCTGTATAGTAAGTGTTTCCCGTACAATAGAGAATCATGATATTATAAAAACGCCCCACAAAACTACAGTAGTCTAGTTATCTCCCTTACATTCCGCATACATTTTCCCAGACATTTGTAATAAACATGTCGCATTTAAATGCTAATTGGTATATAATATGAACGGTATATGGAAATTGGTTTCTAAATGTAGATTTTAAAAGATTAATTTGATCAGGATGTTATATATCCATACTCAATCAAGCATTAATGGTAAATATTGCCTTGCAAGAGTTGTCTTTCATAACACAGTAAGTGGTTTTTACTCTAAAACGCGGATGTGGAGTAAGGGAGATAACCAGACATAAGTTATCTAAATATATACTTATCATACACAAATTCACTTTTAATAAACACTGAGTTAAACTTAAACATGAAACGTATAAAAGCTATCTTATTTACTTTCTTACTTTGTACATGTGACAATGAATAAATATTAAAACATACGTAATTCCCCAATTGATTACGCCATCTACAGCCGTAGCATTTGGTTTGTTGTTATGTTTGTAGATTCTCGAAAATAGTTTGTGCTACTTCACAAAATACTCGTTATATGTAATGAGGAAATGTCACGTCAATCCGTCGTCAAATGTTGTCAATGACCACAAATTACTCATATATAATTAAGTATAAATAAAAAAAGAAAATATATAAGATTAGAAAGCATATATGGGTATATAACGATACCATGTATTTAACGTAAAAAAGTTGTTTTCGTGAAGTTCAATTTATGTTTCATAAATTTAATTTGAAAATAACTTTTTATTTTTAAAATGCCTTGATATAGAGGAATATTATGTGTAATAGTGTTGTATATTTGAATGGTTTTGTTGAAGTATACAAAATATGAGGGGAAATCAATACCCTGTAATAATTTGTGAGTTCATATTATTCACAAAAATGTGATCACCGGTACCATGAGTTATAGTGCGTGATTCCGTGCGAAACTTGAAATCAAAACCGTTTAATGACTTAAAGCTAGAACTATGTATCTCTTAGTCATACACATGAGTACGCTAATTAGCAATTAATTCGATGATAATAGTATGATTACTGCAATCAAAACTATTTTTGTGGGCGATTTAATTTCGCGAATGATCAGAAACCGTGAAAACCGATCACCGCGAATAGAGTTTTTGTTTTACCTGATTTTGTCTTGCCTATGCAATATGATTTAGAATCGTTTCAATTTCAGCAGATTTTACATTTTTGAGATTTACATTTTTGATTAGAGAAAAAAAATTCTAAAATTCCTTAGCTACATCAGATTTCTAGAAACTACGAGTAGATCCGGCTTGCGTATTATTAATATGATTTTATCATTATTGTCTATGACGTCCTCCAGAAGATAGTTGATTTATAACTTTATCGTAGGATTAAATTTTTTGTTTGGAAATACATTAGTTAAACATTAGAGAAGTAAGTCAAGGGTTTTATGCTAATGTCGAGGGGGTAAAACAATAGCGAAATACTAAATATCTATGGCGTTTAGTATAATTGGTCCAGATTAAAATGAACCATATAGGGACTCTCATTGGATATAACGTAGATAAAACTACACGAGTAAATACTTTGGGTCTGTGGATTTAAGAAGTATGGCGACAATATTTACTTTATTAAAGTTATAGGAGAAGTTTTGAGTCTGTTGCAATGGTTACAGTTATTGATTTCGCAAAACATATTTACGGAACAAAGCTATGTCTTATTATGAAGGTATTGGGACAATGCAGCCTTTTCTATGAAATAGACTTTCTGGATTAATTGATAAGATATTTATCCTTTGCTTAACATCACGCCCTTGTAGTATGTCTGTTTAATGATATGCAAGTTCACGAGGTCAAGTTAAAAGGTCATGAAACAAGTTGTAAGCGTAATACTATGGAAGTTATAAAATACGTCAATTGGGATTGGTTCAAGATTGTTTCATGGTGCATGCACTGGGTTATTGCCATCATACGGATGGCGTAATAGCACGGTTACGATGAGCAAAATAGTTCTGTTTTTAACTTCTGGTACCATTATGAGTATTCTCAACATTTGATAGAATAAATGTTGACTTACTCCAAACATGATGAATCCATAAGTGGTTTCAAATGTTCTGTTACAGTATCACGAACAAAACCTTCAACAGAATCCTTACACAAAACAATGATTCTAAATGAACATGTCCCTTCAACGACGTTTGAAGTCCTTATTCTTCCGTATGTTGCCATTTTGTTTTCAACATTTGAAAAACAAGACGTTTGGCGAATATATCTACATTAGTCTTCTTATGTAGTCTTTCTTGCCAACTTTTGAACCTCATTTGCTGACGTGCAATGATGTGCAAAGCGTATCATCACTTTGCATCCCATGTTGGCACCTCATAGTCTGACAACGAAGAACACACACAGTTCACTGACTTTATCCCGCTTCAAGTTCTTCTTGTCTGTCTGATGTGATGCGCCATACAAACTTTAGAGTATCAACAAGATTTCAACTCAGTTATCCACTACTATTGGTTGATGAAAGAATCACTTCGTTATTCTATCCAAGGATTTAAATCCTTGTAGTAAAAAACCTCCTCTCATAAGTAGTGTTCCCCTTCATTGAACAAATCTAGTAGGTGGGGAGGTATTTCATTTGAATGGTCCAGACGTATACATAGCACCCTCTCAGCATGTCTTGTACTAATTGTCCGAAGATCAGTCACCTTCATTAAGATCTTAGCCCAGTGAACAGGCTGTTGTGGCCGCTTTACTGCTACGTATCGTTTGAAGGCACCTAGCACATCATCCTGGAGTTTCTCTACCGCTTCAGGTTCCTTTAAGCCAGAACGATCTGAAATGAAATGGCATAAAGTCTGTTAAAATCACAAATAAAGGAGTTTAAAGACCGTTTTTGAATTTTTAATATCCTTGATTTTCTTCCTTGAAATGAATGCCTATACAAAGTAATTACACAGTTATGATATCATATTAATGTAAAAATCAATGTCATTTGTTATAGATACATGTACATGTAATATCACTTCATATCTTGCACCAAAACTTAACCAATGTTGGGTGAATGAACATTATTTACCTGACTGCATAAGTAGAACTGCTGCTAAGAGAGCTAACTCCGTCTTGTCGAGGTCTAACTTCGCTAAGCCGACAGCAAACTCGAAAATAGGTTCCACAAGAATGCCTAACCCTTCTGCCTTGATTTGGGATTTGTGTAACGTCATGCCATTATGCATGGTGAGTGTCTCCTGTTCCTGGTCATATTTACAGGCCGCTCGAAGACACATGATCTCCATACAGCAGGATTTCAACAGTAAAATTTGGTCATCTACAAACAGCTGGAATAAAAAAAATAGATGTTACCTCAAAATTCATCAATATTACAGTAAAATTTGGTCATCTACAAATAGCTGAAATAAATAAAAATAGAAGTTACCTCAAAATTTATCAACAGTTACAGTAAAATTTGGTCATCTACAAATAGCTGAAATAATTTAATAGACATTTTACCAAATTTTATCAACATTAAAATTGTTTCAATGTTTGATGAACCTAACAAGCTACCAAGGTGTCATAGAGGATGGAAATATATGTATGGTATCCCTAGAAATAAAGGGTTGTCCTGCAAGACCGAAGTAAGTGTATGGTCCCTAAAACTTTAAATGAATCCTAGAATGAGGCAATGGCTGTATGGTACCTACCACGTTAGGGTATAGTCCAAGAAGGACGAAACAGAAAAATATTACGAATGCAAAATAATGAACGGTTTCAAATATATTTATATCATGTGTCTTTTTGTAAACCATTATCATGGTTTTAGCCTTCCTTGATCGGTTTCATCCTTAACTTAGTCGGCTCCTAACCAAGTCGATGAAAGGATTTTATCTCCTGTATACCTATGGTAATGGGGAAATCATGCTCTTGGAACTTATGTATCTCAGCTGATTATTTCTACAATAAATTCTATCAAAATGTCATGGAAATAAAGCTAACGATCTCGCTATCTCTCGCGAGAATATCCATCACATTTCGTTATCGACGTGCCTGGAATTTGACCACAAGCGTTATCGCGCGAAGATGTACTCGCACGTAAGTTCAAAACATGCGCATTCGTTGATTGATAAGTATAGAAAGGTCAATGAGAATAACTATGTATAAAATACCGGTAGCTCTTGGAAATACACAAGCTACCGGTCTCTGTATAAATGCAAATACACGGCTTGGTTGGTTTAGTCCTAAGACAAGAGTTTTAGAGAATGGCTATATAAGTAGTTATTCATCAGCTATATAGTACTAAAGTATGCTGAGTAATATAGGCGATAATTTAGTAACTAACTATCTAACTCACACCCTGGGATAAAATCATTTTACGTACAGATATTTGACAAATGTTTCTATTCTGCATTTTAACATAATTCTTGGTTTAATATAACATAAATACATATATTTGGATTCCCTACAATTCAATTTGGTATTTACATATCAAAAAAGGCATAAATAGGAATAATGGGATCAAGGTATGCAAAGAATTATATTATTCACATTAATTAAACATTACTTTATCCTATATCTGGGCAGCTATACCATTACCAATCTAGTCAGGGAATTGCGCCATTAAATTCATTATATACATATATTATATTATTATTTTTGATATATTTTTCTACTTCCTTTTTTCACATTTTGAATAACATTTTCTCATTTTATCAAGTAACAGTTTAGAAATTGCCCCTTTTTGATATGTTTTCTACTTCCTTTTCATATGAATATTTCAAAAACTATTTTATCCATCGCTCTTCATTGGAATTAAAGTTATCTTTAATGATTTCTTACATCTACCGCGTAAACATTTTGCTTTTTTTATTAGTTTAACAACTTATTAACAGCCAGGGTCATTTAAGGACGTACTAGGTTGGTTGGTGGAGGAAATCAGGAGTACCCGAAGACAAGTAAACGACCAGCGGTCAGTACCTGACAACTGCCTCTCACGGATTTGGAATTCGCAGGCCAGAGGAGAGGGCTTGTGATAAAACGTCGGGGCCACCGCGTTAGCATTTTGGTGTGTACGTTTTAGATATACAATTTGGCATGTAATATTTAAAATATTCCGTTGGTGAATTCCTTGCGTTCTGTATTATAATATGCTGTAGGGAACGTTAGCAGATAACGGCTATGTATATTATTTACACACCTCAAACCCACTGGGCACTATGAATAGATCGATTGACCTAGATATAGACTGACCGGTGGCCGGACAGAGTACATGAACATTCATATTTATCATTAATTACCGCGGCCATGGTAGTCTACGGAACCCATAATGATGTTATTAATCGCTTGAAAGCTGGCATCGCATTACTGATCTATATAGATATTTGGCACCAGCGCCGGTCAGTTGATAAAAGAGTGTAAATTATTCGAATCAGCCATGTTAATAATAGCCATGATAAATGGCATATAAGGAATGACCTTGACCTGGCCTGACCTGAAAATGACCACAGTCCAGCGCTATATCAGTATAATTTATAGACTCTCATAATGCCGTATACACATAAACCCAGTCATGCATAATGTGATATCACCTGGAGATCTTTAGTGGTTGTCCACGCAGGGCCTATGTTTCTCAAATTGAAATATAAAATGTAGATTTTACGGGCAATGTTACACTTATTAATCTAGAGGATTGGATTGCCAACAATAAAGTTTTATGCAAGGTTGGAAATTCACATCAATTCTTTTTTAACAAAACTATTTAAGCAAAACAGCCAACTGAGTTTTGCAAGGTTGGATATTTTCTCAGATATATGGATTATTCATAAATAATACTTTAACAATAGAACTAACTAAGTTTGATGCAAGTTTGGAAAGAAGTGTCAATCATGTACATAAATACATAAAAAACAACTACACTTGATGCAATTTAGAACATTTAAGCATTGATGTAATTCTCATATGAATTTTTTTTAACAAATACTTCTTAAAAAAACCAAGAACCAAATAAATATGATGCAACGCTCAAAATTAAAATCAAGTGTTCATAGATTACACTTGACCAAAACAAACACAGTCCAACCGAGGGTAAAGTTAAGTTGGAGGTTCACATCAACTCTTTACAAATAATACTTGAACAAAACAGACAAGTGCAAGGTTAAATAACTTCGGACTTTTTAAAGCCATTTCCCTTAGCCGATTTCAGGTAAATGCATCATTATATACATTGTATGTATAGGGGTCAAAGAAGAAATATTAATAACTGTCTTCATTATTCTATATACATAAATCTTAAAGATGCTCCACCGCTGACAAATGGTATTTTTTCACTATCAAAAACAGGAGCAGACGATTTATTATTTTTCTTCATTTACAAAAGTTACTTACTTTTACTTACTATTACCACCATTGAAAAGGTAGAGCTTCTAATTTTACTTAAAATTAAATATACAAAAAATAATTAATTGCATCCCGAAAAAAATCCGTGGTACTATATCTTATATGGAATGAAGTAATGATTGCGCATGCACCAAAGGCAAAATAAATTATTTTATGTTATTTTTTGTGTTAATTAGGCATGTATATACACGATTAAACACCAATTATTGTTCAAATGATGAATATCATTTATGCTCTATCGGCGGTGGAGCATCTTTAAGCAGATTATATATTTGTGAGCACATATGTTCTTTTATGTGTGAGTGTTCTGTCTGTTTGTTTTTTTAAATTATTATTATTATTTTGCTTTAGTGCTTTTTTTGTCTTTCTGTGTCACAAATTTCAAAGGAATGAAACAATCTCCAACATCTTCCAAGATAAAAAAAATCGTTTTCTATTTATCTATTTTTGGTCACCATATTATAAAAAATGTATATATCATTCATCAACTGACTAGAGTAACCGGATTATTATTTAACACCATAGAGTTTCATCAAATACTTTGTAATTAATTTGGAACAATATATCGAAATGATGAATTAGTGGTTATATGATAATTGCTACATAGCTAATTTATAACTATACTAACGACATAGAAAATACAATTACAACTTAGTACAATTATACATTAGCGGAACATGTGTGACATGGAAAGTGCTAAGATTAACAGTATTAAAATACCAAAAGGCCTTGATATTGTCCGGAAAGTATTTCATACCTCGTTCACACAACAATATATATCCCCATTAAAATCACTATCGAAAAATTAACTGTCATTTAAACGGTTTAAAAGTTGCAATAAGGAATACAATTAAAGCAATGTCCAACTGTAGCAAGTTAAGTGTCATTGGGTACTCTTTATATTACTGTCCGTGGGTTATGGCCCTGCCTGAGGGCATGCCAACCCTTCAACTATACCCGTACAGGTAAAAATGTGACAAATAGGGATACAGTTTCGTGTTTCCATCAGGATTATCAATTGTCTCAATCAGTGGACCATGCATGGTAACGCCTTAGTCAACCGCACCCATTCCTAATTATAAAAAATATGTCCTTGACCTTACGAATAATTTGGTGTTAAAATATTTGTTAGAAAAACATGTATGATATTTATTTTGTACAGTAAACATTTTTTCTCCTTGATCATGCTTCATCTTAGAATACCATCCAAGAGAATGATATCACCTTGCCATTTGATAGAGTGATATATACATATTTTATATAGTACACATTTTTGTGTTGCTATCTTTCTTCTCTGATCTTAGAAAAGCATCGATGATTTTTTTTACCTGTCCTAGGTTACCATATAATAGTGAGAAACTGTTTTAATATAAGAGAAACTGTTTTAATATAACACCATGTTCTCTTGTCTAATTAAAACATTCCTCAATCACATGTTTGTTTTTAATGTGAACAAGTGACTTATTATTTTTTTTAAATCGCTTTTTCATAAATGACAAATATCGCCTTGACATTGTTTTGACCGCTAACGACAGTTTATTATATTATAAATGGCATTGCAAGAATAACAAGAATCTAGTACACTTGTACAGAGTTTAAATAGCTAAATGCATTTCCGGAAGACTACAACCGATTCAGACTAGATGAATACGTTGTGCATTAAGAAAACTGGAGATTCCAATACAAAAGAAGATGCTATCAAAAAAAATGTAAATGGGCGAAGGAGGTCAGTGCATAATGTAAAACTTCCTTGGACAAACAATGTGACTAAGGTCACGCTCCAGGAGAGGAGAGGTGGCGGCTGGTCAAGCTTTCCTAGTGGACAATCAATAAAAATTGACCATCGTGACCATCTCGGCGGCTCATGGATATTCAAATGAGCTGACCGCACTACATTGCCATGGCAACGCAACAAAAGACAGTGTCTCAGAATGAAACAGAGTAATTTTATAAGTCACAGTCAGACGTGAAGGATTTGTCTGATTTCGTTTTCTATGGACAAGGTGAATGTGGTGTACAACGTTCAAATGATCACAGCAAAAAAACCTAATAAATATATTATATTGTTATGCGCATTTAACCTTGCTTGTCACACAAATCAAGCAGAAATAGCAAGCATAAGAATCTCAGAATATCAAAGAAAGCGATTTTGCGCAGAAAACTTAATCAAAGAGTCAAAATTAAAAAAAAAAATCTTTTCTTCATTATTTATATACTGCCCTTAACCATTTCTGTTATTCTGACTGAGAGATGCAACTTATGAATAAGAGCTTGAGATATACATCCGTCTTAATATAAACCTACAATGATAGTAATGTTATGATTTCAGTTGTTACGAGAGAAAAGCTAAAGCAGTTGTATTTGTGGTATATTTTCATATCTGAACACAAAACAAGAAGAAAAACAGTTTTCCAAAACATATTTCGTTTTGTTCGTTCACCGCGATATGTATAACTTGCTTTTGCATCTTCCTAAACCAACATATATTAGAAAAAAACGAATGATTTATTTCAAAATTATTTTCGAATGAATGGACATTATTGTTTTTGTTTTATATTCATTTGCGTTTTTTAAATTCTGTGTTCGATATTTCTAAAAGATAATGAAGTATTGTCATTTTCAATGTTTAACTTAAAACAATATGACACTGGTTTTCCCATCTTTCTTAATCCTTAAGATAACAAAGACTTGCAAAAAAATATTGGCACTACCTAAAATATTATTGTGTTATCCAGAAATGATATCATCTCGCTTGACGAAAATTAAAATCCAATTTTTTACAGGCACTATTATTAGTCATTCCTATGTTTTTATCTCCCCCATGTTATAGACAATAATTCCGCCTTATTCATTGAGTGATTTTATTGTACTCACTGTACATTTATTTTGACAAAAAAACATTCATATTATTATCATTTTGGTAATCGTATCTAAACAAGTTCTAATTTTAATGTTTTGAAAATACATATGGATGTTTGTATAACATACGTTATCAAGGTGAAATGTATTTCTTTATTTTAAACAATATATGTTGTTAATTCATGATATAAGCTTAATTGAGATCAGCATGGCATGAATTGTTGTAATATTTTGTCATGTTACTAATCGTTTGACCATTAGAATCATATACCACATCGACATCAACATGTATCATCATATATATTTTCGATTTCTTTCGTTCTCTCTCTTCCAATTCAATTTGATACCAATTGTATTTATGTTGTTTACTTATTTACCAAAAGATTATATTGCAATACGCAATCCATGATATATATATGATACTATATACACTGTTATAAATAGGAATACTTTTGTACAGAAATTCAGACTAATGACAATTTCACAAAAAAAAAAAAAAAAAACAGAAAAAAAATCATGGCGACGCCTTATTTTTTCACAGAGCAGATGCTACATTTTTTTAAATTTAATCGCAAAGATATTTCTTGTTACAAAAACTCTTAGACATCACAATTCTCTACTAGCACTATCATTTTGCTTTTGAAATTTATATGTTAAAAGATCCAACAATATATCAGATTATAAGATTATCTACATATATGTGCATGACTTTCAAACGATAGTTAATTGTAGGAACATAACAAAGGCATATATTAGTTTTCTACATCAGACGCTTTGGTTAATCATTGATATATAATCTACTGTTTTAACACAAGTAGAATTGAAATGTGTATTTCATATCGCTTTCTAGTTTCCTAGATGTCTCGGCATCATCGCAGCATCACTCTCACTCTGGTGCATAATTTATGTGAAACAGCTTAGTTCATATCTTTAAAAAATCTTTGCTTAAATCTACTTTTCGTAAAAGAAATCGATTTAGTCATAGATATAAGACTGTAAAAAAAATTTCAATTATATTCCAACTACACAATTTCTAATTTGAATGAATGCACAACATGGATACTAATGGAAGATTACCGTATGCTGGTCATGTCATACAAGTTAAAAGGCATGAATAAAAAATGAGCACGATTAATTCATGTTATTGATATATAAATCAAAGATAATATCAACTTCTTACCATAGACTTGAAACAGCTTACATAATATATATTTACCTCGTCTCCCTAATCCCCGAAACAAGATTAACATCAATATTCATCGCGGATCGAACCTCTTATGCGAGACGGGAGTGAAACCCAGGCGCAAGTGCGAAAAGAACGTGAGCAGTGCAGCAAAACATATTATCATATCCCCATATTTGGAGAAAACCGAAATAAGGAGGAGAGTATCTGACAAACAAGGAGATCGTTCTTCTTATTCTTTCGGTAAAAAAAACTTACAGGATGTGAATTAGCTGTTCATATGTTGACAGTGTGACAGTTATTATCGTGGATTTTGGGGGCAGATTTTGTGTGTATTTGTGAGAGATACAGCCAGACGAAATGGAAAGATAAAATATGTGAGTATGGCTTATCGCTATAGTATTGACTTTGTATATACATATTTGATTTCCGTTTAGGGACATAAATTTGTACTGTGATAATATCAATATATTGAACCGCATTGTGAACTTTACAGTAAAAATATCATATTAATTCAATAAAAAGAAATTGATAATTTTTTTAAATTTTTATCCGTACTTAAAATTGCGTCATTTCACATATATATATATAGATGAAGTAAACATGGAAATGATGAAAATGATACATTGATACTAGCACTAGTAGTGTTATATCGTCAAAGTTGAATAATTCAATCAACGATTCTTTTAAGACTTGGATCTGCCTTCAAGAATCAAAGTGCCAAGGCCACTCATAGATGCTGTGAATGAAGGACTCAAACAAAGGAATTAATAAAGAAATTGGTTATTCATTTAAATATAGAATTTAGTAAACTATACATAAGTGTGCAGTGTTGAATTTCGGAATTTAACAAAAAATATTTACGATATACCCTATTTATTTTATGATATATGAAGTTTTTCAAGAACAATAAGTCGAATAACTTATTATCCTGAAAAAACTGTAATATTTTATTTTTAAATTATTTTTGAAATAACGATTTCAACACCAATGAAACCAGAAACACAAATACATATATGTATATATGTTTCTAATAAAACCGTTCAGAATCTGAGTATCATTTTTTATAATTCTTTATTAATTACTAAATTATCAATTTCATCAATGTTTCTTCAAAGACAAAAAAACAATGTTTCTTCAAAGACAAAAAAATAATAAGTGAACATTTTCGTATCTTGATATCCACTTAACATTGAAGAATATTTTCGGAAATATATAACATTAGAAATATCACCATTTCCGGATATGTTTTGGTTTCCTTTTTAGAAAACTAACATGGGTTGCTTTGACGACTTTTGACTAATAAATCATAGCCAGATACTTTTGCCAAATAAAAGGTACACTATTTCATTACGTATATCACTCAGATTTCTTTTTAAATTCACAAGAACGCTAGCCGTTAACATCAAGAAAACTTCATGTAATGTATCGGACTTTAGCAAGTCTTCGTAAGCCTAACAGTAACTGGTTGGCGAGATATTATCGTGCAGAACATTTATCGTGTGTCAAGTAAAGGGTACATTATTCGGTTACTTATAACAGTCAAATTTCTTTTGAATCCATAAGAACGCTAACATCATGAAAACTCCCTGCAATACATCGGACTTTAGCAAGTCTTCATAAGGCTACCGTACATAATATAGATCTATTTATGTACGGGCAACTTAAAGTGACAAATAAACTTATATTGCCGTGTAATGTACTGTTCGCACTGTTAACAGTGCGAACAGTACATTACACGGCAATATAAGTTTATTTGTCACTTTAAGTTGCCCGTACATAAATAGATCTATATTATCATTATATTTTGTAATTTTATGTTGATAGATTTGGTACTTTTCCCCTTTCAATATACCGCAGTTGTCGATAAACAAAAGACAGAACTCCCAGTGACAGATCAAGGGAGGAAAACGTACGTACTAAAAACTATTAACTTTTACTGCGCAATAATATCTCAGATATAGTTCGTCAATACAACCAACACAAAAAACTTTATAAGCGTTATAAGAACTTTCTTTTGCAGTTACCTTCCTTACATTTGATTACAATAATCGATCATTAGCATGAATTACGTAAAATTTAAATAAACATACACAATCCAAAATCCATCGAAAGTCTGTCGCGGAGGAAGACAGCGAAGAAGGCGTTGTTCGTGATTTTCGGGAGACCAGTGTTCTCGGAGTAATACAAATATCATAGAGTCCCAACTGAATACTTAAAACACTCCATTCATGGTGTATACGTATGTACAAATTCTATGTCTATGGTTTTGAATATTGAGGTTTTATTTTTTCATACTATCAAGTATTACGTGAAATGAACAAAACAACTTTTAAATTTCATCGCGGAGTGGTTTCATTGTTTTGATGTGCACAGGCTCGCCGAGCGTACCTAAGAATGCTGTTTCACAGCATCAAAAATGGAAAATGTGTCATAACCAAGCACCCAACTGTTTATCATAAAGTACTATACATAATGTAAACATACACCGTAAATGTCAATTATTTCTATGTCTATCACAACATAACCCTAATGGTTGTGAAATGTTATTGTTTGGCAAATATGGAGCTATTGTCCCAATCCATCATTTATTTTAATGTATGCTATCATCTTGTTAATACGTATTTTTTCACGTGCATAAGCTACACGTGCAATTACTTGTCGAAAAATAACCTATGTACTCATCAGAAATAGAACACATTCACAGACAATACCATATATGTATTTATAGACATGAGTACCAATATGCAATTTATACAATGTAATTGACACCGTCCTATGTTCAGCGTTTTAAGATGGAACATGTCGAAAAAGTCATTTCACAATTGTATGCTGTAAAAATGTACAATGAGGTTGTAGACTACTGCTTGGTTTCTCTATTTCACCATCTCTTCTCAATAAAAATAAATATATATATATATATATATTTTATTTTTTTTTTTGGTATTACTTTCAAAATTTCATTTCGGCGATTATTGAAAATCTCAAAATGCGATGAATGTTGCAAAATTTTGTAGAATATTATACGAAAAGCTCTTCTTGATACTTGCAAATTCCGGCTCAATGTTTAAATATTCTATAAGAATTGCAGCCGTTGGTATCTTTTAGATTTATTTTTATATTCTATAGCAATACGCTTGTGAAATTTGACAATGCATGTATCACTAGATATATGTTTACAAGACTCTAACAATATTTTTAGCGTAATTAGACGTAACATTTTACACCAAATTAATTCGCTGTATTTACCGTTTCGGATGACTAAATCATCATTTGAATTTGATTGTGTAATTAATCAATATTTCAAAATATAACTTTTGAATTCATAATGTAAATGTATTTTTTTTTTTTGTAATTTGCGCAAATCAAACTCCGTAACACATTATTTTAAAACAAATTTGTATCTATTCTAAAAATACATTTTATTTAAATAAACGATTAAACATCCTACGTGTATTCACTTGAAACTAGTCTTGTGAAATCGATTCACAACGACAACAAATACTGAAATCAAAGGCGGAAGTTATAGAAATCACTTTGGTATTTAATACAGTGATTCCAATTGTGGTTTCATTGCAGTATTACGTAACATAATAGTTAATTATTATCCAAATAGTGTTACATATTAATGGTAACCAGCAATGATGTAACAGTTGAATATTTTTTGTAACTCTCGATCACATAAGTATTAAAGTATCGCGTTTATCATGATGTAATTACCGCTTAATATAATTAATACTATATATAAGAACACGTAATTTTGAATTAAATCTCATCATCTGCTGTGACGTAATTGACGTTATGTTAAAATATAGGGTTATAATCATTGTAATCTACTGAGATATTCTAATCCATTTAAATTCCAAAAATATTTTTTCCCGATAATATTTACACGTGTATAGCTGAACCAGGTTATAATGTGACGTGCAATCTAAATATCAAGAGGGTCTATCCGGAAATCACACGTGGTTATCACAATGTCCACACCTCACCGTCCGAAATAAAAATATAATGTGTTTGATATTTAACATGTCGATATTATATGTTATACGAACCATAAAGTAGTCATAGCAATATATTTTCACATTCTGTACAATTTTCCCAACATCACATCGTGCAAGTATTGCACAGCTCATCCAGAAATGCACGGCGAACTGGTAGATATAAACATCCGTCTTGACTCAAAGAAACAGAAACTTGGACAGATCAAACTTGAACTTAGCTCACCTGTATGAAGCCTGGGACACCCTTGGCAAACTCGACCACTTTGACAATGGAGGGGGTCATCGCATCCGCTAGTTGCTGCCATGCCTCCGGATCGTTGGTGTCTGTACAGCCCATCTGCAAGGATACATAATGAACGGTAACTAAAGGTTCACCTCTGATTCACCCCTGGTCAGCAATAGCATGCTATTATGATCAACTAGAGTACATGTAAAAGCTAGGTCCTATTGGCTGGAGTGTGAGGTCAGTGCCCTTCCAAAGGACAATACCCTCCTGCACCCAGCGCTCAACCTACTTATCTGGGCACAACGTTATATAAATATAGCACACGTATTTACCGTTTTAGGCTATCAACTGGACACGGGAAGTAGAGGACGGCCGGAGAAGGAAGAAGAATTTGTCAGATTCACAGACTATGGGGACATTGGGAAGAGAATTTTTAAACGGGACAAGGAATAGGGCATTTCAGCAATGGTAAGACTTGATAGAGCCACTCGTTTGTCTTGATAGTGTTATGGTGGCGTGTTGTTGTGTTAGAAGATCCAGGGATCGTCCATTTTGAATGAGATATATGTAATCGCATCGAGGCTATTCTGTTGATATCTCAAGACATGTTTTGAACTTTTGAAGGGAATTGTGTGTGATTTTTGATGTAATTTTGAGTTAAAAGTGACACCATGACAGTAATGTTGTTAATGTAATGTAAAGAGTGCTAAAATTGATTATTATTGTTGAAACAAGAGGCAAATACCGAGTACATAATGTAGTCCTCTGTATATCATAAAAAATTTTAAAATAAATATAACTCGAACTTTATTTTTTGTGATAATCAGAAAAAGAATTATGTCAATATGATTTTTCTTCAAATCAAATTTTTTTCTATTATTTTCAAAATTTACACATTATTCTATGAATCTTTTGTACGAAATTAACTTTTAGTATTGCATTTATTGCATTCTTTATATTGCCCTTCGAAAGTCATTTATACTACATAATACATCTAAATGATGTTATAATTAATTACAAAATCACAGCACCTTTGTCATCAGCATAATAAAAACTGATCATTTAAAAGTCGTAAAATAAATATGTTCATTTGAAACGTTTCCTCATCGATACCAACTATGAGCAAATCCGTTACGCCTGGTGTGTCAAGAAACAATATCTCGCATTTAAATTGGTTGCTTATTTTCTTAAGATATTGCTCTATTATTGACTTTAAATTTCTATATCGAATTTTTAATTGACATGGCGGCTCGGGAATGTCATCGCATCGCGTCAACCTAACTAGAAACCCCATAATATCGTTTCCCCGAATTGATTTCGGTTGAAAAAAGTTCATGAACTTTTGTTTATTATTATGTTAATCTATTCATGAATTCCTCCCTATACAGTTCTCTTAAACCAACAACTCCTTCTTTCTGGCTATGGAAGGCAAATACATACAGTCCATGGCCTTGTGATTGTGTATTGCTTCAGGCTTTAAGAAGAATTATTATTTACTACCCAATTTCTGGGAAATATATCCCTACTATAATGTCCCCTGATAATTTATCTTAAACTAGTTTTCCTGATTGATTATATAATTATCTAATAAGTGCAAAAACTTTTTTTACATATTGTTTTTTTATTTCTATAAATATCTTTTGAAAAATAACACCCAAAATAATATTCGAACAACTTTGTACCCATTAAATGGTAATGTCATCTCATACCTTTCGTTGAAATATTTCTACAAAATCTACAAAACATTTGAAATGATATGTCGCAAACAAGATCTATACATGCATACAATGTATACATCATTGATACTAAAACAAATGATAGATTAGTAGAATATCTACATTGCAAGGTTGAACATTATTCTGCATTTATTTTAAAAAAAAACTAAAATATACCTATATTTATTCTAACATGTAAAAATTAGGTTAACTTCACCTAAAATAAATTAAATGTTCCGTGATTTGAAAGGTAAACGATACTTTTTCAGATATTTGATACATGCTAGGGTCCTCAATCCTACACAGAACTACTTGTAACAATGAAAAACACCTGTTTAAACCTCATCAACATTGGACTATCAATAGAAACTGAACGTTTACTTATAAATTTACAATAACAAAGGTATTTGATATCTAAACAAGTTTGGCTATTCACCAGAACAAGAAGATGAGTTTGCCATACGTACCCCGGGTCCTTTTGTTTGCACCTTGGTGGCTGAGCATTCATAAGCATTCACAACCTCGGCAATCAGAACCTTGTCATTATCTGTGAGCACATCATGTGAACATGAATCGGCCTTCAGTTTTATTTTCTGCGCCTCTGACTTTCGTTTGTCTCTATTATCTTCTATTAATTTCCGTTTTGCTTTTCTCTGTTTTTCATTTAGGACAACTGCAAATAGAAAAATGAAATGTTTGAAACGTGTATAATTCCGAAAGGTAAACATACAAGTGTATCTTAGAGACTTCGGTTTTTCATTCGCCATCAAACTTGACAAATTATTCAGTTGCCGTACCTTCTTTCATATTGAATTTCCCAAACTTAATGTTGATGGATTATGACGACATTCAAAGAGCTGTCCTTGAACTTTCTGAACGCAATCTTATAATGCTTTAAGTGCTCAAATTTACACTTTGATACTTTGAACTCAGATAGAGCTAATTTCTCATTTAGTCTCATTTCACACATTATATGAATGGTCTCTAATTATTGTTTTGATCCATATATCAAATACCATTATATATCTACTGACACGGAAGGTATACTATCGAAGTGTATTTGTAAAGAAATATGGAACTAAAACTGAAATATGTAATTAAAATCATCCATAGATAAATAAATTCACAAATAACGGACGATTTATGTACCCATAAAACCTATCTCATTTTTTTCAGATTTATTATCAGTTAACCAAATTTTATAAATATTTTAGAAATTAACAAACCAAATAAGTGAAACATATTTAATCAGATTTGCAAAAATTAGTGAAAATGTTCTTTGAAATGGTTCTAAAAACGTATTTGAATCAGATTTGCAGTTATAACTTTATTTTCCCTCACTGGGAACCCAGAATTCTTTTATTTTTTGTTCTTTGTTTTACTTATTGTTGTTGTTGCTGTTGTTGAAAGATTTGTAACCAAGGACATGTTTATAATGTTATATGTATAATATGACAATAATTGATGATAATAATCGTCTCCCGATTGTAGACATCATATGTGTTTACCCGATACAACATTTCATATTACAATGTGTCGACCTCGCGTGCTTGGTGTAATGTGAAAGCTTGTGTGTGCAGACGATCAATACTTCGGCCTTAGTGGGATTGGTAGTCACGTGACGTCCGTACTGGACTTTGGACCTGCTGACCATTCTAATGTATGACTGATTCCATCCTGAATATGCCATAAAGCATCCTAATGAGAAAACCGAATACCCTGATAGGTTCCGGATTACAATCACGTGTCCGTATAAACATATCACATTACTCGCACAACCGTGATTATAACTGAACAAAACTGATACTTTAATGCTCTGTAATGTAAAAAAATGAAATTTGAGCTATCCGTGTTGTGTTTATAACCTTAACATATGTCATTATTCATGTTCTTCCCATTTTTAAGAATTTACTATATTATTACTTATTTGGATTTCAACGAAAATTTAGGAAGGGATCTGAAGAATTTATTCTTGATAAAGATTCATAAATATATTGTAATTTTATCCCTTTCTCGTGATTCAAAAATACATAATTTTCATATATTTTTGTAATTAATTGTCTCAGCTATAGAGAAGAATGTAAGATAGAGCAGATGTTTCGGATTTGAAGTATCATTTGCAATTTGTGTAACGGGTAATTTCACAAAGGCAAGATTCACTTATTAATTCTGATCAGTATATCTATTGTATGGATTATAATAAGGGTTTGTGTTAATATTAACAGTACATATGTACTAATAACAATAATTATTAACAGAGACCTCATAGTATATGTATACCAAGTAATATTTGTTCAACAAACAAATCGACCAAGGACTCAATTGGTATACACCGCTGCTGTTACTTACTGGAAAATATGTATGCCATAATATATATTATTTCACTATCTATAATTGTTTCACACATCTTTTCTTATTTTGAATAATATCATAATCAACATTGACATTTGAAAGAAAAAAATCAATATATTTACAAATAATTAAATGAATCCAGGGAGCAATGAAAATGAATTGTCTAAATATTCTGTTGTTTTAAATCAATCAATGAATCAATCAATGGAAATGCATTGTCTTTCATTCTGTTGTGTTCATTAATAAATCAACCATTCAATGGAGATAAATCGTCGAAAGCTCGATGGACGCATGAACATTAAACACATTAAAATAAAGTCATTAACTTGTAAAAAGTATTTTGAATTCCAATCTCAAACGAACATATGATGCCATATCAGCTTTAAGAATTATGAACATATGGCAAATCGACCCAACTAGAGTATTCAAATTACTTATTAAACACTTCAACAACAATTAAGTTGATTTTGGGTTTAATTTCAATGTTATCAAATAAACCTAAAGATTACTGACCTAAGAAACCACACCAACAGCGTATTGTACCAACAAAACATATTACGAGTCTTTATAAGCGGATTGAAATTTAAATCTGATTAAACAAAAAAATTGAAATCAAAACATGCGTGTAGTATTTAAGAGCATAACTTAAACTATATGGTACTATTTCCGGTGGCTAAAGAATATTAAATCGGAATACCAGGTGTTTATTACAATGTATATAAATTATAATCTAGTAAACAATGACCCATCAACATAAAACTGAAGAATGTCCAATGTAATAGATATAACAATAAAAACACGTGATTTTAGGATACCTGGCATTTGCTAAAACAACGGATATTGGAAACACGCTGTTAAATTAAAGAAATTGTCATGAACTTTTATTATCAACTGAACATTTTGAAGATCATATCATTTACATTACATTAAACCATGTAAAGCCCAAACGCGGTGACACATCTTGAAAATCAATTTACTTCGTTCCTGAGAATTCATAATGAACTGTTCCAGTCTTGGAATTGGTAGAGTTTGATTATTTTTCAAGAGTATGGATCATGAGTTGATATACTGGTGTGTAAAATTCTGCGACAAAACTTTAGTTTGTTCCATTGATCAATTCCATGTAAATGAACCTAAATATTCAGTACATGCATGCACACAGGAGATATCAAGAGACATAATTGGGTTTGGAAAATAAAATTATCCACGCGATTCATTTAGGTACAGTGTTACTTATAAATAGGTGACATTTATAGGTGATAATACGAGCCACGTGATAACTGTCCATGTGAGGACTTGTGACCTAAATATGAGGTCAGATGTCGATTTCAATGAAATATCATACATTTACTGACCATTGGCAAATATTGACATTACAATTCAAGCGTCCCAATATAACCTAGCGGCGAGTTTTACAGTCCTATTAACGTTCATCAGGTAATTTGGCCCCATTTGATACCAGTGTTATGTAATACTCTTAGTGCATCAAAGCTGGTACCAGTATGTGTCTAATCACCATAGTTAGATTAATCAAAGATCTTAGATTATTATTTTAATATTCAATTTCTTGGTTTTCTGGTGTGTTATTTTGGTAAATGTGTTTCATATATTACATGTCATTTTTACCACAAAATGGTATTCAGTATCTGTTTCACGCTTCAAATGTTTTTGAAAGTTGTTCAACTCTTGTGTTGTAGAACGTGTAACCATCGCCCATGTGGGCTATTACGTCACATAATTAAATTAAATCTACATAAATTGTTATCATTACTTAGCACACGGATGTGGACTAAAATATAATAAAACAATTTAACAGCACTTTTTGTTCTGTTATATAGACAGCACAATGTGATTTTCATATGTTTACTCTTGGATTTTAAAACAACCTATAAAATTGGGATCTTGTAAAGTGATACATTACAAGGCTAAAATAGACTAGGTAAAATAACATACAAAATGTATGTACAATATGTTCATATTTTGGTCACGTGATTTTGTTTAAACATATCAACGAATCTACGTAGCAGCTGCGTCTAATACATATATATATATATAACTATGAACAGCTCCCAATTGGTTTAACATTTATTCTGGCATAAAATATATTCATCTATTCCCAGAATAACACACACAAAAATGTCAGAGGATGAAGGAATTTTCTTATGTTCTAATATGACTCAAGTGTTGATAATGTTCTGAAATTTTGGGACAAGGTCATAGCGATAGAGAGTTTATTCAAGTCTACTGGTAAACAGACCTACCGGCATAGATCGAAAGCGCGTAGATTATGAGTAACGATGTTACTGGTCCCGGTACTGTTCCCTGTACATATTGGCAGCTCGCCAGATGACCTGGATACTCAGGACACTATATCAGACTGGTCAGCGCTTGACCAGTGGTATATGTAGCCGTGTGTGGCTTTGATGAACTGGTCAAGCCACTCAGCGTCCATACATAATATTATCTAGGTGTCTAACTAAACAAGGTCATATATACCACATATAAATAAATTTATATCTGTGCTCTGTCTTAAAATCGTGAAACGATGAACTATTTTCTGATACATTATTTTGAATCAACAAGATGTATGTTTCACTTCATATCAATTATGTGTCCGTGTAAAATACAGTATAATATAACATGACTTTATAACTGCCAGTTTTGTTATAAGTTACCAACATCAATATAATTAACAAGTTTGATGTAAAGTATATACGGAAATCTGCTAACAATGATGTAGAGTTTATATGGAAATCTGCTAACAATGATGTAGAGTTTATATGGAAATCTGCTAACAACTCTGGCTTGAAATAGCCTTTTAATCACTATCCCGTTAACATTTCCAATAAAGTAAGTTATTTATTTTTGCATATTAAGTTCATTAAAATGTGGCTCTGTAAATGCTAGTTTAGTTGTAAGCATTTATCTCGGTAACATACCATCTAGATGGCCTTCCAATATTTGATCGAAACATCAACAAACAATACATTGTCTTACAACCTAGCTAAGAAAATTCAGCTAAAAATGCATGTCAAACGTTTTTAGTGATAAAGTCTGTGCTGTGAACAAAAGGTAAAACGATATGATTCAGATTCTTTAACGATTATTAGATTTAAACATTTCCTATTCCATATCTTCTAAAACATTGTAAGTTTTGATCTTCTTCGTTTAAACTGGCTACTATACTCTTGATGTTTTTGTTCATTTGTTTTGTCGTTTGTATTTGCTTATTGGTTGATTTTTCAGTTTTTGGGTGGTTCTTTTTTTCTTTTTCTTTTTTCTTTTTACTTTTTTTTTTTGCTTTACAAATGTTTTGTAGATTTTTTTTTTACTTTTTATGTAAACTGTTTTGTAGATTTTTTTTCGTTTTATAAAAACCTTAATTCCCCATGATATCACGAAATGTATGTGACTAAGCAATCAGCTTATATGTAAGATGAAATGTAAATAAAAGATCGATATGTTTGTATTGATGTTAAGAACACATATACTATTTAATGGAACTTACGATCGGTCGCCATGCCAACTTGAACACACTTCCGGTATCGACATTCCTGGCACTGATTCCTGGTAGTTTTATCAATGATACAATTACTGTTCCATTTACAATGGTATTGTAAGTTCTTTTGTATGGTCCTTCTAAAGAATCCCTGTAATAGAACAGAACACGTTATATTCTCTTAACTTATTCATCCCTGAAATTGCATAATGGACTGGTCTAGTCTTTGATGTAGAAAAGATTAAATGTGTCTTCAGGGGATGACAGGTTATATTCTCTTAACTTATTAATCCCTGAAATTGCATAATGGACTGGTCTAATATTTGATGTAGAAAAGTCTAAATGTGTCTTCAGGGGAAGATGAGTTAATATATTAGAGTGAAGAACAGAACAGACAATTATACAGTAATGGTTTCATAATAATTGCACCTCAATCATCCTTGAAGACACAATTGAACTCTTCTTATTCAAGTAATGGAATAGTTCATTATGAATATCCAGGGGTGAATGGTTTAAAAACAAATAATAGTCCATATATATCTTCAACTATAATGTATGCCAGTTGTGAAAAGTGAAAAAAAAAATTCAATCACTTTTGGCTGAAAATCAGCAGCTAAACAATATTTTCTTGATTGGTTTTTTAGTGGATTCAAAGCCCGCGTTGCGCTTATCACATGGGTCCTTGTGGCACATTGTTGATTCTAAAGTGTCATCACTCCACAAAACACACTTTAATTTACATGGCAGGTGACCGATACAGGCCCGTTTGGCCTCTTGCTTGTACTTGAAATAATAATATGTAGAGTATATACAGGTTGTGTCTAAAGAACCTTCAGGACTGATTTGATTTACGAGGGCTGTTTTTGCTTACCTTGCATCCTTCACACGTCATGCATCGGTAATGATAGCCAGTGGCTGCATCTCCACAAACAACACATGGTTCCGGTCCGTTGGTCATGTCCATATAGCTGGGGATGTAGGGTGTACCTGTAGCAATTAGAATAAGGTCAAAGGTTAAAAGAAATAAAGCTAAATGTTGAGAAAATATAATCAAAGGTTGGGAGCATTATGTTTTGATATTGAGAGCAATATGTTCAATGTTGAGATTAACATGATTAAATGTTGAGAGCAATATGATCAAATGTTGAGAGCAATATGGTCAAATGTTGAGAGCAATATGATCAAATGTTGAGAGCAATATGATCAAATGTTGAGAGCAATATGGTCAAATGTTGAGAGCAATATGATCAAATGTTGAGAGCAATATGATCAAATGTTGAGAGCAATATGGTCAAATGTTGAGAGCAATATGACAAATGTTGAGAGCAATATGTCAAATGTTGAGAGCAATATGATCAAATGTTGAGAGCAATATGATCAAATATGTTGAGAGCAATATGATCAAATGTTGAGAGCAATATGGTCAAATGTTGAGAGCAATATACTCAAATGTTGAGAGCAATATGATCAAATGTTGAGAGCAATATGGTCAAATGTTGAGAGCAATATACTCAAATGTTGAGAGCAATATGATTAATTGTTGAGAGCAATATACTCAAATGTTGAGAGCAATATGATCAAATGTTGATACCAATAACAACATGGTAAAATCAACTAAAGATGTACATAGTCTTGTTGTTGGGTGTTGTACATGTTGACTTTGAGTAATGACATATAAGTAGCTGTCAGAATAATGTTCTTCCTTCCAATATAAAATAAAACTTAAATTTTTCCTATTGTAAATTTTGATCAATAAGAACAGGCAGGAAGTTACATTATTGCATAATTACGGTTGATTGCCATCATTAATGCACATAATGTATATTCATTTTCATATGTATCGCAATCTGGACGGTATTTTTAGACAATATATGTTTGGTGTTGTATTTATTTGTATTACCATCAACCATTCGTTGAGTCTATGGCCAGTACAGGTGTTGCTCGACCTAGGTAAAATACCTTGGTCTAGGACGGGCAACTGTTAATGTCATTGATAAAGCCACTCTCCGGCCACCATAACGACCTGACCAGCGGTCACGGTCTACCTATGGCGCTGGACATTACGATAGGAATGCTTTTGAAGTGTCACGTGAACAGTTAATTTACTGACTTAACTTCCATACTGAATTAGAACAAAATCTTCTAATTCATATGCAAGACACGGTTTGAAGTAAATCAAGACAAATTCAAGATGGCCGCAGCATTGCTGTTCGTGTAAATGTTAAATACAGCACAATATTGATTTACAATATGGCTGGTGCTAATTTAGAGAGGAGGTCGGCATGGCAACCATTGGATATTCATCAAATAATGAAAAAGAAAATGGCCACCACAAAGCAATGTTGACATAACAAAACTGATCAAGTTAAAAAATCGCAATATCAAGTAACTAATGATAGCTTGCTATTTTGGATATCATAAATAGAAATAAATAAACATATGTATATTTCTTCTGTCTCTACATTTATTAGATCGTGCATTACTCAGTCTTTTCTGTGGTTATTTATGTTTACGGTTTGTTTGTTTGTTTGTTTTGTTTATTTTCATTAAATAATGCAGTTATCTATTCTTGTGGGTAGGCATCAGTTTCGACACCAATGGTTTATAAGTGAATATAACGTCATTTTCTCTTGGAAATGCCACGGTAAACCCCCAAACAAAGAGCCATTGATAACTGCTCAGAAAGGAAGATAACTAGAAATATACAACTTCTTTATTGAGAATCTGTTGATTTTGTTTGATGAAGTCAATCGATTATTAGTTTGTGTTGCGATTTTGGTAACATGACTTCTCTATTTTGTTGGTAACGTGTGTTAGCCTTCCGTACTCGGCGGGAAGTCCCCAATTATATATATTGGTAGGCATTCGTTACATCGTGTCCAGACTGTGTTATCATGACTGAGCGTATTATGACTTCGACCCTTACTCAGCATTACATAATATTATGTTGGGACCTTGATAATGAGCCTCTCTACCTTTATTTCAACTCATGGGAACACATTAATCTCTTTATCTCGTCCTTCTCATTTCAGGACTGGGAAAACCGCCCTGTATCCGCCATGATGCATAACATTAGCCAATCGTGTGCAACATTACATAACAAGCCTGGCTGATCAACAGCTTGGAAACACAACGAGGAATTTGATTGGTCCATCATCAAAGCTCGGTCTGGTTTGCCTAAACTTCGACCAGCAGTTACGACAGGGATTATAAACAGGGTTGTTGAGGGTTCGCAACCTTACAGAGAACAAGGTAAAGGCTGAAGTAAACTTCTAGAATAAATGATACACAAACTTCTAAAACTTCATATTTGAAATTATTTCTATCAAATGCAATATGTTATTTATTTCAGCAAATATAAATTTCATAGAAATAATTCAAAATCGATTCCATCGCGTTTTCATTTCAATTTAAAGCTAACCAGGCTTCATACAGGGACCTGATTTAACCCCGATATTGATTCAAAGGCTGTGTGCCTATCGTTAAGCCTCGTGACGTAACATGGGCACTTATCGCCTCGCACGTACCATGTGTATATATGTACTATGTACAGTGCTTGGTGGTTAGCTAGTTCTAAGTAAATAGCCCCAGGCGATCCGCTCAGACCCGAAGATTTGACCTTGGAAGAGGTCAAGCCGGAAAGTGCTATGACTAGCCTTATTATGTGTATGGACACAAAATCGCATTGGTTAGTCTCTGGGCAGTGAAAGACTGGTCAACTTTCATTTTTGGAGTACAAAGAGTTTACCTAATATTTTTTCTTATTTTTTTACCATAATTTGTCATTACGCAGTTTCTTCGATAGTGCGATAAGTTTTTATTTCGTATAAAAGTTAGCCCACGTCAAAGATTCAAGGGGTCGGGTGGGTTTTAAGAACAGAATAAAAGAAAACAATGTGACATAACTAACGAAAATGTGTATCAAACGTGAAAACCGGTAAAATGGGCAAAAATGATGAACGATTTTATCCCTGGCAACTATTAAGCATTTAAAATCGGTCTTTCGCGTTTTGACGGTTTCCAGAAGAGCAAAGAAGTCGTTTGCCAAATACATAAGTTTACTAAATCTATGATGTCATTACATTATTGTAATATCTAATCTTTTTAGTGTATATTCAAATTCTGAAAAATATATATTCCATTTTAGTCATATATTCCTGTGAAATAAATAAACTCACAATAAAGGTTCCCACATTCGTTTGCAATAATAAATTTACCAAGTTGAAGGGTAGAGAGAAATATTCTTCCAGTCCACAGAGGTATCAGATTTTATCACTTCTGACCAACGCTTCATCAGTGCTAGTACTTAAATGCAATTTACACCGATATATCATAATTGTAATTGACAATCATTGGCCATTTCTGTGCCATCGTTGAAAGGTCGCCGGGAATAACTCTTCAGAACGCCATAGCGGGTGATGTGGTTATGCCAGATAAATCGTGGTGGAGAAGTATATGTTCAACAGGCTTTGGAAAATATCACATTAAATTCAGAACAGTGAAAACTCCGTAAAAAATTATAAAATGTTTCAATTAATCCTATTAATTCAATGTAATCCCATGAAATTCCAAATTTCTTGAAGATCATTTTTTCTATGAAATTATTTCTCTGCTGTTTCAGCCAATCAGAGACGACGTTACAAACGGTGACGTCATTGTTTACGTTATGAGATGACAACAAAAAAGTTAAAGTAAATGAAAATGCTTGTTACAAGAGAGGTTAAATTATTTGTAGATATATTCATAAATGCGCTGATCTTCTAGTTGTTGTTGTTTTTTTTTTTTTTTGTTTTTTTGTGAACTTAATATCACCATTAAATGTGCACCTATAATCTACCTAACGCAACATTGGTAAACAAATATCCGGATATTCTGTCCGTATACAAGTCTATTATTACTTCTTCAATATTTTTCGTTTAAACAATAAAATGAGGAAAAAATAATTGTTTAAATTGTTCTGTAGCCACCGTACACATCAGTTAAAATTCCTGTTTTGTTTTTAAAGATTTTTTAATTAATACTATCTGGTAAAATTTAACCGTGAGGAGGGTGGTTACATGTATGGAGCAAATGTGAGATGATATTATTGAATGTGGGAAAAGTCGGTGAAGTTGAATGGAACATGCTTATAGCCAAACATAACTTTGACGTGTATGAATGGGGAAATCGGACAAATCCGGATCGCATTTCAACTCTGTCAGTATCAATGTATAATTAGTATCTATCCACCCACTCGGTCGCCATGGTAACACTTCGTTAAACATGAGGAAGAATTCTATCTGGCAGCAAATGTGTGAATGTGCATTTATCTATTTGTAAACTTGTAATAGCTAGAAAAGGTGCCGGATATAATAATGCGGGGACCCGAGAATACAATGGGGCTAGTGATTTTTGTTTATATATTAATGTGTAATGTGAAAACTGATAGGATAACACAGAAATAATTGCAAGAAAAGTGACGTCGTGCGTCGGTATTAAGGTGAAATGAAATTAACAAATGAGAAAATTGTTCCGAATACTGATATTGAAAAGTAGTATACAAATACAGTTTTTTTATGAGGTTAATACATTGTTATATGAACGTAGAGAAAATATTAACCACTTCTTTTTAGTCAATATTTTTCCTAGGTCGATACAACAACGTAGATTATGAATAGACCATAGGTTGATATAACCGTTATCAACTTCATCAAAATGTTATATTTGTATATCATCATTATATATAATACATACATTCCTTCTCTGAACGACGTCATTTTAAATATTTGAGGGAGTAAGGGAACTTGATAACACAAAGACTGGCATTCTGGATCTTTCCAGTCCTAATAAGTTCGGACGTGGAGATAGACAACCCACCCACTTATTAAAGTAGTCAAATATATTTTATTGCCTTTTCCAGTGTTTCAGCTGCCAACATTTCTTCAAACGCCCAGGGCGAAATGACCCTCGCTATGATAGCTATGTACCGCAGTCCAAGTACAAAGTATGAGTGCCGATCAGTCAAGCGAAGTACCACGGTCGCAGCCAATCGAGTGGTGCCCCTTTTCATGCGAACGACCTTGACTTTTTAATGGGAAAAGCAGTACCTGATGTCTACGTCATCTGATAGTTGGACACTACCCAGGGGTCAACTTGACCCGACCTGGTGATCGATTAAACAGAAAATAAGGCACGAATTCGCACGTTCAAACTGTCAAATCAATTACAATGTACCTCTTCTAATTCAAACGTTTTCAAGATCTAGATTAATTAATACTTTTAAACTGATTGGCTGTGTATTTTATCATATCCATGACATACGTGAACAATTTCTTTCGTAATTGGAAAAAGTGACTTACAAACAATTGCAAGCGTCACATTGACATTGATTTCTAAAAATAAGTGATTTTTGAAAACATTTTTCTTTCTGTTTTTTTTTTTTTTTTTTTTTTGTACTGATGTTTAAGAGACGTAAACTTCAATCATATAACATCAAATGCACTGTACTTTAATATTTCTCAATGCAAATGTAGTTGTTGAGACTTGAATGCAGAAACGAACATGGTATACACAAGTTCATGGTCCTTATAATGCAATGCCATGTTCCATGAATCAAACGAGTAATTTTTAGTTAAATGCATTCAAAGTAGATATTTGTTCATAATTTAGAAACTCTCCATTTTCTCGTAGATTTCATAATTTAATCATAGTTCTTTGATAAATGCAATTTCTGTTTAATATAATTAGAAAGAAGAAATAAATTCAAAGAATTGCATCTGGAAATTAATCAATATATCAAAGAAAGAAAGAAAGAATTTACATTTTGTCAATTTATCTGTATATTATAGGTTCGCCAGATCTAGATGGGTCAAATAAGATGACCGAAAGGCAAAGCCTTGACCAGACAACCGATGTCCTCAGATTTCGGCCACAGACCACAGGACACTTTAGGCCTGAGGGCAATACATATAAATGTACATAATATTCCGATATTTCTCGGAAAATGCCTAGAAACCATGTTTGTCCGTATATTTTATGCGGTATTTATACATCCATGCATTGTTAGCTTACAGAGTTGGAGCAAAGAATTTTTTACTATAATAAGTTTGAATTTTCTTAATACAGTCATATAACTAATAGCTCAGGACACAGTTCTTCAAATGATAATAAGCTAAATCACATGGTTAGGAAATTTTCAATTTTCATTTGCTGAAAAATTTGTGATTATATCTTCCTCTAAATCAGCAAGTAAGTAGAAAATGAAGTTCTTAGGAATCTTATAAAATTTTGTAAAATTTGCAGCACCAGAAAATGTTATTTTGATTTGATAAGTGTTGTTAAAATGTGATTAGCCCAGCTAAACACCTTTTGAAAAACTGGGCCCATTACGAAATATAGGGTTTTTTGTTTTTTCCCCTTTTCACAAGAGATGAAAATCTAAAGTGATACAGATTAAAATAGAGAAATACAATTAATAAGTAGAGAAAGGATTTGAGTTACATATGTATGTTGTGAAACTTGTTTACGTACATGTACATGTGTATGTTTGTTTATTTACACGTTTTCGCACACGTGTACACAATTGTCTGTATGTGTTACACACTTTGTTACGTGTCAATTTGCTAGTTTGTTAGTTATTACTGGCTTATTAATTTCTCGCCTACATTACTCCGTCTATCTCGCCAGTCTGTCATTTTATTTGAAAGCAACTGTAATATACATGTAGTTGGGTTAGGAAATGAATATTATTGCGATTACTTTTCCCTACAAATGGCCCTGATGTATACACGTACAGTTGTATAAAAAAAAAACACCAAAAAATTCTCTCATAATTTCACGAAGAATTGATCATAAGAAATGCCGGGGAATCTAAAATAGTTTCAAATATTTTTATTTACACATTGAAAAGAAAGACGTAATTGATAACGGTGTCAGGAGAATGTGGATTATTTAAATTTGTTTTAATCGAATTAATTACCACCATGCATGTACCGAAATAGTGATTGTGGTATTGGAGTTTGGAGATGAAGTTCTTAGAAAATCTTAGATTCGAGGAGGTTGAATATGCTGTGTATGTAATGATGCGTCAGAACGCAACCATTCTCTATCAGTACTCTTTTAACGCTAATCGTCCATTCTCACAAAACTGTCGCCATGTTTACCTATCTTTGACAAACGGCGTAAGTTTTAAGATGAAAGAAAAACAAGAGCACGGACACATTTATCTTGTATCAATGGTCAAATCTGTATAATCTATCCATCGACTAAACGGACTGTTGTCACCTGGGGCGTATTGTGATGCTCTTTGTTTATTTATGTCCAGTACCGTTGATTACATGACGTCACATTACATAACGCCTTTATCGGATATTTGCACCTGGAACAAACAAACGATTTATGGCCTATATTGGTCTGGCAGATGGTGCCGTTTTGGCACGTTAATTTGGATAATACAACAAGCAAACGTTACATCGTTGACACTTAGTTTAGGGTAGTGGTGGAGTTGGGGGAGAGGGCCCGGGGTTGGGATTAGGGGAGGGGGGGGGGGGGGGGCAAGGTATTTAACTATTATGTTTTCAATGTAGTGTCAATACATTATATATATTTTTTAACGCAACCGGACCAAGCAAACCGAAATCCCCCCTTCCATCATTTTAGGCATAATTGAAAATGATTTGTGTTCATTAAAAATTTATATTGTACTTTATTATGTACCTGTAAATGTCCATTATCATGAAACATTCTAAATAAGATATCGTGCATATAAATTAAGCTTTTAAAGTGAATAGTCGAGCAAAGAAAACCAGCCTAAATGCGTTCATTGGCCTTCCAAAAGTTCTCACATATTAATACGACGGTCAAGTTCTGCTTAGTTTCCCAGTTCTGACCATTAAAGTAAAGAAAAGTTGAAAGCATTGAAAGCGAGGCTGCGTGGAAATGTAACCACGGACATAGTGAGCCGGGAGGACATTTTAGAATTTCCATACTTTAAATTAATTTCTTCGTACGCAGACAGATTTTGACGAGAGATTTTATTTTTCCATTTCATAAGAAATTATACTGGATACATTCACACCATTTTACCGACTTTAGCCATCCTTGCCCGACTGTTCACTTTAATAGAACATGTGTATATATATGGTTATGGATTTAATAACTTTTTTTAGAAAAAAAAAACCATTGTGCATTAATTATCATATTTAATATTTTCCCCAGAAATATGTTTATGATTCTTTAAATACATATAAGGGAAACTATCGGCCTCTCTTCAATAAAAAATAATGAATTCAATGAATTTAGTAAAAAAAGAAAATGTGTAGTTATCTTGCTAATGTACATTTTAATTATTTTTTTTACTTCTTACGAATCATTGAAATTACTTTTTAATCATTACAGACTTATATATATTCTTACTGTTATTAAGTTTGTAAAAATAATATTTCAGTGCTGTGTATTATGTATTTATATAAATGTATGCAAAATATATGTCCATTTTGCTACATTCTGTACATGCATATATCAATGTCCTTATTGAAAATGTTTAAATGTATTTTCCATTCTTATGTTATGCCTAACTTTCTTGATTTCTTTATTTTTATTTATCTTACTACGAATTGTGCTGCAATGAATTTCTGTCAATTTATAACTTTTAATTGTGATACCAACATCACCAAAAGGTGTCAAAATCACTTATCATATAAGATTGTAATTGTATAAAATATTTGATATTATAATCTTTATTGTATTGGAGACTTGTCCTTGTTTCTCTAAACATAAACAAAACTCGTTATGCATACTAATTTATACTAATGATCAGCTCCTGCTGTATTTTTTTCTATTCTTTCAATATAAACAAACAAATATTGATTTTGCCCTTGAAACCAATTCTTGTTTGTTATTATAGAAAAGATATCTTTTTACATTCATTTTAGTCAATGAATATTAAAGCACTTTATTGAAATATAATTCTTTGTGTTGATAAGCCAAAATCATTTAAATTATAACACAAATCAATATTAGGCACCGATTTTTTTATAATTCAATTATCACCATGGTTACCTTATTTAATCATGTTAAACAACCAAGATGTAGGATATATTCAAATCAAATCACTTTATTTCAAAGTGTGTAATAAGTTAATAACAATTGTTAAAATGATTTTTTCATAAATTATGGCCGAATTTTATTTTAGCTTGATAGAAAGTATCGCGGTAATTCCTACAAGTTGTGAATTCATTTTTATAATTTTCATATTTATACTGATAATTAGACGAAGAAAGTACTGGAAATACTGTCAGACATAGGTTTCGTTTTATCATTTATCATACGTTAAGTTAACTTTAAATTTTCATAGTTCATAAATGATTTGGATAATTTGTTTGTTGTATGTATCATCCTCATTATCTCATCAATGTCGAACAAATTATATCATGTTGTCAAATGGTTATAATTGAATAACACTGTATTTTAAAATATAAACAATGGCTGTAGTCAACAATATATATCCACGCATAATTAACTATAAATTAAACTAATTGAAATTACATTAAATAATTGATCAGTTTATTAAGATGTTTTGTATTTGATGAACACGTAGCCCGAACCATTTAATTATTTCTTTATATATTCTATTTACATGTTTATCTTTGTATGTATATGTAAATAGTATTATTCAATTAGCAATTGGTGTGAATATTTGATCAATCATTCTTAATGTGAAAGGAGGCCTAGGCTAGGTCTTCCATTCTGTATTACGTATAAATTTGAAAATACCGTATTGCATTGAAATTTAATTGTAATTGATTGCACGATGATATATGTGATCATGGGGAATATAAATTTGTCTTTGTAATTTCATTTATTAACTGAAACCGAAGCTGTGTCGGGTCTGGGATCGGCGTACAATTCATGACAGATGGATGAAGTCGACATACAGATGAGCCAGAGAGGGAGGGTGTATTTTCTGTAATCAAAGCCTAGACTTAATTTGTCTTCCTTTAGTTTATCGTTTTATTGTTAAAATAACGTAATATTACTAACATTTTATAGGAAAGTGTCATGAAACTTGGTTTTTGGTATATTGTTTTTTTTATCTGCGGTAAACAACCACTAAAATTAGCAATAAACAATAATGAGTGATGTTGGGAGTCTCGTGGACATTCGAGGTACCTTTGACCGAAATATCGGACATGTTTGGTATTCTGGTAATCTGGTATACCGATATCTGTATATATATCTTGGTATATATTGATGTAGGGTGGTGAGGGAGAAAACTCGGTCGGAAAATGAATGACATATGGCGAGTGTTCTAATATCCACCACAACCTCTTACCTTTCCGTTTGGCTGTGGATCCAACAGAGGAAGATTCCTGGGATGACACACTCCCATCACTACTGCTCGTGGATCCGGGGGTGGAAACCATCGTGTACCGACTCAGGTTGCCGAATCCAAACTCCGACAACCCTGGTCCGCCGTCCATCTTAGTTGGCCTAAGCCCACTGTTTACGTCCGGCCGATCTGACCCCTGGTCAATAAGTCCGATATCAGGCCCGTACATTTTTTCTCCATGTCTTGATCCAAACATGGAAAACGCACCATCCATTCCAGTGAATTGGGGTTCTAGCTCCATTTTACCTAAACTTGGATTATTTTTCAACCCTACACTTTCATTGTGAATTGGATTCAACTTAGCATGCCTTTATTCCTTCGTCGTGTAACTCCGTTCACTTTATTCATTACCGGCCTCCTAGCGTGCCGGGCGACCTCAGCCCTACTGAGTGGACATAGTTAGTTCAGAATGGCCTATATGACGTTGAACAGGTCAGTCCATATGCAAATGCCACAGCCCTTCAGTGCAATGATGTAATCGCCTTGGTCAATCGGCTGGGCGAGTCCATTCGCAGGGTGTAGAACTGACCACTGCTCACCGAGTCGCGCAAACTCGGATAAAGGTTGCGACTGAATTTACATATGCAGTAAATATCCGTATGACGCAGTTGCAAGAATTTTTTTTCTCGACAAAGAATTGCAAACCATTCCCTTTCAATGAAGCTGCAGAAGTGAGCTCAACACTTCCCTCCCCTATTAACCGTAGTAGTTCTTGGTAGCCATTGTTCGTGTGGACCGAAGAATGTCATAGAAATGAAAAGGGGTGTTCAGGGTTAGTGAGAAACAGAACTTAGAACTTCTGTGTGGATTCTTTTCTTTTATATCATTGAACAACTAGCATATATCTAAACCATTGTTAAATATCAACTTAGACCGTTTCAAATCTTGCAATAATCGCATATATCTGCAAAATGACCAAAGGTCAGTTTGACCTCTTCCACCTGTGTACACATTAACATGGACCGCGCTGACCTTTGCTAAGGCCATGGTATTCCGACCAGACGGCTGGCCAGAGGGCGGGGCCAAGTGGTCAATGGTTCTCCCTGTATGTTGAGACTTAGCTGGACGTACACCCGTAATATTACGTAACGAGCTTATCGAGACAAGTACAGGTAGCATTGGAAGCCAGTGAAGGCAACAGACCATATAGCTAGTCCACCGTTAGCACAGCGACTGTTTACAAGTCTATATTATATATATATGTATCTGTGTATATACCAAAACAATTGCGTCATCCGTCTGGATGGATAACTCGATATAACACCCAAATAGTGTATTGCGCACATGGTAACAAGCTACTTGGACACCCGCTAGCAAGAACGTATATGATAAATCCTTGACCACTAAGAAACATGTTAGGTTCGAAAGGAACAAACTGAAGAAGATAAAGCTGTTTACTTGGGGGTCGGGGTGTACTCGGACGGGGGCAAAACAACGGTACATCTAAGATGAGGGACAGAAGGGGCGGGGATGAGGGTACATGTAATACAAACAAATAAATAAAAAGGGGTTAGGGGTTTAATACACAGTCCTCCTGATATCCAGTGATTTGGCACGTGTAATATTTTTGCATGTGTCACTAGTGTAATATGACCTGGTGCGATTTTCATTGGCTGGAAATTCATTGTGAAGTCAAGACAGAAACAATAAAACGACGTTAGAAAAAATGACGTGACGTCAGGATTTCGACGACAGCGGGATGTCATAGCTCGCAAAAAAGAAGTCTATACTCGTTTCCTAAAATCTCATAATAAGGTCCTATAAAATATAAACCAGTTTCTTAATTCTGATAGATTTCTCAAGGATTCATGTGAAGTGCACATGTACGGATATTTACAGAAAATATCCTTGTACGATTGTTCAAGGAAGTATATGTTATAAGTTATATATCCTTGTCTTGTTAAATGTTTCTGCATGATATGTTGTGTTTGATGAAGGACGTCATGCATGACGTGTATGACGTCATTGAGTATACAGGGATGGGAGTAAAAGGTTAAGAATGACAGGTGTAGAGATGAAGGTGCGTTTCTTTCACGATGGTGGTCCATATCTAGATTTTAAAGTGGAAGGCGTCAGGTGATAATGTTAACAGTTTGAGATGGGATATAGGATGGGAACAGACAGCGTGAAGGCTGACCTATAGCTAGTAGGATGGTTTATAAAAGCCAGGAAGGCGGAGGGAGCGAGCACAGGACTCGAAAAATTTCCAACAAGCAGTCAATATTATAATACTCTTTGAATAGGAATAATATTCTACCCGTGGGTCACAAAATGTTGCAAAGCCTCGGGTTTTACAACCTTGTGTGATCCTGAGGGTAAAATATTCTTATCCTTCATATCCACATATGAAAGAGTATTTTTTCTCTCAGAACTCGACGTTTTATTGAAATTTGACTGCTATGGTTTCAAGCAATTCTGAAATAAATCGAGAAGAAAAAAAACACGATTCCAAATCAATTCCCCATACATGAAGGTTTCAACGCGAACCCAGTTGATTGTATCTTTTAAAGTAAACCCAGCATAGTTTCTGAAAAAAAAGTTTAAATTGAACCGAGAAAAAAGGCTTTTTGCAGTAATATGGATCGACATAGGGACCATTTGGACAAAGCATCTTGAGAATCTTGCAACTGCGGCTTAACAAACTACAGAAAACACAATGCAATAGGCGAAAATCAAGATTGTCCTTAATCCAGGATTTGTTCTGACAACATGTAAATAACGAACACTTTCTCACTTTCACAGCGTTGTATTTCACACGTTTCAAGTGTAATTGTGCCATATTTTATGTGAATTTAGGTCACAAATAAAAGTACTATTAATAATGATATATTTGGAAGATATTTTGATATTTTCAAATGTATTTTTTGTACTTAGTATTAAATTTATTATTAGGAATATTCTTCAAATTGTTTAATATATTCTCCTCAGTGTGAAAATGAGCGGTAAGATCAATGTTATTATTATAATTTGGATTTTTTTTTATTTAAATGGAAGAGATACGGATATGTACATATTATTTCATTGTGGTCTACTATGTGTATAATGCCCCAAAATATGTCTGTTTAGGGTTACATTGGAAAAAATAGGGTCGGTAGGTCTTTTTTTGTGTCTTGAAATCACTCTAAAGTAATGGCGGGAACCGGAGTCTGAGATCGAAATCCCGACTTTTAATTATCTTTCGTAGAAAATTGGAAAATAAATAGGTTCGGGGGTAAAACATTAGGGTCGGTTGACACTAAACAGATATATTGTTTTGGCCTAAATTGCATATGTTTCAAATGTGTTGAAATCATAAAGTAAAGATTGTTTGCTCTTGTATATGGAGTTTGATCTGTGACTATATGATTGCATGTAAGATTATGTGATTGTCTGCGGAGTCTACGTGTATAAAATGATACACCATACATATGGCAAATGTGTCCTATTTCAGAAATAATGTGATACAAGTTTTCAGTAATGTTTGAAATGTAATTTGTCTTTGAATGCGTGGGATTTGATGTTAAGTAAATGATGTATGTTTCTAGAGTGATTCTATACATGTTTTTATATTTGAAAATATCTTCTAAAATGGAATAAACCCATAATAATATACGAACCCAGTGGGTTTTCTCGTTTATTGAACAAATTTCCACTTGCTACAAAAGTCTTGGTTTCAATATCCAAATGCTCCACTGGTTTTAATTCATTCGGTTAACGTCCTAATTACAGTCAGGGTCATTTAGGACGGATCGAGGTATTCCATCTTTGCATATTACAGAGTTAGCGCCCTTGCGGGTAGGTATTTATTGTTATGTCATTATTTTGTGAGCGCAATTTATAGACTGGTTCCCTTCCCTTAGTTCTCTAATCTCCGCCAGGCTGCGCTCCGCTCACTAGGGACCGGTAGCGGGTAACCATGATGGTTTTTCTGATTGGTCAATCTACATATCCGGTTCGCTGGCATCACTTTTTTTAGACGTGGGAAACCCCTTCACCCACGAAGCGACGGATCTTAACGTAAAGAATAAATATTTTATTTGAACGATATATAAATAAAAGTAAATTAAGTTTTAAGTTTTGATATTATTTCGTGCTAACAGAGTTTAAGGCGCTCATAGGAGCGACGTTAATGACGTTATTTTCTCTTAACGGAAGTAGCCGTCTCCATGATGACATATCATGCGCAGGAATGATGCGCACTCTGGAGTTGGAATTCTCACTCAAGATGGTTACTCGCTACCGGTCCTCAGTGAAGCATACGCAAGGGAGGTAACTGAGGCGGGAACCAGTCTACGCAATTTACATCGTTTTCTCTGAAAAGTATGACGTTACACTCGCAAACACATGACGTCACAATCAATACCTACCCGCAAGGAAAGATAACTTGGTAATATGCAAATATAGAATAGGATGTGGAGGAAAGCCTGAGAACACGGAGAAAAACTACCAATGAGGTTCGAACTCGCAAACTAGATGGCCGATGATATATATCGGGCCATCTTAAAACCACCGCGGTATCTCGTAATTTTCTAAGAAGTTATAAGGACGCGACACTTCTAAGGTAAGAATATAAGAAAGAAGAAACTAATCTTCAACCTACCCATTGATAAGCAAAGTTTTCGATGGCCATATTATAGGATTCATATAGGGATTGGATTTCGTTTTTATGTTAACCATGCTTGTATGGAGCAATTCCTCTAAGAATATATTCTATGGGGCGGTTGGCGCCCCATATTGAATATACTCTTAGAGGAATTGCTCCATACAAGCATGGTTTACATAAAAACGAAATCCAATCCCTATATTTACACTCACACGACTTTTTATTTATATTTTATGCAATAAAATCGTCATTTGAAAGTGACGTAATTATTCAATAAAAGTCGGTCAAAAGTGGGAGGAGCTTACTCAATTGAACAGCGAATGATGACGCTTCACGTAAGGTAGAATTATTCATCCGCGACGACAAAAAAGTTCAATATTTTAGTGTAAAATAAACATGACAAACTAAGTAAATTTCAGAGATAATTTTATTAAATCAGTTAAGAACTTTAGATATTTATTCAATTCTGCTAAAAGTTAATATATAGCGTAATAACATAAAAAATTTGTACACGGCCACATGTGTGAACTCGGTGACTGTTATTGTGCAGCGAGGCGAAGCTGACGCACGCTTACACACTTTAGTTTGCCGAAGTTGTCAAAACACCGATTTTCAAGTAGCTCAATGTGTGTGAGATGTTGTCTGACTTGACGATATTACATCCTTGGGAGCCATGTGATTATATAATCTACGCTTAGATCCATATCGCCATCGATAGATGAAACAAATTCACTTGTGTTCGATGGATACAATGTATTTGTGGTGACGCGGAACTGTCAACACGTGGATTATTAGCGGTGCAAGTTTTATAATACACATGATTAAATACAATGTACTTAAAGAACAAATTTAAGAGGATATGTTTATAACTGACCTCTATCAGAGGGTCTCACACCCGTCCACCCCAAAGGCTCGATCGTAGGACGAACATAAGCACAGAGGTAATGTTTACATTTGACACCCATCATTTTTAACAAAAATGAAAGCACGTCGCCCCGGTCGGGATATTTTTCCGTTTCTTTATACAATTGTTAATTTAAAAATTGTTTGAATCATATATAAATATAAAAACATGTATATATTGTTTACATTTTTTCCAAAATTCTATGAAAAACAACAATATACACGTAATGTTGATTCAAAATGTAAACAAAGCCATGCGTTTCTTTTTAAAAAAAAAGTAGTCCTTTTACGTTGCACAGAACATTTCCTTACGCAAGTTCAAAGTTCAATGTTACCATGCAGTTATGGTCAAGAAAATCGGCTAGTATTAGCGTATAGTGACCAAGCCTAGCAAGTGTAAATATATGGGAATGATGGGTAAAAAATTACTATGGATACTATGCTTTGCAGTAAGCTCATCATATTACCGAGCGCTCATATAATTCGTTGTTTTCTTTCTTCTCAACTGGGAGTTGAAATTGGGAATTGGGATGGGTTGGGGGAGGGGCGAGGGAGAGGGGGGGGGGAGATTAAGTGTAAACACACGAATTGAAATAAACAAACAGTCATGAGGTTCACCTATGGATGAAAAAAACCTATTGTTTTTGTTTTTTATCATTCTTCTGTATCCAAAGTTGTATACAAAGGATCTCCAAGATGGTAAGAGATCCGCCAATAAAAGTATCACCATATTGTATAGCAGGATTTCTGTGTTGGTCGAAAATCCATTATATATGGCCGCCATGACATCACTTCCGGTTTTAAGGTTATGTCAATATCTCGTTATATAATTAACGGCCTGACGAATATCTTTCATTTTTAGATATGCTATGCAGAATGAAAAAAATAATGGAAAAACAACTTATGTCACACGTTTCTGTAAAACGTCAACGTCGGGCAATAATAAGGTCAAGGTTCAAAAGTGCAAATGAACGAAAATAAAATCATTAAAAGATCTTCTTCTGAAGTTCTTGAAGGCCAAGGGATCTGTTGCTGTGACAGATCTATGACTACAAGGTTTGTTAAGATAATTGACTTAGACCTATGTTCACGGTCACATGGACCAAAAACTTATAATCTTGAAACGAATTCTTGTGAAGATATGAAAGACCTTGAGATAAAATGCTGGACCTATAGTATGCTGAGATACATATCCACCAAGTTTGTTTAATATGAATGACCTTGACCTTAATTCAAGGTTACCAAGGTAAAAATATCTTAAACGAATTCTTGTGAAGAGTTATATTAGGCCTGTAGAATATAAATGTAACAGTGTCAATTATTTGTGACATTTGCATTTGTATAAATTAGCTTTAATTTATTTGGTATTTGTATTAACGTTTGTATTAACAAATATGTACATCAGGTTACCGTATATGTTTACCTGTGTGTAGTACGTGAGTGTATATACTACACTGTTATGTAACACCTGTGCAAACCTGTCTGCCAGGGTTCAGAGTTTATAAAAGGCTACCAAGTTTATAAGTATGAATGCCCTTTACCTTCATTCAAGGTCACAGGGGCCAAAAAAACTTAAATCTTGAAACAACTTGTTGTGAATTCTGGAAGGCCTAGATACCTAAAATTCAACCTATATAATGCTGATATTTTGAGCTACCCAGTTTGGTAATATTAATGACCTTGACCTTCTTTCAATGTCACAGGGGCCAAGAAAGCTAACATCTTTAAACGACTTCTTGACAAGTTATGGAAGACGTGGCAACTTGATATTAGGCCTGTAGCATGCGGATATAAAGGTCTAAGACGTTTGTAATTTATGAAAGTCAAATTCTGGAACTCCTAGAGACATGATATTAGGCATGTGACATGCTGAGATAAAGATTGGCAAATTCAGCATGATGCGCTAGTGCGCTTTATTAAATTTGCCGCTGTCCAGTTGCCATTCATACTATTACAATTGTCAACTGAATGCAGTTCAATGCTCAAGTGTATGAAGATGACGTCTCTGAAATAATGACGCCCCACGCCTACAAACATATGACGTAATAATAAATACCTACCCACAAGAGATGCAGATAACTGTACAATACGCAAATTATAAAACAGCATTGCTTGGGCACTAGCCTGTGGTTGCAGTAAATATATACAAGGGTTTCCGACGATGTAAGATACATGTATATGTGTACTGTTTTTTTTATATACATTTCCTTTGCAAAAAATGAACCTAGAAACATATTCTAATATTATTCTTGTTATTTTTAGGAGCAGGCATCTTACATGCTTGTATAGTGCGCATCTGCTTTATGACACTTATAAGGCCAAAAATAAGTCTGTTTAGGGTTACCCGACCGACCCTATTTTTTTACCCCCGACCCTTATTTTTACCCACTTTTCTACGGAAAAAATTAAAATTCCGGATTTCGATCACAGACTCCGGTTCCATCCATTACTGTAGAGTGTTAGACACTAAACAAATAAAAATGAAAATAAATTCCTACCTACCGATTCTATCTTTTTGCCAATGTAACCCTTAACAGACATTTTTTGGCCTAAGCAATATCATTGTTGTTGTTGTATTTTAAGCATTGCCCTGATTTGATTAGCATATTCTATTCTTTTATAACGGTTATTTGAACTTTATAAAAAACAACCTTTTCATATAGCTACTACAGTAACTACTGAGGAATAATTTCTGATAAGTCTTAATTACGAGTAATTTGATGCTTCTAGTTACTAAATCTACATTCCTTCAAAAAATCAGAACGGACCAGTGTCAGGATTGACCTTGTCAGGTCTGTGAAGGTCATCCTGACCTTTACATGAAGAAAGGGAAATATTCAATATATTCAAAGACTTACGATTCCGGATCGTCTGCGACCGAAGGCCGTACAATTTAATTACAAAACCATGTGAGATTTTTAACCATTAGCTGTGCAGACATCGTCCAAATTACATTTGCACCGAGGAAACTAATAAAACTGTCTCTCCTGTATGCCCGGTACCCGGTTGTATCGATTTATGTGGGACAGGTTTTGTCTTAGCACGGACAGCTTGACCCATGGTCAGTATGTTGACCGTAATGATTACTTGACCAATGCTTAAAATAGATCACCGCATCTGCGTATTAAAGTCATAATCCTTCTGAGTAATGAGGGATTTTTTTCTCTGTTTCAGTCGTAAAGGAAGGATGGAACTTCCCTGTAGTAGACTAAAGACAGATGTGTATTTACCATGATTGGTAGATGTTACTACATTTAAACCCATTCTCTCGCTCCTGGTATGACCATATGACATGCAAAAATATGATTACAATGAATGCATACATATAAAACATGATTAACTTAAAACATTTAATTATGAAATCCTACACCAATATGGTTTTCTTTTCTTTCGATGTAATTTCATGTCGAGCCCTTCACAGTATTGAGGCACAGGGATCTGAGAATCAGTTACAGTTTATAAAATTATGGACCCACCATTTTAGACGTTTTAGAGGTCTACGTATATAGTACAATATAAAAGAGGATTTTAACCGTTTTTTTATCTAGACACCTAAACTTTCTAAACAAAATATTTATTGTCCCACTCCGGTGGGTCCATAAGCATATAAACTGTAACTAACTCTTAGGTCCCTGTGTCTGGTGGGTCTATAATTACATAAACTGTAACTAATTCTCATGTCCCTGTGTCTGGTGGGTCTATTATTATATAAACTGTAACTAATTCGCAGGTCCCTGTGTACTGAACAACCAAATGCTACAGTTTATTCTGATATACACTACTTACAAATGTACGTTAACCACTATGCTTCTGGCATACATAAACATATCAGGTGTCTAGCATCAACAAAGAAAAACTAAGATGTATAAGGCATATTCTGATTTTCAAATATTTTCCTTTAATATTAACCGATGTTTCTATTTTTAGAAACACCAAGTTAATATTCTTTCCCAAACTTCATTGCACAAGCGTTGCATTCTTCAGGGTGCCGTTCTTTGACCAACACTTTCTTATATTTATTATGCACATTAAAGATTGTTTTTGACATTTTTTAACAAAAACATATCTAATATAAAAATTAAGGACCTTTGTTTCGGTTCATATGTTGTTATATCGCCCTTGTAGAATTTGAAATAATGACCTCGGGAAACGCTCTCAGTTATTATTTATTCTACTCGGGTGATATCACACAATATGAACCTCAACAACGCATACTTGAATTCGAAGAGCCTAAGACACAGATTTAGATTTAGATGCAAAATATGTACGAAGAGCTGAAAAATAAAAGTACCTTTAAAAGGTATTACAAATATTTCATCTAGTTAATTGCATATCAGGTGAAAAGCATATAACATTGAAACGTTAGTTTAAACGATGCTTTTCTTGAGACTGAAGATTAAACTTCCCCACTTCCGCCTCATTCGCCCCCCCCCCCCCCCCGCCGCCTCATTCGCCCCCCCCCTGCCGTTTCCCCCTCTCCTCAAAAATCCATCCATTTCCATCTCCACGCTATATTCCAGGAGCATATATATCAACGACCTTGGCTGCCAGCGACCTTGACCCGGTTGGGCTACATTCGAATTTTGACACAAGTCTTTAATGCCTCCGAAATGATATAACATGCACGTATTTCTTAATACGGTATTCATTAGACGCTTTGACTACGATAAGGAGGCGCTAACGGCTCCCTCTTACACATAAAGCATCGGGGCTGTCACTAGGGGTAGTTTACTTGTAGGTATTACGAGAGTCAGGGGAGATAACCTATCATCGGCAGCCATTTATATCTAATTAATAGCCCACTGGATTAATTACCGACCTCCGCGTTGATAACTTTACTGACATGTCACAGAGGGGGAATTGTTAGCAAGCGCATATCGGGCGATGTAGAGTATGTGTCTACAATTTCTGAACAACAATTCAATTTTTCTCTGACAAGTTTGAGATGTCTCCACTCTTCCGTTTAACGCCATTTTTCCAATCAATCGCATGCAAGCTGGAATAAACAGGTGGAAATTGTACAATTTTGTATGCAAATGATTTTTTTGACAATCCGAGAATTAAACTAATTATGGAAAGAAAACAATTATTCACTTCCCTCAATAAACAAGATTTAACTAATTCATACTTGTTACCATTCTACGCTTTATATTACAGGTATATCGTGTATATTTATATTTTAATTAAATTGCTGCGAAATTGTTAAATGAAAGTTAATTCTGTCAAGTTTTTTTGTTTGTTTTAAATTTTAATCACAAAACATCACAGTGAACATCACAAAATGTATCTACACAAGTAAGTTGCGAAAATTTCTCTTTTACATCAGTGTTTTTTATTTAGATATTGGTTTGAATATAAGAGTTTAAATGAAAATGAGAATATGGCGAAAACAATACAATGATATACTGAAAGTATATGTGGAAAAAAGTTATCATATATTCATAGATATGTTTAAAATAATGCCGGTGTGATTGTTTGTCAATATTTGAGCATCAACCAACTGAATGCTTGCCTGCATGCTTTTGTGACCTTACTGCAATCAACAGTTCAACCGCCATTCAAATGCCGATGACAGTACATTCAATGATATCAAAATTTTAACTTCACAATAATAATTTGACCCTATTCACTAAAATCTGACGGACATCAACGAAACCATCCTTGGTCAGCGATCTGGTAATTATTGTCCCGTACTGGACAATGTCCAGTGGAGTCGACATAAAAAACGTGACCTAGCTAGGCCAACCTTTGTCATTTCAACCACACAACAAAAAGTATTTTGCCATCAAAAGGCCACAAAAACAAATTTTGAATTACATTTTTTTAAAGTATAATGTCCCATATGTGCCATACTTGTCTGTCTGACCCAGACGGGTTAAGCTGACCCAAGGTCTCTCAAGAGGAAAAAAGGCAATAAAATACAAAATGCAATTATATTAGTAGCAGGGTTAGTCGTGGTCGGCAGGTGCGACGTCTCCATTGATGCTACGCCGATTTTCATTGGGAGTTATTGACCCCTGCAAAGGTCAAACACCTCTATTGTTAGTTTGACAGTTTTCATTGGCAGTTCTTGACCTTTTCAAAGGTTAGGATCCCTCTATCTATCCGTCTGTCGTTAACTAACAATTTAAATTTTGCATCTGTTATTTTTTTTGCCTTAGCTGTGAGATTTTGTAAAAGAAAGAACACTGGACAACACAGACTTGAGACATGTAGGCCAGATGACGTCACAAAGGAAATCACTTTCATCTTTAGAAGCATTTGCGTTTCTGACAAATTGATGTCCCATACTGCTTGATAGAGTAAGGAACACCGATTTATGTGAAACATAAATATCAATACTGTACGGTTCTTTAATTTCGCAATGAGAACATTTTTCACAATTTTAACAGTATATAAGCTATACAGCTTCGTGAAATTTCGCAATGAGAACATTTTTCACAATTTTAACAGTATATAAGCTATACAGCTTATCTTTATTGTGAATCTTTCCATTGTTTTCACGAAGTTTAAATTTGCGTTATTACCTTAAAAGCAATTATAGCAACATTTGATCTCTCGCGAATAAAAGACACTACACTGTAATTCCGTATTTGTAGATTATAGAGTTATCTGCCCTTGCGGGTATGTATTGATTGTGACGTCATGTGTTTGCGAGTGTAAGGCCATACTTCTCAGAGAAAACGACGTTAATTGCGTTCACAAAATAATGAACGAAGGTGGTCTATTGTTTGACGCCGTGTACTTTGGCTCTGGACGGTATGGATTGACCTCGGAATCCGCGTTAAACAAGAGTTTAAGTCTTCGGAAGTTCTACAACTTGTCATCCATCTCTTTGTACAAATTCTTCTTGGTTCCATTCCACAGATTTCAGGGAGGTAGCAAACAGCTACTACATCGAATCTGCTCTTCATAATGGCTATGGATGATTATTTGTCGAAGCAAATCTATCTGAAAAGATCAAAGAAATATGTTTTGTCAAATATTTTATTTATGCTGATAGCTTTGTTCAAAGAAGTGTTTTTCATGCAGATGATGAATTTTATACAAAAGTTATTCAATGTCGTACTGTAATACATTTCGCGGGTGTAAAATTTCGTGATTTATTGTTTGGAAATCATTCACGCGGAAATTATTTTCGCTAATCTTTTTTGTAGCATTTAAAAAGTCCTTTACTGACAGAGTTTGAAATTTTAGACCATATTTCGCGAAAAAGAAATCGCGAGGTTTTAAATTAGCGAAGTCAGCGAAATTAAAAACCCCGCAAATATTACTAACTATACAGTTTGTTTCTCCCTATCGGGCGGTAGGTTCACATGCCTTTTACCGGTATGGTACGAATGTGCCTATTGGCGCTGCATTGCTCGATTTTCTCTTTAAGCAAGTGTGACCACCCACCTCATCAAACACTTAATTTATAGAACAACATTTATCATCAAGTCAAAAGCATTTTACTCTTTATCTCCCGGACCCATCGCTATAAAATGTATGACATTTATTTTGATTACCTCGCTACCTGTATCCATACAAAGAAGCTAAATATCGAAATACCCAATAAAACGAAGTGAAACCATCAGATAAGTTGAAGGTCAGGGAGCCTCTGTTTTTCTTGTTGACCCGAGTTATATCAAGTGTCATGATGTACAGAGAGATAGTTCGTGTATTGTCGGAGATTTGCTCCTCAGCTCTAGATCTAAATACAATAAATACATGAATGTACAACCAAAGCGTATATATGTAAGAGAGTGGTTATGACGATGGCCACAGCAACGCGTATCTGAAGTATATATTTTGAAAATAAACTTCCACTTTATGCTGCTCTGTCGTACTATTTTAGAGATTCTAAATTCCTAACGTTAGGCCAATAGATAATAACTGCTTCCATCAGAAATTTGGAGTAACATGCAAAAAATGAACTTTGTTTTCTTTTAAAACGAAAACAAATATTAGGCATTGAATGCTACCGAAATTGGTATCAAATTTCAAAAATCATACCATGGGACAAACATACGAAAATGTACATTTTATCGAGAATCTGAAATATCAAATTCGAGTGGATTGCACCACAAAGGTCAACACTACGTCTTTATTATTGAACGAGACGAGGATGTTTTAATAATGATTAAGGGGAGAGGAAATCATGATAGTTAAAGAATTAAGACATATCTGTATTATAACCGATGTTAAGTAAAAGAAGATATCAAATCAAGGTTGTCAATAGATCTATGATATATATAAGTATAGCTTTGTGATATAGCGATTTTCTGAAAGATAAAACTAGAGAGCTTTAGAAGTTCTCCAGAAAGTTTAAAGTTAAGTTGTTTTGTCAAGCGAACGATATTACAGAAAGTACAATTTGAAAGCATGTATGCCAAAATGATTCTGATAGGAAAAACAGAAGTTCTATGTAAGGCAAGCGAATTCTGAAAGGTGAAATTGATGTTCTTTGTAAAGCAGTGGAATTTTGAAATGTATTTGAAGCTCTTCACAAGGCAAAGAAATTCTGAAAGGTGGAATTGAAGTTTTTTGTACCCCAATGGGACTCTGAAAGGTATTTGAAGCTCTTCACAAGGTAGAGGATTTCTGAAAAGTGGAATTGAAGTTCTTAGTACCCAAAGGTATTCTGAAAGGTATTTGAAGATCTTCTCAAGACAAAGGAATTCTGAAAGGAAAACCTATAAAGTTCTTTGTAACCCATGGGGATTCTGAAAAGGTGGAATTGAAGTTCTTTGCAATTCACAATGCAAGCGAATTCTGAAAGGTTAAATTTAAGTTCTTTGTAACGCAAGTGAATTCTGAAATGTGAAAAGGTCTTTGAAAGACAAAGAATTACTTAAATGCGCTATTGAAGGTTTGTTTAGACAAGAGGCTTCTGAATGGCAAATTGAAAGAGCAATGCAATGTAAAGGTACCTCCAAAATATCTTCTAACTTTATAGGACTTTATATGTAACCAAAAGAGAATTCCAATGGGGCCATAATCAGTCCCTATGAAAATTAACATTTATCACATTAACATTTGTTGACATAAATTACAATTTCATTCTCGCGATTTAGATTGTTTGCTATTGTTCCTATTAGTACAAAATCTTCTAAGAATTGTATTGATTAGAAAGAGGAAAAGAGGATAGACATTAGGTGTCGTCAATTAAAGGCCCACTTTTTTATCCAATAAATGGTTTTTTTCAGTATGATAAAATAATTAGCAGATTCGTATTAGACTAATTTTTATTGAAATGGATTTTAGTGAAGTGAATTTTTGAGACTTATATCCAATTCGGCATTTGATTACCCGAAAATATTGCACAGGACATACATGTTATGTTTCTAGTGTATTGGATCGCGTTTTGTATAAAGAAAGCAATATCAATAGTCGAAATCGAGAGAGAAAAACTACTCATGAGAAAATGTCTTTCTTTTGGCTGTGCTAATTTTTCGTGATGTCGCGAACCTCAAATTTTAGACCGTTTTATTGACAATTGATAAGAAGATGTCAGAGTTATCACAAAGACGACCTACGGTTCTATCCCAGCCTCAGCTTTTCTACGTGTCGAGTTTATTTTGATGCTTGTATTGTTTATCAGTTCGCTGTCCATGACCACCATTAGGATCCTTAGAAGGTCGTGTCAGCAGCATTATCTCCGCCAATAATCGCTTGATGAGTTGATTGTCATGTGGACAGCGACCTGTTTATTCCGGGAGCGCCCCCTGCCGGGCGATTTAGAAAGTTGCCATCCGGGTCACTAATGCACAGTTCTAATTCTATGCTTTGTTACGCAATACTTCCCGCCTCACGCAAATGTACACCGGCTATGATACGAAGGATGGCAAGTGTATTGCACTTTAGACGCGCATGCGTATATGTCTAATGAAACTCGGGTTTTTAGCGCATAATCATAATGTAAGATAATTTTATTACAAGCTGTGAACAACATCCGAAAACAATTATAGGACATTTTTTGAAAAAAAGGTATCTTCCTTTTCTTTCTTTCTTTCTTTCTTTCTTTCTTTCTTTCTTTCTTTCTTTTCTTTCTTTCTTTCTTTCTTTCTTTCTTTCTTTCTTTCTTTCTTTCTTTCTTTTTTTTTTCAAACTTAACTTTCTTTCTTTCTTTCTTTCTTTCTTTCTTTCTTTCTTTTTTTCCAACTTAACTTTCTTTCCATCTTTCTTTCTTTTGCTTTCTTTCTTTCTTAGAAAGTGTTATTACTAATTTAATGTCAAATTCGTCTAAAAATACAACAGCTAAAGGATACAGTAAAATTAATTTTATAGATAAGTGTCAAAGTTCAACTATTTCAGATGTCTAACGAGCCAGTTCTTTACAGAAAAGTTGATCAAAAGTTTGTCTGTAATTAAATGCACACAACTGTTTTTGCAACAATTACGAATTCGGTCAGTACCAACATCAGAGGACCTATTACTGCGAGATCCGCCCCACTTACTATTAATCTGAAAGACTCAATTATCGACCGTCACTAGAAAGACGACTGGTCAAGCGAGAACAATTGTGTTGACCTGATTCTGTCCACTGACCGCTGCGGACTAACAAAGACAGGATGACCAATAGATGCTATAAAATTGGTAATCCATGTTGAAGCCACTAGTAAAGGAGTATTGCACCGGCCTTACCGGTAAAATCTCGCGAAACAATGTATCCGCCAATTGACCAATCTGTTGTCTAGTTTTCAGCACGTGCGTTATGAAATCTGAATGTCGTCTGCTGCCTCAACGGTCCTATCATTATCGAAATCTTTTGTGGTCATCTCGAATCCCAGTTTGACCATGTCTAATTGCGCTCTATTAAGATTTTAATGACATCTTGAAAGACCTCCTTTTGTATGGCTGATGGGTTGTCACGTGACTGGTCAGTTAAAATGACCAAGACAACAGATTTTGTCCAGTTCGACATTTTATATGGCGATTGAAAGAAATTCCAGAATTAGTGTTGATACGATTACTTCCCCTGAGGGAGAATATAAAAATTAGGAGCAATATTTGATACCGATCAACGCATAATTTGGTTGGTGACCCTTTGTAGGGGATTACACATATGGCAGGGTCCGACATTATCGGGTTGATTATAAATGTTCCATCACTCAAAATATGATAAAGTTCCGCTTCTATCGCCATAAAGGTAATCTTTTGATGAACGAGACCAATCCAGAAAAGATTGTCCAATTTTATAATGGCGACCATTTCATCACTCACTTCGATATGGCATTTTAATATCGACATACACTGAAATATCATAATTACACTTTCACACATTTTTCGGTACCAACGCTCTAGTATAAGCTAAAAACACCGAGTTAACATAAAGGCGTGCTTAATTGGTCACAGAAATATGTACTGAATCTGTGGCCTTACTAAACTGTAATGTACTTTTTTTTTACATATTTTGCCAAACATTACAACCAACACAAAAAATCTTCGAGTCAACAGTTATACCTAAGGTTTCAAAGTTGATGGAAGATTTAAAAACCATTTTAAAACTGATCATGTCTACATAGAAAACCTAATATAACATATACCATGTATCTAGATGAAAAGAATACATTAAAGAAAATAGAATGATAACAAGAGAACTCGACGACGACAAAGTGCGCACTTTCACTATGTCCTGGCGACTAATAAGGCAGAAATTACATACCATCCCCATGAAAAAATATGTCAGGAATTCACAAATAAAAATTATAAATAAACAGTCTTTATTCTGATTATATTTATGTTTAGAATGGTCAAATATAATATCTGTTATTAATGTCTGTTATTATCACTTTGACTGCATGTGACGTGACGTTTATCACATAATTCATCTGGTCTCCTGTGACTTGTATTTTTATAAATGTTGCATGTTATGTCAAACATAAATGAAGACTAAATCCTAAGCAGTCTTTACGAGCGCTTGCCCCTGTGAAGAAGGCTCTAAGTTCTATTCCCTGCTTCTAATTAGCACTTTTTGCAAACTGCGTAAATCAGCATTTCATAACCCTGTTAATTAAGCAATACTGTGACGTCAATGCTAATTTTTTTTCGGAGTACTTGATAAACTATGATACGTTTTATAGATGAATAAATTATCATAATGTGAGGTACAATTTAATATAAAACTTTATCTTTGAGATGTCTATCCATATGTAGTGGTCATGGAACCTGAAAATACTAGAGAATTTTAAACGGGGAATCGAAACTATAATACCGTGTAGAGTAAACCAACTTTCTTTCGCGAATTTTGCGATCCAAGTGTTGTCGCGAAAGCTTATCTCTGCAAATTAATATCAGCAGCATTTATATCGATAGAAAATTCCAATCAATTTTTAAATCCGCGAATTTTAAAATCCTGTTAATATTCGCGAAATTATTTTGGAATAGAAATCACAAAAAATAGTAGTCACGAAAGAAAGTAGGTTTACAGAAATTGTATATTTCCGCGGGTTGAAATGTTCGTGAACTTGTCGACTTCTAGTAAGTAGTATAGTACCATAGCAGTACAGTCTACAGAACGTTCTTGTCGTTTTGTTCGGGGATGTTTAATTTCAGGAAATTAATTTAAACGTGAATATAACGAAATTCAAATCTCCGCGAATAAAATAAATTATACAGTATTCAAATATTCGTAATATTCAATTCCATCAGGACACCAGTCACAGATACAGGAGTAATTTGTTGCGTGTAATATCTTTGCTTTTATACCTATTGCACAGTTATTGCATGATTTTAAATCAAGATATATACTATATGATATATGAAATATTCGCGGGTACTTATTTTCGTGGCTAAGAGGTTTAAAAATATTTTGTATTTAGAAATATTAGTGGTTAGACGATATAACAGTGATTACAATAATGTGTAAATCAGTTTTCGTTGTCTTTAAATTCGCGGTTTCAAAGAACCCACAAGAAATAAAATTTATACAGTAACATGTGACGTAGCTTCGTATGGAGAGGTAAGTTGATGAATGATAATAGGTAGATCTATGTTATATTTGTAACTGCATGTGTTTCCGGCGAGTGAAATATTTCAAGAATGAATGCTAGTTCTTGGCATCAATCTTAGCGGTCAACTTTGACCGTAGCTCCCCGTGGATTTAGTGGATGTTCGTCAAGGGGGTCGTTGCTGAAGCTGTCCATTTGCTGAAGTACCTTTACGGTTAAAAGAGGTATGAGGTACTTAGACAAGCCGGTGATTTATTACAGAACATATGCACACTGAAAACTGACCGACAAATGCATACTTGACCTTGGTAGGGCATCAAAATGAGGATAAAACGAACCCTGCAGGAAGTAGAAATTACTTGATTTGAGATAGACAACACGTTCTTATAAAAGTGCAAATCAATTGTTTTTGACCTTGACCTTGACCTTGACCTAAGCATGCCTTTTCGACATTTTATGTCAGTACTTCTGTACGCTATGGTATTTCAAATTCTAAATTAGTCCAGATTTTGTACCTGGTAGGATGATTGCAAATGTTTGCTTAGTGTAAAAAAAAAAGTAAACAAAAATCTTTTATTCAATTTTTATAACACGAATCAACTGTAAACCAAATGATTTTTGCGGCAACTTGATTTCGCGATTTTCATGCCTAGCTACTGATTCGCGATGACTTAAGTTCGCGTTTACATGCCTAGCTATATGTTCGCGACAATTTGACTTCGCGATATAGAAATACGAATGTTCTACTGTACCTAGATCTTACGGGATTTTTTCGCAGCGATTTAGTTTTGCGAATTCTACTGGCCGGCGAAGTACGCAAATTGTAAATCGCGTTGACTAATTTTGCGTTTTCATGCCTAGCTACATTTTCGCGACAATTTGACTTCGCGATATAGAATTAAGAATGTTCTACTGTACTTATATCTTACTCTTTTTGTCACAGCGATTTATATGACGCTAGTTATCATTGCCAGTCGTGATGTGGAGTGGTGAAGTCTTCTGACTTATTGTCAACAAACATTTGTTCGCGGCTACTAAATTTTGCGATTTCCGATTCAAAACAAGTTTGCGAAGATTATCATGTGCGGATCAAAGACAAGACTGGTAATTCCTATTAGTATCATGACCTAGATGTTAGTTCGTGAAAATTAACTTTCGGAAATTTACGTGCATCGCAAAATTTGCGAAAGTAAATCGCACGCGAAAGAAAGTTGGTTTACAGTATATTACCAAAATAATACATTTGCACTGCGTAGTGAGTGCTTATTTAATTGAGACAATTCAGACGTGTTCTGAAATAATGATTACTATTTCAGTCGTCGTTCGGGTTTTTCCTTTGTATTCCTTCCTTATTTTTATTTTATAAAAAGTTCCATAACTATATTTTACTTTATTTTTCTTGTCCTTCGTCGAATAACAAATGGAGGCCAATCTTATCCTCGTCTTCGCATTATATTTATGTTGTAGTGCATTTTCATCATAGTATCATAGAAATCTGATTACCTTAGCCATATGAAGCCGCACTATGTGGCGCATGCAATGCTTCGAAGATATATTATTGCACATACTATTATAAGGTAATATGATCAATTCCAAATTAGGCTCAAACAAAAGGAAAAGATGGAAACAATGCATTGTGGTTGAACTTCAATTTTTAATTATGTATTATATTTCTAAAGTTGCGGTAAAATACACCGCAGTCTTATCAAATTGACGTAATAAAGTCTTGTTCGCTACTTAGATATGTAGTCGGAGTAAAATAAAGAGTGTAATACATATGTTTTGTTGCAATTTAACAGAGCAGCTCTCGAATGATTTCACATTCGTAGTACTAATTAGATACCATCGTAAGTATCATGCAGACACTATTTTTGTTTAATCTACCTTTTCGAAACGTCCGTTTTTTTCAATTTTACAAATTAATATTTGTTTTTATTTATTTTTTTCTTTGCTTTGTTTCGTTTTCGTGCTTATATTTGTTATTTTAAATATATATTCAAAGTAGGACAAGGAAAGAATTTTAATTTGGACATAATTTCCATGGATCTCCTAACATCAGTGATGTATGGAGTTTCTAGTTAGATAAGCAATGTGTGCATAATGACGGACAGCAAGAGGCCGATGCTTCCGCGGCAGGCCAGCGTCTTAGAACTGGAAAACTCATAGAATATCTGTTTGGCATGAACAAGCAGGTCAACTTGACCACGTCGTCACTGACCGTGACTTGCCGGTGGTCAGTCTGAATCACATTGTCGGTCAGCCGAACACTCGATCCTCGCCTTTCAGTCCCACCATCATCATAATGGAAAATAAAAAGCAATTGCTACAACAAAAGTACCTCCAAAATTAAAGAGCTCTTTTTGTTCGAATTTAGGTCAAAGCTATTATCCGGAACCTTAAACTGGTCATTTTCTCCGGACACATATGATAGCCGTGCTTTTCTTAATGCAATAAAACCCCGCTTTATGATTGCAAAAACGAGAATAAACATCAATGTTACTTGACGGCCCTTTGTTAAGGATTGACCGTTCGAGCCTGTATGGTTGAAAGATATTTCCAGTGATCATATATCTCACTATACATTCTGACCAGCGGTCAAGGCAGTTAGTAATGACCAATCACAGAGTACATATCTCATACAAAGTGAAAAAAGTCGCATTCATAATGTTGACTCTTTTATCGTTGTTAACACGTTCCGGCAACTGAATGATATCAAAGGAAACTGCCTAGAAGATATATATTATTTATAATCATAATGTCAGAAAATAGATTTTTTTATCATTTATTACTTTTTTATCGAAATTGCGAGTATGACTAAACGAGGTTTTTAAACGTCATTGGCATTATTTAAGAAGAACATTTTTTATTAATTCTGTAATTATGACATCTTTGAAAGAAGACGTGGCAAATATGTGAAACACTATATTAATATTACCTCTTTAAGACGAATTATAATCTAATGATTATCTGGTATATTTTATCATATTATGGACTATTTGATAGCAAACATATTATTTTAGATCTCATATTGCCACCCAAAGAAGTTGTATTAGAAAAATAATCTCTCAGAATTAACACCAAAATGACACCAATACGTTTTAAGTGCAACCTGGAAACAGAATATAAGTTGAAACAAATTATGAACAAAACTTGCTACGTATTAAACCATTGTAAAATAAAAAAAAAATAGTTTGAAAATATTTAGAGTTCAAGTGCAGAACCATATTCAAGGCCAGTATTGCTTTGACAGTAGAATTTGGTGATTATAAAGTATGGAGCCGAAAGCATATTAGTGATACCACAGTTCATCTACTTCTTGATATTTTCTTTAATAACAATATGATGTTATTAATATTCCTTAATCAAAAATCTATGGGTTTCTTCAACCTTGATTGGTCATTCATATTACAGGTCTTGGTTTCATTGTACCTTATCATCAATGCTTTGTGTTAAATTCTTGTTTTGTAAGTTTGTGTGTAAAATTGAAATTTAAAGAATCAAATATGGATAATGATTTAACAGCCCTTCTGCGAAAGATAACGTTATTGTTATTTACATGACTTATTACTTTTATTATTTTTCGAAAAAAAAAATATTTTCGTTATCTTATTTCAATAGCCTTTTCTTGTAAAGATAATAGCGATTTTGCATAAGTTTTAAAACATTTCATACTTTCTAAAACCCAATCTTGTGCAAATTGAGTGAACTGTTTAGTATCACTTGAACAAAGAGTGATGCATCTGGACTAGGGATACTTCTAGTCATTGTTGAGAGATACATCGGATACTAGTACATCAGGTACATTTCAAATCTAAGATCTAAATTTGATTTCGAGGAGTTGAACAGATGGGATTTCTTAACTCATTTACGGAAAGCCCATAAAAAGTCATTCTGACAAAGATGTAACTCGCACAAAGTCAAGACGACAGTGTCCCATGTACTGAGAGATTACGTAATCACTTTGTGTGTATCAGCGCCACCTACAGTAGTGTTTGCGTACCTTGGTCACGACCATCAGTGTCAGCGATAATTGGCGGGTGACAAAGACATGGACACTGGCGCTTGATTTAAGGGGCTACCCCATGAGGGGTTACACCTTAGGTCCAGCCAACCGGAAGTCATAGAGCTCATGAGAGAGAAACTTATCCTGTAATCACGATCATTGACAACTGAAGGTCAAGGTCATTCATCACACCTGCTCGGGACACAGTTCCAAGGCTACAGACACGTCACGTGACACACCGTGAATTGTAATTAAATTTCTTTCAGTGTGTTTGTGCAACCATGCAATCCGTCTCAGACTTTTTCATATCCTAAAATCTCGAAAAAAAGGAAGTACTAAATAAAAAGTTATTCATGAATCGTATAATGTCCTTTGAACATTTTAATGTAATAAGATGGAATCGAAATTGAAACGTTAAAAGTTTTACCTAAACAAAAAGTATATCTTGTAATATAAAATATGAAGATACTGAACTTGCCCAAGTTAAAAGTTTCAGATACGAGACATTTATACATTTATTGTTTATATCGTATTTCATCAAAGTTTATTTTTTAACCTGCCAAATTATTACCAAACTGAAGTTTTTATAGATTATTTCACATAATCTTTAAGCAACAGTCCATATTTATTATATTATATAAAGAGTAAGGGAATAATAAACCCATAATAGAAAGAAATGTAAATATAAACAATGTCGTTTAAACAAAAACATAGATATTTACAGTCAAAACCCAAACACAATCCAAACTAAGTACAGATATTTTTTTTCTCAGAAACTTGGAACCTTTACTTCCGAAAATATCTTTGTTTGATTGAACCAGCTTGAAGTTTCTGTTCAGATTGTCTTTATCTGAAAAAAATATTGTTGTGGTAAAAGCCAATACACCTATATTCTAATAGATCTTTTTCGTGTAAGTTGGAGTAAGTCACTCAACACTACCGAAGCTTTATAAAAGTGTATGATTTATAATCTAATAGATCTTTTTCGTGTAAGTTGGAGTAAGTCACTCAACACTACCGAGGCTTTACAAAACTGTATGATTTATAATGTGGTCAAGATTTAATGTATCATAATGGATACGTTTCTATTCGACGTAAATATATATTCTTAAGTATATGTGATAATGCTACGGACGTGATCCGAATCTCTACGCCCTGCCATTTCAGGGACATCTGATGATAGAGCGATATTAAGCGCTCAGGACAAGTGGCCGTACCCTATCAGGGCCAGGATCAGATCCGCTTCAATGAAACTTGATTAAAATGGCCATTTCTTGGGCGAAAATTACATTCGTTTGAGATAAGTTGTTCCGACCAAGCTATTAAAATCCCGCCTCAATCTGCCGACCTCCTCGAATCAGCGACTCCCTCTCAGATCTGGCAATAAAAGTATAATGTATGATCATTAAATGACATTTATGTGTTATTTTAAATGGAAAGGTCACTCTGGCACAACACGTGTAAACACTTTCCACATTTTTGGCTGCGTAATACACACTGTTTGATGACGTAATTAATCTAGGTCATGTAAACGCTTCTGATTCGGTTATGCCACTCACGGGTATCTGATTTTCACACCGAATCATTGTGAAATTAATTCGCTTGTCTAATGTGTCCCTCGAGAAATCTGCAGTATACATTACAACAGATTAATTACGTAGCTGTTATGTACAAATTGAATGCATTTTTCTGAAAATTAATTATTACGAATTTAATCTTACATTCATATATAACTTCTCTGTGTTTACATTTAATTAAATTTGACATGGAAATAGTTTTATACTGATGTAGATAAACAAAACACAGAAACAAAATATATCATCTATAAATAGCTTAATAATGTGCATGACGTCATCTTACGTGATTAACAAATAGATGACGAATAAAAAAATAAAGCGCAATTTGTGTGCGTTGTAGTAGCATCAAAGTGGATTCATATTCGATAACTACTCTCATCGTTTCGGGATCATTCGGTACCTATTCCCACCGTTTTGGATCATTCGATAACAATTCTTACCGTTTTGGGACCATTCGATACCTACATTATTTACAAGGACATGCATATTTTACACCCAAGGTCAAGTCAAATAAGTACTTCATTAAAATAAGTCCAGCAGATTTAATGTACTCTGTTTAGTGTAGAATGTACAAATATTTGGCATTTTGCATTTTTCATTGATAACACATGTTGTGATCTGGACGTGTGTGCTATTTCAAAGTGGTGATCTGGCCTAATCACTCGTACGTTTCGCAAGTAAATTGGTTTGCTACATTCCGTAAAATTCCTCAACCCTAATTACGGGTAATAATCTTTCAAGAGTCTATGAGTTTGGGTCAATGATATGAGGTCAAGGTCGTCTGGAATGGCATGTACGGATTGATGAGTTACTGAATGATTTGCCGGGTCCAAGATCACACACAGCACGTGCGCTGCGCGTTCAGCGTGCACTTATCTGGAACTTGTAACAAGCGTATGCACATGCTAAGAAACTCAAATTAAACACCGTCTACAAAGGACGCACGCGCACTGGTGTCATCTCCAATTCTAACAAATGAGTTATGGCGACTGTTGATGTTGTGTATGCAAACTGTTCAAGAATCAAGACAAATTTTGCTTACCATACAAGTAAAGATTTTGTTGATTTCTTTGTTTGCTTAGTGGATATAAAATTAGAGAATTATGATTTTAACGCAAATGCTGGATACAAAATACAATACTTCATATATGGAACCAAGCGTCATACTTACGTTGAAACATAACATTTTTATATAAAGTAGCTCTAGGAAAAACCGCTTGCACAAGCAAATTAAGTTTAGTTGTTACAGAGAATCTTCAACGAGTAACTGTGTAATATGAAAACTAAACGAGTTCAGTGATTTGATATTCCACGAGCCTTTAGGCGAGTGACATATCGAATTATTTAACGCGTTTTAATTAAATTTCAAATAATGTAATCACAAATGTGAGATTCTATTTATCCCATACAAAGTCACTAGTATTTATGGTGTATATTATTGTATTTTAGCTGATCAATAAGATAATATCCTTAAGCTTTACCTTCGTAACTTTAAAGAGGTTTTATTCTATCACTAAATTGTATCCATATTTTATCTTTTCAGTTAAAACTGTGATTACAATTTACAATGCAATTTCGACAGATACACATTGCACCCAAAAGTAGTCATTGGATTAAGTTTATCAGTAATTAAGATTTATACATGTTCATGTGTAGGCATTCATAAAATCAAGAATAAAGGGAACGAGACATTGTATCTCACAAACAAACCTTATTCCATACGGGAGTAGATCGCCAAGAAATTCCTTCGGGCTTCGGGATTCAATTGAATATTTCAGATTATTTTGAAGATAAACCAAAAATGCAAACCTTCAATACATGGTAGTAGTAGTAAGTGTGAAAAATATAACATATAACCTTGACATTGAAAAAAAATGTGTATTTAATAAACAAAAAACACTTTTTGTCGATGTTCTAGCACTTTTAATTAACATAACAAAGACTAATGCCCATATGTATTCTGTCAATAAATGTCATTGACGTTGCAATGGAATGTCGCTTTCTGTTCAATCTCATTGGAGATTTTGACCTGACACCGATGTCGCCTTCTGTCAAAGTCTGAAATAGTTACGTGTGGACATAAACGATCTTGTTATCCAACAGACAAGGGAGCCATTTTGAATCAAGTTTCACTTCCTTTCCCATGTCGCGTCAACGCTTGAATCCTACGTGAATCACAGTCATGTGGGAATAAAAGAACTAAGGATTAGCGCTGTCCAGTTCAGCCTTAGAAAATTTGACCTTCGTTGTTGGAAATGTTTTCGATAAATTGTCGTCCGTAGCGTCCAGTCAGTTGTGACTGACAGAACAATTGACCCTTGCTTTTGAAATGTTGTTGATTTCAGGTCAAGTTTCATTTATCATTCAAGACGTGGGCTTGTTATTCAGTTACAAGATAAATAGGTCGGGTTGTAAAATGCCATAAATAACAAAAATACGATATGGAAATTGCATATCAAAAAATTACTTTAGAATTTCATTCCTTCGGTTGAAAATAGTTTGAGTCCGGAATTAACTTATTGTAAAATACATACATTCTATCCTGAGTAAATTAAAATAATGTTTGTATAAATATTGCATTCAGGTTAAACGAAATTTCTTAATTTTCCATAGAAATAATGTTAAAATTACTCAAATTTCATAAATTTACCCTAAGCACTTCTAATTACATCTTCGCTATCCAAGGACCACAATCCATCTACTCCTCTTGTCTAGCGAAGAAAGTTGTACTCATCACTGCAAAAATCCGCGGGAGTCGATAATACGTATATAAGTAATTATGCCACACCCTTTCCATTTCGTAAAATTCATGGTTTTTCAAGTTACGAAGCTAATTCGCGAAATTCATCCAACACAAATAAGTTACCATTAGTAAATCGCGAAACTGCACACCCGCGAAATTTAACAATTATATACTAATATGTTAATATCTTCAACAATTTGTCTATGTCAAAACAAATAAATGGGCTTTTAAGGAAGATTACATGACTTTGTATAAAGCTTCTACAGCCGCTGATATCAGCGGTAGTAGCAACTGAGACAGAGGAGGGTCTCCTTTTCTGCTATTCTATGACATCCAAGATTCTTACTGAATATAGGTTGAAGCTTTTGCCCGTTGGCTTGAAGGAAAGACCGAGTCAGCTGTTCACTTCCACCTTTGCCTTCGGTCGACAAGTCCCAATGGCGTCGGTCAACAGATCCCAATTGCATCGGTCAACAATTCTCGGTCAACAGTTCCCAATGACTTCGGTCAACAGTTCCCAATTGCTTCGGTCAACAGTTCCAAAAGGTTTTGGTCAACAGTTCCCTATGACTTCGGTCAACAGTTCCCAATGGCTTACCTACTACTGATGATCAACGAGAAACAGTGTCTTCGTAACCATGGAAACAATTGTATATTTTTATATCAACTGAAAACAATCAAGTAAACGACAACGTCAACATGACAACAACAGCGACATGTTACTAGTAGAATGAACGACAACAGACAACAACAGCGACATGTTACTAGTAGAATGAACGACAACAGACAACAACAGCGACATGTTACTAGTAGAATGAACGACAACAGACAGCAACAGCGACATTTTACTAGTAGAATGAACGACAACAGACAACAACAGCGACATGTTACTAGTAGAATGAACGACAACAAACAACAACAGCGACATGTTACTAGTAGAATGAACGACAACAGACCAACAACAACGACATGTTACTAGTAGAATGAACGACAACATACAACAACAGCGACATGTTCCCAATTGCTTCGGTCAACAGTTCAAAAAGGTTTCGGTCAACAGTTCCCTATGACTTCGGTCAACAGTTCCCAATGGCTTACCTACTACTGATGATCAACGAGAAACAGTGTCTTCGTAACCATGGAAACAATTGTATATTTTTATATCAACTGAAAAAAATCAAGCAAACGACAACGTCAACATGACAAAAACAGCGACATGTTATTAGTAGAATGAACGACAACAGACAACAACAGCGACATGTTACTAGTAGAATGAACGACAACAGACAGCAACAGCGACATGTTACTAGTAGAATGAACGACAACAGACAACAACAGCGACATGTTACTAGTAGAATGAACGACAACAGACAACAACAGCGACATGTTACTAGTAGAATGAACGACAACAGACAACAACAGCGACATGTTACTAGTAGAATGAACGACAACAGACAACAACAGCGACATGTTACTAGTAGAATGAACGACAACAGACAACAACAGCGACATGTTACTAGTAGAATGAACGAAATTAGACAACAACAGCGACATGTTACTAGTAGAATGAACGACAACAGACAGCAACAGCGACATGTTACTAGTAGAATGAACGACAACAGACAACAACAGCGACATGTTACTAGTAGAATGAACGACAACAGACAACAACAGCGACATGTTACTAGTAGAATGAACGACAACAGACAACAACAACGACATGTTACTAGTAGAATGAACGACAACAGACAACAACAGCGACATGTTACTAGTAGAATGAACGAAATTAGACAACAACAGCGACATGTTACTAGTAGAATGAACGACAACAGACAACAACAGCGACATGTTACTACTAGTAGAATGAATGACACAGACAACAAACAGCGACATGTTACTAGTAGAATGAACGAAAACAGACAACAGCGACATGTTACTAGTAGAATGAACGACAACAGACAACAACAACGACATGTTACTAGTAGAATGAACGACAACAGACAACAACAGCGACATGTTACTAGTAGAATGAACGACAACAACAGCGACATGTTACTAGCAGAATGAACGACAACAGACAACAACAGCGACATGTTACTAGTAGAATGAACGACAACAACAGCGACATGTTACTAGTAGAATGACGACAAACACGACAACAGACAACGACAACAGCGCGACATGTTACTAGTAGAATGAACGACAACAGACAACAACAGCGACATGTTACTAGTAGAATGAACGAAAACAGACAACAACAGAGACAGGTTACTAGTAGAATGAACGACAACAGACAACAACAGCGACATGTTACTAGTAGAATGAACGAAAACAGACAACAATAGAGACATGTTACTAGTAGAATGAACGACAACAGACAACAACAGCGACATGTTACTAGTAGAATGAACGACAACAGACAACAACAGCGACATGTTACTAGTAGAATGAACGACAACAGACAACAACAGGGACATGTTACTAGTAGAATGAACGACAACAGACAACAACAGCGACATGTTTCTAGTCGAATGAACGACAACAGACAACAACAGCGACATGTTACTAGTAGAATGAACGACAACAGACAACAGCGACATGTTACTAGTAGAATGAACGAAAACAGACAACAACAGAGACAGGTTACTAGTAGAATGAACGACAACAGACAACAACAGCGACATGTTACTAGTAGAATGAACGAAAACAGACAACAACAGCGACATGTTACTAGTAGAATGAACGACAACAGACAACAACAGCGACATGTTACTAGTAGAATGAACGACAACAGACAACAACAGCGACATGTTACTAGTAGAATGAACGACAACAGAACAACAACAGCGACATGTTACTAGTAGAATGAACGACAACAGACAACAACAGCGACATGTTACTAGTAGAATGAACGACAACAGACAACAACAGCGACATGTTACTAGTAGAATGAACGACAACAGACAACAACAGAGACATGTTACTAGCAGAATGAACGACAACAGACAACAGCGACATGTTACTAGTAGAATGAACGACAACAGACAACAACAAGCGACATGTTACTAGTAGAATGAACGGCAACAGACAACAACAGCGGAATGTTACTAGTAGAATGAACGACAACAGACAACAACAGCGACATGTTACTAGTAGAATGAACGACAACAGACAACAACAGCGACATTTTACTAGTAGAATGAACGACAACAGACAACAACAGCGACATGTTACTAGTAGAATGAACGACAACAGACAAAAACAGCGACATGTTACTAGTAGAATAAACGACAACAGACAGCAACAGCGACATTTTACTAGTAGAATGAACGACAACAGACAACAACAGCGACATGTTACTAGTAGAATGAACGACAACAGACAACAGCGACATGTTACTGGTAAAATGAACGACAACAGACAACAACAGCGACATGTTACTAGTAGAATGAACGACAACAGACAACAACAGCGACATGTTACTAGTAGAATGAACGACAACAGACAACAACAGCGACATGTTACTAGTAGAATGAACGACAACAGACAACAACAGCGACATGTTACTAGTAGAATGAACGGCAACAGACAACAACAGCGACATGTTACTAGTAGAATGAACGACAACAGACAACAACAGCGACATGTTACTAGTAGAATGAACGACAACAGACAACAGCGCGACATGTTACTAGTAGTAGAATGAACGACAACAGACAACAACAGCGACATGTTACTAGTAGAATGAACGACAACAGACAACAACAGCGACATGTTACTAGTAGAATGAACGACAACAGACAACAACAGCGACATGTTACTAGTAGAATGAACGACAACAGACAACAACAGCGACATGTTACTAGTAGAATGAACGACAACAGACAACAACAGCGACATGTTACTAGTAGAATGAACGACAACAACAGCGACATGTTACTAGTAGAATGAAACGACAACAGACAGCAACAGCGACATTTTACTAGTAGAATGAACGACAACAGACAACAACAGCGACATGTTACTAGTAGAATGAACGACAACAGACAACAACAGCGACATGTTACTAGTAGAATGAACGACAACAGACAACAACAGCGACATGTTACTAGTAGAATGAACGACAACAGACAACAACAGCGACATGTTACTAGTAGAATGAACGACAACCGACAACAACAGGGACATGTTACTAGTAGAATGAACGACAACGGACAACAACAGCGACATTTTACTAGTAGAATGAACGACAACAGACAAAACTCACGTTGATAGTAGAATATGTCATTGTCAATTACTGCTAGTATTAATAATAATAAAAGCAACGATATGATTTTTATTTTACTACTATAACAAACGACTACTACCATACGGACATTTCTAAGTCTATAACCCATATAATAAATACACGTAGCAACAGCAACAAAAACAACAATACCATCATAACAAACGCCAAAAAGCACATATAACAATGATACTGAAAACTATAATTTCAATACTGAATGGTCACCAGGTTTCCATAAAGATCATGGGCTAGGAGGGTCCAACATGCACCCCCCCTCCCCAAACCTTCGAACCAATATTTTGGGATGAACTTCCGGTTATGACATCATCAAGATGGCCGCCATCTCGAATTTCACTAAAAATTGAAAAATAGTCACAACATTTACATTTTTCAACCGAATTAGACCAAAGGGGTATCAAAATGATCACAATAGAACAAATTATACATATCAGGACCAAATAATCCAATAATGTAGTGATATCTATGCAGGAAATGAAAAAAAAAGATTTTAAGCTCAAAAATGGTAAATTTTTTGCCAATATTTCATACTTGGCTTGACGCACCAACAATGTTTCCCAACAGTAAACTTTTACTTCTAATCAGTTATTTGACCTCTTATCAATCAGTAAAAACATCAACAACAAAAAATCAATGTTAACACTGCATAAATTGGGAAAAACATCCGATTATGACGTAATCAAGATGGCTGCCATCTCGAATTTCACTAAAAAGTGAAAAGTAGTCATAACATTAACATTTTTCAACCGAACTAGGCAAATGAGGTATCAAAATGACCACAAGAGAACATCAAATATATATCAGGACCAAATAATCCAATATATATAGTCAGAGTTAATTCTACGCAGTAAAATGAAAAGCTCGGATCTTAAGCTCAAAAATGATCAGTGGGTCATAAGGGTTCAGAAAAATATTGGTTCGGAGGTTTGGGGGTGCATGTGAGACCCTTCTAGCCCATGGCCTATAATAGAGACATGTATAATTATCAATATTACGTTTTCGTCGGATATCTTATCAAACGTTACCATGAGTAATATGATATCATAATTGTAATGATTGATATCGGGATATGAGACAGTTTGTTAAACACATCTTTATCGTAATTAAGGTAGTATGTGGATTCTTTAGCTACCAAGCTAACCAAACAATGCGAAATACGATACGACAACAAAGAAGAAGGCTATAATTACAAAACTATCATTTAAATAATTTAAAGTAATAATAATCTAAAATAATATATAATTAAATCAAACAGGTGAATTTAAACGTGCTTATATTTTGCGCATTTGATTTTGAATAAATTTTGGTGCTTATCATAAAATAATCAAGCCTATTCTTCTTATCGCAAAAATGGCGAGACAATTATGTATTTGCTTGAAAATATCTGTAATATCTGACATTTTATTTTCCTTTCGGCTTGACTTATGTTGGTTTGACACTTTTGTCGATCTAGATCTCTTTTTGGTTTTCCTCGTGTCTAAATACAGTACATGTACGTGAAGTTCTGCGGTATATTTGTCCAAAAACAAATCTAATGTATCCATTGATGGATCCATAATTATCAAAGACTAAATTAATTATACGCTGGGCGTAATGAATGATGTAATTCAGATTTCCATGTCTACCAAATACACAATAAACACGTATTTCACCCGATAACAATGTCTGAGTCGTTAATGACATTACTTGACAAAACAACCTTAATAGTGACACCCTGAAGGTCAAGACGAGACCTCTCAAGGTCGCATATACCCTGTGGTCATCGGTCATTAACCTACGTCCAGTTAATATATCGATCACAACAGCCGACAATCCCTATCGGGACCAGTTTTACCGTTGCCAGACGGATATTTGGTCACCATGACGTAACGCGCCACAACTACCCGAGAACGAGACAGTGTTACGTCATATATATTGATTCAATTCTGTCCCGTCAATACTTCGCGGGTTGTAATATACACTTTAGACATGGTTGATAAGAATGTTTATCAACCTTTAAACGACATGGCGAGGCCATACTCATTCATGGCTGTCGGTATTGACCCAAAATTATGCCTCAGGCGACAAATTGTTAATGATGAGGTTAGTGTACAGTATGTTAAGTGGAATTTCACCTGGAAACGACTGAAATTCACTTGGCAACAAAATCCATAACACCTCTCTTGTTAATAACGCCGATATTGAAAAACAATCATATATTGTAATATATTTTATTAAAATATGAATCTAGATTTCAATTCAAGAACAAAATTATTAATACGCTCATAAAAACATTAAAGATGCTATCATTTCCACAAATTTCCCAGCAAGCAATGTTAAGTTAGACAATTACACATTATTCTGAATAACGAATATCGAATAATTGTCCAATTTTACTTTTGATTGGGTAAAATAAAGATAGACAGATATTCGTTATTCTGAACAACGAATAACTAATACCTTGCTAAACTCCCTCCATCACAATTGATATTAATTGGTATTTTTTCCTGTAAGGTAGATAATTTCTGTTCTTATATTTAATGAAAATCTGATAAAATACGGAGTTGTTTTTTGTTTTATTCTTTAATTTACGTCGGATTAACAGAACATACGTCTAGGATTTTTAACGATAGGAATCCGTGTATTCCGGTGAAAAAACACCGACCTACGCCAAATACCGGTCAGTCTTCCATCCACGGCCTCGTCATAGCTATATTGGAGCAGGAATGGAATCAGATACGTACCTTAACCAATAAGGCATCGCGGTCGTTGGGTAAATGGTACCCAATACCTGCGCAATTGTTTGACTCCTCTGCACCAAGCGGCAAAACAACAAAATGAAGCTTCTTACAATTATTTGATACTGTCACCTCATTTTAGGACATCGATATATATTTCCTAACATGATTGTTGTTGATAAAACTTTTTATTTTTGTTTCGGAAACGTAGTGTTCCTTTCAAAAATATTACCTATACTTAGGTTTAGAAACGAAAACTCTCAATTCAAAATTCCATGTTCAGGTTTTTTTTCTTGATCAAGGATATGTAAAAAAAAATAGAAATATTATTGAAGTACATCCATGTATGTGGCGTTGAATAGATTACATAAACATGTTTTATTGCTAAAGGTGCAATGGGATTGAAAACAATTTGTACAACTATATTGTAATATAAACCCGCGTTATATGTCTGTTGAATATAATGTACTTTTGACTACAATAATTTGAACTTTTATAAGTTTTCTTTTGGCTTTATTGCATTTGTAACATGATCAATTATGATGTCTTAAATCAAGCTTAGACAATTCTCTCTCTTCTTTTACACCGCCTCACTTTTGGCCTTGTGTTGAGAGCGCTTGCACCTCTGAGATCTGTCCCCAGGCCGAGACACACCATAACATATAAAAGTGTTAGTTTCTGTTCCTGCTTGGTGCTCAGCATTTAGGGCATGGGACGACTGGTTTGTCCGTTGTAATTGTTAGTGGTGGGATGTGTTTGTTTTGTGTATTCGGCAGTATATGTTAGGAAGATAGCACTATAAAACGGCCACTAGTTCTGCTATCACAAGAAGACACAACATGAATATACCGTAGCCTCCCAAAATATAGTTATTTACATACACAAAACACACACACAATATTGCACAAGGGGTGATCATCCTCAAATGACATTAACTGGCTAAGGCGATACAACAATCAGACCAAATGCTTTTTTTGTAACAAGAAAGACATTCTGGAATTATATTTCCAATGTTCAGTCATAACCCATTGCGTCAAATGTTTGAGAATATTTGATAACTTGCTGTAAATGAAAGTAATTTACAGAGTGCATGAACTGTTTAAGGGTATTGACAGTTTTTTTATTAAGGGTTTGAGAGTATTCTAAAATTCCCTTCAAATGTTTGAGAGTATTTTACAAATGGCTTCAAATAAGAGTAATTTACTAAATGCTTCAAATAAAAGTGTTTTACAAATTGCCTGAGCTGTTTGAGAGTATTTTACAAATTGTTTAAACATTTTAAGGGTATTCACAGATTGCTTCAAACGTTCTCGGAGTGTTTTTTTACAAATTGCTGCAAATGGTTTGAGAGTATTTCACAGCTTGCTTCAAATATTTGAGAGTATTTTACAAATGATTTGAAATGTTTTGAGAGTATTTTACCATTTTCTTCAAATCTTTGAGAGTATTTCATGTTTTGGTGAATTTAAATTGAAGTAACGTGATGATATATACAGACAAATTGGTCACTCTTATGAACATTTGAGAAATAGCAAAGATAATAGAATACAAAAGAAGTATGGATGAACGATCAAACAAACGGGAAGATTAAAGTGTAGCACTGTTGCTAGAGATTAATATGTTTATTAATCTGCGATCAGACTAAATATGTTCCAAAAGCAAACCCACTTAATCGTTCAATAAAAGTTACCTAAGAATAATCGTCGTTTTCTTCCCCCAGAAACAGGACAAATACACCTGTGTATATGGTTACCTGTATTTTGGGCCAGACATAGAGCAATTCGTTAATCTTTAAGGTTGGGGCATTAGACGGATCGATCTACCAGCGTAAGATATTACACGGTGTTTCTAAAATCCACTAACGATATTTAGTGTCTGGGACACTTGTGAGGTACTTTAAACAGCCAATCAAAAGTAAGATAACAAAAGATATTACGGAACAACACTCGATAAACTGCGTGCGCATTGTTTACGACTGGGCTTTCGTCCGAACCTGTCTGGTTTTCAGGATATCGTAAGTAAATAGTGTTACCTAATGACAGGGGGACACAAAGGGCTGGCTAATATTGACTCGTGACCCAGACTAAAACTTGTGAAGGTCAATTTGAGCGGACAACAGTGTATATCGAAGTATATACCTACACATATCAGACATTCAAGCCTGATCAGCATAATGTATGCTTAGCCCTGCATGGTTTCGTCCCGCCATCCAGACAAAACGTCACAATGGTGCAAAATTATGTAGAAATCATTCAATTGTCGTCTGCAGAGTTGAAATGCTAATTGAGTGAAGAAAACAATGTGTTTTTTTGTGGGTTTCTTTATGAATAAGTTATTTCCCTTCATATTTATTCTTTACTCTGCACTGCTAATGCGATTTTTTTTATCTTGCCATAACAATGAAAGAGTTGAGAAAGACAAAACGGCGATATTTAAGTATTATTTTTCAAATATGCTTATGATATCAATAAATATGTTCTCATATTAAGTTCTTTGGTTAGAAAATGTACAGAAAATGACAGAACCAGGAAAAAGAACAAACGCGATACTGCAACAAAAATATACGTACCAAGAGTTAGGCGCATGCAAAAAATTCATGGCTAAGAATTTTAGATATTTCTCAATAAAAACATTTACAATGTTGGATTCGTGAACACGCACGGTCTTTAGCAGTCACTTTCCCCCGTGCAGTCACTTTCCCCCTGTTTTATATCACGGTGTGATGTGAATGTTGGTATCTGAGAAACCACATGGACATGAGAAGTAATTATTGTATATAGTTAAAGTTGGATCTTTCCTTGCGTCGAAAGATTATTTTCAGACGTTTCGAGAGGAGTGAAGTAGCGGTTCTACGACTAGAAAAGTTTAGATATTCAAAATATGTTCTGTATACAGCATTAAGAAGTATGACTTTAACTAAACTTTGATCTAGACTTCTATAATTCAGTCGTCTAAATATTTTACGAACATTGAGATCGGTACAAATGTATAAAATAAATGCATAGATGTCAACTGTAACCTATTCTCATGTCCCTGTGCGAAAAACCTACATTTGACCAACAACCTCCCACCCAAAGGGATCTACTCTAGATCACAGGGACCTGGCACCTGGTCCCTATCTATGTTTCTACCGTAGGCTTTATCACAGGGAGTTGACGATAAGATACTGTCGCTTAATTAAATTTATTAAATCGGTCAAATCAACAAATTAATATAGGAGGCAGAAGATTGAAACTGGTAAAAATAAGTTATTAGCTTGGCAATAAAATTGCGTCCATTTTTGGTACACTTTACACACTGACGATATAAAAAATAAAAACAAAATACAATAGGGTAATAATATTCACATATTGAACTTTATGAGGTATTTTATTTTGTAAACTTAATTAAATTTATTAAATCGGTCAAATCAACAAATTAATATAGGAGGCAGAAGATTGAAACTGGTAAAAATAAGTTATTAGCTTGGCAATAAAATTGCGTCCATTTTTGGTACACTTTACACACAGACGACATAAAAAATAAAAACAAAATACAATAGGGTAATAAAATTCACATATTGAACTTGATAAGGTATTTTATTTTGTAAACTCGACATGCGTTATGATTTGTATGGTATATGCAGGCAATACAGAATAAGACGGTTTCTCTTCCTCTGCACCTGGTCCTGTCCTACTCGTCTCTCTTGACGAACATTATATCATTACGTAGATTTCGATTTTTTTTAACCAGACTAAGTACGCATGTCACCATATTATTTCTGTTCTTTATTTAAAGATGCTCCACCGCTGACAAATCGTTTTCTTTACTATCAAAAACAGGAGCAGACGATTTAGTATTTTTCTTCATTGTAAAGATTGAGCTTCTAATTTTACTTCAAGTTAAAAATATGAAAAATAATAATTGCATCCCAAAAAAATGGCACTATATCCTATATTGAATGAAGTAATGATTGCGCATGCACCAAAGGCATAATAAATTATTTTATATTATTTTTGTATCAATTAAGCATATACATACACGATTATAACACCAATTGTTGTTCAAATGATGCACATCATTTATGCTCTGTCGGCGGTGGAGCATCTTTAAACTTTGCACGAGTTTCCACAAACTGTTTCATACTGTTGTTTATTAATCTATTCATTTATTTTTCTTCATTTTCTGTAACTTGAAATTAGAATTATAACACAAGTTTCCACGCATCCTGCTATAGATCATTCCACAACTGGTATATTGTTAATAATTCCAAGACATATTTATAATCATGGTCCGACTGACCTTCGAGGATACGCCCGTGTGAACTTGTAAGTTAAATACCCAGCGTTAACCAACTGACCACGTCACTCGTGATTGACCAGTCACGTGACCAAGATGTTAGTCAATAGTTGTGTAATATTTAAGCTTCTGACCGGTGACTGTATTGTGCGTATTAAGACCAACTGTTTATTAACACATTTGCTATGTGCCTTTGGGGATATTGCGTGTCCTCATCTACGCCGAAGTGTTTACCGTTAATGTTGGCGATTATTCATCTATATTAATTATTTATTTCGTAGACAGGGATACGTCCTTGTTCGTAGAGTATTGTTATTGTGTCAATTAATAAATGGATAGATATGTAAAATAATCAGAAAGAAAGAAAGAAAATAAAAAGAAAGAAAATGAAAGAAAGAAAGCAGAAAGAAAGAAAGAAAGAAAGAAAAAGAAAGAAAAAAAGAAATGGTTGTGTGGATGGATGGGTGGAAGAAAGAATGAATGATTGAATGAATGATGAATGGATGAATGAAATGATGGATGGATGATGATGATGATGAATGAATGAATGAATGAATGAATGAATGAATGAATGGAATGAATGAATGAATGAATGAATGAATGAATGAATGAATGAATGAATGAATGAATGAATGAATGAATGAATGAATGAATGAATGAATGAATGGATGGATGGATGGATGGATGGATGGATAAATGAATGAATGGGTGGCTATTTAATAGTGGGGGCATAAATAATTTATGAAGCAATTAATAGATTAATTAATGTATATGTATTTATTTCATCAGTAAATACTTACATGTACAAACTGATCATGACATCACTCGAAAATGCTATGTATGTTTGGAAATTAGAGTAAAGACTAGTATATACATGCTTTATTCCGTGCGGATTACAGTTGTTTGTTTATCCGGATCATGTCCGGATTTCGGACACAGGTCCATTGGGAGGTCAATGAGTCCATCGAAGGGTCAACTACAATGAGACGTAACGGCCATATTTACTTTACTTTCTAAGCCACTCTTGTTACGTGCATCAAACAGTGTCACCTTGAAACGTAAAGCTAAGTTCAAGATTAAATATTGTTCTTGAATACACTGTCCTCTCTGTTGATACCAGAAAAAGTTTCTCCAAAAGCGCATAATGATTAACGTCGTAAGGAGATTAATTACTCTACATTAACAATTTACATACCCTAATTGTTCTTCCATTAGCTGGTCTCACCACGAAAGAAATATATTATATTTTTGCTTTGCTCTATTTTGTGACAAATTGTAATAACGATATATGTGCATGCATGCCATACTAAATACAATAAATTGTTCCATAAAAAAACTTAATTTTAACTGCCGACATGGCATATCTGGACAATAATATATGTTTAATCATGTATATGCATATACGCCTAATTTACACAAAAAAGTCATAAATGTTTTGTTTGCTTCTGTCGTCTGCGCGGTCAGTATCTTATTTCATATAGGACATTGTGCTATAGATTCTTTTCGGGACGCAATTAATCATTTTAGATACTTCTGAAGTAAAATGAGAAGATCAAATTTTCAAATGAATATAATAGTGTTAAGTAAGTAACGTTTGTTACCGAAGAAAAATATTAAAGATGCTCCATATCATCATTTGAACAATAATTGTTTTAATTATGTATATATGTGTGTGTCTAATTAAAACAAAACATAATATACAAATGTAAAATAATTAATTTGGCTGTTGGTGCATGCGCAATCAGTACTTCGTTCCATATAGGATATTGTTATAGTGCCACGGATTTTTTCGGGGTGCAATTAATTATTTTTGATATTTTATGTTGAGGTAAAATAAGAAGCCTAAACTTTTCAATGGTTGTAATGGTGTAAAGTAAGTCACTTGACAACATATTCGTCTGCTCCTGTTTTTTATTGAGAAGAAAAAAATATTTGTCAGCAGTGGAGTATTTCTTTAATTTGTCTGCTCCTGTTTTAATAGCTTAAACATACCATTTGTAATCAATGTACATGTAGTACCTTTAATCGATACACAATTTACAAACAATCTTTAACGTTGATTTCCAATTCCCAAACATTCTATTTTGTATGAATAAATACTGTGTTTGTGAATAAATGTCGCCTTTTTAGACAAAACAAACGTGCTAATTTTATAAACAATATTTGTATTAAGCATTGCACATTATTATTGATATAAAATTACTATGCGAGTCACGGAGAAATACAAATATTCATAAATATACCATCAGCAAATTAAAACGAAGTGTTTCTATTGTGTCCAACATCTTTGTGTAAAGCAATAAAATATATTGAAATCGACATCAGGATAAGATTACCTGGAAAACCCAGTCGTCAATTTCAAAAACCCCGTTCTAGATTTCTTCCATTCATATTCACGTCATCTGTTTTTCTCGCACGCGAGTGCACTTCTATGGAAATACGGGTCATAGGTCAGGTCACTGCTGGGATCAACATATTCATGCCCCTCAATTTATTTTCCACTTGGGTTGAAGGAAGGCCCATTACTTCATTGAAAAATATTTCTGTGACAGGTCATCTTGACCACTGCTTGACCAATGCCTTAATTAATTCACGTCCTTCACATTGCAAGTTATTGTATCCCTCGCACCAGTTTGAGACTAACAAGAAAATTACTTGTGCTATTTTAGGTGCAAAACAGACAAAGAATCGGACAAAGGAAATGGTTGATGACCCACATGCGACGGCAGGAATGGTGTTAGTACGGCCGCTTCTATTAGCATACGGACATGGTCAAACAATAGCAGAAGTTCTTGTATTCAATGTCCATATCCCCAACCATATTTATCAAAAATTCCTTGTCATACCTTATTACGGGTGTTAATTATATATTAATTATAATTAATAACAGTTGATATATAACGGTATATCATTACTTAATGGTTTATCCAATGCGATACAAACATTCTGTCTGAAACATAGCTTTTCGTGCAATATACATTTTTAAACTGCTAATGTGAAAAACGATGATATTACGTCACGGTGTCATTCGGCAAACCCCGGAATCGGCCGTAGTCTGTCGAATGAGAAATACACGTAGCTGTTTTTTGGACAAAATGTCAATGTTATTAACAAAAATCAGCCTGCTTTATTATGAAATAGTGGATTGTATGTGAACAAGAACACAGTCTAACTATTTTATTAACTTAATATATTCATACAGTATAAGGAAAAATACTCGTGTGTCAGAGGTGATAATCTACGTCACAGGGATTTGAGAATTAGTTACCATTTATATAGTTATAGACCCACCAGACATAGTGATCTGAGAATTAGTTACAGTTAATATAATCATAGACCAACCAGACACAGGGATCTGAGAATTAGTTACAGTTTAGATAGTTTAGTGCCCTAGGAACATTTTAAGACATTTTAGAGGTCTTGATCAAAAATCGGTAAAAATCCTATTCTACATTGTAACTAATTCACAGATCCCTGTGATCTACGTATGGGTACTCTCCGGTCTATTTTCTTGACAGACATACAACCTACAGTATCACTTTTGACCACTCTGGGGTTTTGCCAGCATTAAATGATCGTAAGATAGAATCTTCCTGATATATTGATGCCCAAATATGAAAAAAATTATAATAAACAATAGACTTCATGAAATGCTTATAAAACACACATTTGTATTATTTGTTGAAGAGGTCTAATTAATTAACTTGTGCCGACCCTTTTGTTTCAATAAAATGTTTTAACTGAATGGTCATTTGGGGTCAATTATATTTACATTAAAATGATTGATGATGAAAGTTGAGCAGCCTATAATATTTCAGAAAGCATGTAAGATAAATAAATAAAAAAAAAAAATAAAAGCAATAAATAGAAAAATAAATAAACAATTCATTAGAAACCATGTTATACGACAGTTTAGATTTTATTTTCACGTGTATTAAGGATATTACAGTAGAGGGGGGGGGGGGGTTAGTTTTTGGATGATTAGCAATGCAATTAACGAACCGCTATATACAGCTACATGCGCATCATAAGAAAGTTTAAGGCCATAGCTATAAGGGAAGGGAGGTAATCGCTATATCATCTCAGATAATAGTTCATTTCTCGCATCCAAATTATTTATTTCATTATTAATTTTAATCACTTATCAGGTTTGTTTTTTTTTCAATCTGCGTGCTATTTGGAGATAAAAATATTGGTATTAACAAAAATAAATATATGGGAACTCTTTGTAATTTTGCACAAACAGATATATCCCGGATATCACTCTTGGAAATCCAGTCTCTAAACTCCATTATGCTCCGTTCAGACCGCAAGCTGTAGAGCGAGATGAATTCAATATTTTCCTCAATGCAAGGGAGATAATCGGTATGCATCCTTTCCAAAAAATAATGCTTATGATAAATAATAATATATAAGTCAAAGAAATAAAGATGTACTGCTCCATTCTTTTGTTTCAATATCTGTTTTAAGTATACTTTTTTATAGGTTTTATTAGAAATGAATTTAGGTGAATACAAATGGATAGCATGACTCTATTTTTTTTGAAAAAGAGAGGGAAATACATAGACACTAAACTAGTGTATACGTGGGCAGATAGGTAGGTTTGTAGGTACTATGTAGTACAGAATGGAAATTGTTTGGTTTACGATTTATTTTTAAATTTCATTTCAATTTGCCAATACCAAAATATCACAAATGTTTATCTTAACATGACAATGCTAATGATGGCATGTTTAAGTAAAAAGTAAAAAAAATAAAAAGTAAAAAAAAATAATATCTCTCCTATTTGTATAAAATTACGCAACAAAGGCCAAATATTTCTAATAATATAGAAAACTTTGCAAATACGATTTTATAAAATGTCAATTTACACCCAAATTGTCAGTACAGAATATAAGAAATGTTTATCTTGAAATGATTATACTAATAATGGTCGGAAATTGCATTGCTGGTAAACGTTATCACATGAAAATTGAAATTATGACATATATATATATGACACAGATATTAGGCAAATCAATGCCGTGGCTCATAGACAGCATTAGCACAATGCATATTTGTGTCTTTCTATGAAATATAGATATTAAGCAGCGTACTCATTTATCAACTGTGTAATATCAAATTTTGGTCATAAAAAGATCTGGTCTGAACATATTTATAAGATTTACTAATATTCATGAGAAACCTTGAAGGGTCACTAAGTTCTAACTACATGTCCAAGGTAGAACGGCCATAACGCAAAAATGAAAGTAACTAAATAAAACGAGAGCTTTTAAAGGGTGTGGCGTGAAAGGATCATTTAAAGTCGTTTACGTAGATACATAGATACATAGATTTATTTCTGACAAAGTAGGAACAGTCAGCTCTGTAAAACTCTGTAATACCATGCTGATGTTTTTTTTTTCTTTTATTTAAAATAAAATTGTAACATTCACAGTCGTTTTTTTTTCTTCAAAACAGTATTTTTGTAGTTGGTCATTCCAGTGTTTATCTAATGTACTTTCGAATCCCTTGACAGTTTTTACGTACTCTACATAGGGTGTTTAATTTGTTTAAAGCAAAAAGAGAGACCATGTTATTAGCAAAAGTGAAGTGTAAGGGAGAGAACTCTAATAAATTAAGATACCAAACGATAAAAGATTTCTCTCCCTTAACACTGGTTATTAAATAATGAGAATAACTGCGAATGTTAATAACAGATATTTTAGAACGCTCGACCATATGTCCAGTTAAATTAAAAAGTCCATTAAAATGTTCAAATGATGTAACGGGTAACTACCTTTCCGAAATGGCTTTTGATTTTAAAAATGGGGTATTTAAAACGAGATTGATAATTTTGTAGAGTCGCAAAATTTATAAACCTAACGTCAATACTACCCGCGCGGTAGTTGACTATCACTGCGCCAGACGGCAAAAAAGGGAAATTGACTCTCCACTGATTTCATATATTACGCAGGAAATCTTGTATATGTTTGGTGTCGTAGCCTTATTTTAGGTCATCGGTATGCATTTTCTGATGTTATTAATGTTTTTTAAGAAACCTTTATATTTTGCTCCGGAAAGGTAATGGGCCTTTAAAGCTGACAATGCAAGTTTAAAAAATGTACATTTGAGATTAAAAAAAAAATAAAATTTCTTTTTTCAAAATTTGTTTCTGAGACAGCCCATTGCGTTTCTAAGGACGGGCAGACGCCATTTTGTTTGAACTCAGCTTGGATTCGAGACGCCTGCCGACCCCTATATAAAGCGCGTGAATCACACACGTGCGCTCAGTCATGTACATATACACCTAGCAGTTGTCCACTGTGTATCACCTACTGATACATAAACAAAACACCTTACCTGTAAATATTTGTAGGGCTGGTTTTAGCAAGCAAACATGTCAACTCTTCGCACGTGGAAAGAAAGTATGAATTCATATGCATTACTTTTAATTTAACTGTATATATCTTCATATGGTTCTTAGAAACTTTATTTGAGAAAAACATTGAAAGTACTAACCATTTTATTATCACTACGTCTTTGGTATATAGTGCAGTAGATCTATAGCCGGTCAGGTGTTAGTTGTTACACATTGAACAGCAAGCGTTCGACTGATAGCACGTATGTGTGGTTCACGCGCTTTATATAGGGTCGGTACCGGTGTTGTATCCAAGCAGAGTTAAAACAAAATGGCGACTGCCCATCCTTAGAAACGCAAGGGGTTGTCTCAGAACCGAATTTAAAAAAAATATTGAAAAAAACTTTTATACTCAAATGTATATTTTTTTAACATTGTCAGCTTTAACGTCAATACTACACATTATCAATTCCTAAACAATTTAATTAAAATAAATTAATGTTAATTTTCATAACGCGGGTCGTATTATGTTTACCGCCGTCGTCCTAAATACAGCTCGCTAGCTGATTAGTGATTATCACTGTGCCAGACGGCAAAACAGCGAAATGAATCTTCACTGTAAATATAGATTACTCAGGGAAATTGGCATTTGTTTGGCATTGTAACCTTATCTTGGACCATCGATATAAATACTCCTTTATTTTTGTTATTATTGTTCTTATGAAACTTTAATTTTTATTTCGGAAAAATAGCGGGCCTTTAAGTGTAATTGCTGCTTATTTTATTATAGACAGAGGATTCGAACCCTATCAGGAAGCCTCATAGCCACTGGTATGTTTGTTTGTTTGTTTGATTAATTAACGTCCTATTAACAGCTATGATCATGCAAGGACGGCCTCCCATGTATGTGGTGTGCTGCGTGTATTTTGTGCGAGGTGCGTGTTTTGGGAGACTGCGGTATATTCATGCTGTGTCTTCTTGTATAGTGGAATTGTTGCCCTTTTATAGTGCTAAATCACTGAAGCATGCCGCGGAAGGCACCAAGCAACACGCCCCGCCCGGTCACATTATACTGACAACGGGCGAACCAGTCGTCCCACTCCCGGTTTGCTGAGCGCTAAGCAGGAGCAGAAACTACCACTTATATAGACTTTGGTGTGTCTCGACCAGGGGACAGAACCGAGAGCCTTCTTCACAGGGGCGAACGCTCAACTCAAGGCCAAACGTGAGGCGGTGCCAAGGGAGGCATTAAGAAACTTAAAGTCAGTTAGGAAGAAGAGAAAAGATAAGATCCTAAATTTAGTCGCCTTTTACGATCATGCAATAGGGGCAGCAGGTACAATTATAACGCCCTACCTGCAGGGCCGTTGAAAGATCTACCATATGTCCTAATATAACGTTCCACTGATATGACAAGTAGATGTATGTTTTAAGAATTAACATAGCTACACATGACTTTCAATCAGTATTGTCTTTGTGAAGAAAGTAGACTAACTGAATGATGGCATCTGTATCACTTTGTGTGACTGAGTAGGTTGTCACTTTCAACCAACTTTCTTTCTTAAATCTTATAATTTCCACCGCAAAACAAGTCCGCGAAAATTTACTTTCGCAAAATAAAAATTAAATTGAAGTACCTATCAATATAGATGAACTTTGCTGTTATACACCATCATGAGTTTACCTTGACCCAGATAAATGCGAAAAAAAGTTAGTTTATAATACACAAAACTCCTTTACAGTAATATGTGTCATAGCTGGACGAAAAGTTTGATCAGATAATTTTTCTTCAGTAATCTATTGAAAACATAAGGTTTGATGAACGATACTGTTTAACGATGCTCCACCGCTGACAAATGGTATTTTTTCACTATCAAAAACAGGAGCAGACGATTTAGTATTTTTCTTCTATTACAAAAGTTACTTACTTTACACCATTACCACCATTGAAAAGTTTGAGCTTCTAATTTTCCTTCAAGTTAAAAATATGAAAAAGAATTAATTGCATCCCGAAAAAATTCCGTGGCACTATATTCTATATGAAATGAAGTACTGCTTGCGCATGCACCAAAGGCGAAATAAATTATTTTATATTATTTTTTGTGTTAATTAGGCATATATTCACGATTAAACACAAATTATTGTTCAAAGGATGAATATCATTTATGCTCTGTCGGCGGTGGAGCATCTTTAACGAATTAGACTGTAAAACCATTCAAATGGACAATTATTTAATAACTTTGCAAATACGAACTTTACCAAACTCGGTAAATATGGGAAGTTTAAAAAAGTCTACAGAGGCGTAAAAAATACATGCTGAGATAAAGGGCTACAATTTTTTTATATGAATGACCTTTACCTACATTGAATGTCATATGGGACAAAAAACATAAACCTTTAAACTGTTTCTTGTCAAGTTTTCAAAAAGCCTAGATACCTGATATTGGACATGCAACATCCTGAGATATGACCTTGGCCTTAATACCTTGTTGATAAAAACCCTCTCCAATGACACTTTATAGCATTTGATATGTTAATGAACGTTTTGAACGAGGTTATGACAAATGTAGACCGAATTCCTACGAAAATGTCAATGCGATGTTTAGGTACATATGTCTAAACTTATGCCCGTTTTAAGGAACTCATTTTGATTAAATATATACCTTCTCAATCATGGAAATGTGACTAATATACAACAACAAGTCCCAGTCGACTGAGATAATGACAAAAATGCCGGATAAATTAATAACATTTTTGAACATTCAGATATTCATTAATATATGCAAATCATATACATGGATTAATATCTTATTTCCTCGTTAAGTCAATAGCGACAGCATTGACTGTCTTTGGGAATGGTAAAAAGTGCTGGTTTATTAATGGAGTAGCTCAAACATCGCTTAATTATTTCTCGTGTTTGCATATTGACGAGTTATCTGCCCTTGCACGAATACATTGATTGTAAAGTCAGCAATCTCTCCCAGAATTCAGTGCAGTCCCCACGATGTCACCTCGTGAATGTGGAGATCGCAATGAACCCTGTGAGAAATTGTAAAGTCACATGTCCAATATGCGAAACAGAACATCATGTTTTCAGAGAAAACGGAACCCTGTGAGAAATTGTAAAGTCACATGTCCAATATGCGAACAGAACATCATGTTTTCAGAGAAAACGACGTGAGTTTTGCTTACAAAATAATTATGCCAGAATCGATATATTTGCATATTATGATGTTTATCGATTTTATTTACTTTCATATAAATAAAGACTTCAGCAGCAAAAAAATCCTCAAAATATTTTTTTTTTATTTTCAACCCAAAATTGCTCAAAAAATTCCACAGATCCCTCCTGAAAGTAAATTTGTTCAAAATTAGTAAACACTGAAAAACTAATCTATTTCATTTCAAAAGTGATACGTATGTTTCAAAGTACAATTTTAATATTATGGCATTGTTTCTATACCCTTTATATCACTAAAAAGCATTATATTTTGAAGAATTTTATCATAAAATATTTTAATGAATTCGTGTCGTCAGACTTTGTGACGGTGTCTAGGTTAAATATAAGGCAACGTTTGTATGAACTGACAGGTCAACTGGCGGTTACATTTTAAATCAGGTCACCAGCTCTTTGCATTTAGAATAGGTTATGTAAGCCCAACATGCATGCAATTAAAAATTGAAAATAATAATCGTTGCAATAAAAGGCATCTAATCTCAAGAGCTGTTAAAGATGCTCCACCGTCGACATAGCATAAACGACACTCACCATTTTAACAATAACTGATGTTTAATCTTGTGTTAATGTATATGTATTAAATTAACACAAAACTCGTGTTTTCGATAGATAAAAATTACCGTTCGTCTGTGGTGTTGAACCGTTAAGTGTTGTAACACTCAACCAACGAAATTCAACAGAACCCCATCCGTCAAGTAAAGATATGTTGGAATAGCGAGGAATGGAATCCGATTTATAGTTCTAATTTATCAAGCTATGGTAAAACAGTATTTCTCTAACCAGCCCTGCTAGTTTCTGAACGTTACGGGTACTAGCGCAGAACAATTTTATGAGCCTTAGCTGTAGAAGCAATGAATTAGTTGACGTACGATTAACATTCGATCATCGACCTTTTTGTCCTTTTTATCTTGTGCGCAGCAATCGGTTTCCTGTGCATGATTTTATTTTTGATGATATTGTTATTTTTATGGGTAATTATATTCGCTATTTTTACTAAAACCAGAAAATTGATTTTCAATGTTTTTGAAATTTTGCGATTCGACTCTAAGGTATGGTGGTATATTTCTGCCATCGAGTTAGCTTAGGTCGAACTACGGTAACTCGACTTCGACCAAAGAGTCGGCAAGTCTGGTTATAACATGACTTGTTCAGATAGTTATATCTGTAAGATGAGTTTCAACATGACAAATCCACATATTCATATTGGAAAGTCGAGTTACACTATCGCGGCCGACTATCGTGGATCTCGTCGTAATAAGGTAAGTCGATTTTCCAGGATAAAAGTCGACTTTCCATGATGTAAGTCGACATGCCGACATAAATATCTCAACAAGTAGTGATATAACTCGACTGGTCGACATAATTATCTCGGCAAAGTTACGTCGACCTTAAATAACACGATGACAGAAATATGCCACCATAGCAATGCACTAATATTGCATCATATTGATGTCAAAAGTTTTCATAAGTCACACGATTTTCTTAACAAAGGTCGTAAACAAACGGGCATTTATAATGTAGAATACTTTTGCTATAATTAGCATTCAGATTAATTATGGTTTAATTATAATATCTCTCTCATGGTTATGCATTATGAATTATTAAATGGATTACAGGTGTTATTTGCAAATGTAATAAAAATTAAAAAAAATAATGACTGCTGATTTATTTATATATATATTTCAATAATATTCACAGCGCACGCGCTATAACATGTGCAATGCAAATATTCAACAGCGCCAATTAAGTTAGTGTAACGAATTTCAAAGCTGATCTCCATTTTTTTGCAAGCATAAATTTATCGCTTTGTATTATTTTTATGACATTATAATTCATTTATGTATAATTCTTCCCGTTGCGCTACATATGCATGTGAACTCTAGGTAAAGAAACCATTTGTCCCAGTGTGTATATATATAAGACAATTTACTGTGTTTGGATCTCGGTGAGTTCAAGCCTTGATTTTGAGGTAAACCTTGTTTGATATCTACATGCCGCGATCAATCTGTATTTAGCAGGTAAGTAATTTTGTTATTATTTTTATTTACATATTACTGCGCATTAATGTCCTTCTGTTGATTTGTTGACATGTTTGTTTGTATTTATTTTCCTTTCGCTCTTTTATGAAAATATGTAATCTTTTGCTATTTCCATTGATAAGAATGATTTCATATTGAAAACTGTGATAGAGAGCTGTTGATAAAATATTAAACCATTTATTAATGATCATCATTACTTATACCATATTCCGCAACGTCTTGAAAGCACAATATCACATGTATATTTATATAAATGTAATATATTTGATATAAATCTAAAATTATGGTTATTTATAATAATAAGCTATCAACTTGATTTATTTTGCAGTATTGTATTATAAAAATACTTTCGACGTCATATACAAAATTATTTACCTTTGTAAGAAAGTAAAGATTTTTATATCAAGGTTTGTTTCAGTGATAATGAAACTCACGTAAACATTTATGAAATAAGTTATGGAAGGAAAGGCCACATCGTGTGAGATATTTTTATATGCTTACTCAACCGATGATATATTTTTTGACTGACAAGCTTTGCATGTTGTGACATGTAGTTTTGAAAGACTATTAAATCATCTCAGTTTTTAATCCTCACCCTTTCAGATGTATACTTAATTCAATATAAGCTATAATTATGCGGTTGCAATTTGATTTTCGATAAATTATGAACAATTATGTCAAAGGGATACCAATTGAAGGTATCGTAAATTGGCAAAGATATCAACATGTTCTGGTATAACAGTCTCAACAGTTTCCAGGGACCGGCATCTCCATCTTCAATATATGTCACGAGTCGTTACCTTGCACCTGGGACCAAATATTTGAGATCATGAAAAGAAAATTGACAAAGAAATAATAGATTCCAATAAAAGCTGAAACTGCAAGTTAAAATAATTGAAGTTGAGATTATCCTTATAAATTAATTACATATTTATACATTTTCTACGCCTTAGAAATTATACAGAACAAGTTGTGTTGAAATTTATAATTTGAGACATTAAGATATTGGTCTTATTAAGCTGATGGTCTGTATACAAAGATGGTCGCTAATGGAGGTTTGACCGTATGTTGATATATATAGTTTATACAAATCCATCGCATATAAATATTTTGAATACTATGGATTTTTATCGATGACAAATGAAAAATCTCAGATCCGGTAACTTAGATTTATATGGTACGTTTCAGGAATCACTCCATCAATGTCCGTTTGGTTTGGTGCGTTTCACTTCAGGTACAGTAACGGTACAATTGTAATTGGAATATATGAAATTCATTCACAAAATAATGTCATCCTACTTTCATACAAGGGAAGCAACTCTAAACACGATATATAATTTGTGTTGTATACTCCTCGTCCAAAACCAGAAGTGGCAGACTGGTCGAGGCTATGACATTTTCAACTATAGTCATCACCAACCAATTTTTCTTAATCCCCCAAAACAGGTCATAGGAATTGTCAGAATGTGGGTATTGCGGGACAAAGTTCTTCCATTAAAATTTACTTTTAACTCATACTCACTTGAAGACGCATATGAACTCTTCTGTGTCAAATGTTAGAACAGTTCATTATGATTTTTTCAGGGGTCAATGAGTTAAGCTCGGTATGTGCTTTCCAGCTATTCGCGAAATACCGGCTCTCTCGCTCTGCATATATAATGACACTATGCACGCCCTAAATGACCACTTGTTGGTATGTTCGCACGGATAGATATTCGATGAGATTTAAAGAAAGCCAAAATGTCTACCCTACGAACAAAAATTTTAATACAAATCAAAGATGATTTCTATTAATCAACCCTTTTTTTGTTTCAGGATACAAACCATACTGACATGGCAACTGCTATTTTGAGAACAGTAGAAGATCAAATTACATGCACAATTTGTCTCGAAGTTTTTCAAGAACCTAAGGCGTTACCATGTCTTCATACATTCTGTAAGAAGTGTATCTACAACTACATAATTGAAACAAATCATCCAAATCGGAGGAAAAAGGAATACGTTTGCCCAATATGTCGACGGCATGTTCGTATATCTGCGCATGTCCGGAACAGTCCGGAAGTGTGGGCAGATCAGCTCGAAAACAATCACGTGGTTATTTCTATGATCGACGCTTATAACAATGATAAAGACAATTCTACGGAAACATGTAAGGATCATCCCGAAAATAACCTTGACCTTTTCTGTATTGATCATTTGAAATATATATGCGCCCTGTGTCGTGAACGTCACCAACGGTGTCATAGTGTAATAACACGCGAGGAGGTACGTGAGTATGGAAACAGACAGGATGGTACTGATACGAAAGGATTACCGATAGAGGAAAGTTATGGTCATGATGTAGACTCTCTCCTCAAGCAATGTAATTCGATTGAAGATATGATAGAAAGGCGACGCAATAATCTGGAAGTTCTGGAACAGTCAGAGGAAAACATGCATGAGGAGGTGAAGTCATTGAAGAGGAAAATTGAGGAACTGGTGAGCCACCACAAAAACAAAACAAAATTCACAACAAGGGAGACAACCCAAGATCAAACCAGATTGAAGCATCCAGTGGAAAGTGCAGTGCAGACCCTCCAGATTCCTTTCCAAGGAAAGACATCATGGATTACAGGTATAGCGATACTACCCTCAGGGAAACTTCTTATTGTCGACCACACGAATGCAGTTGTGTCTGTGTTTAGCCTTGCGTTACAGTTTATGTGTAAAACAACCATCTCCCCAGCACCCTATGACGTAGTACCCATCTCATTGATGCAGGACTCGGTGATGATTTCTATCCCAGAATCCCAGGAACTGATGAAGTGTGAGGTAGACCAAAATGGCGTGGTTGAAGTCGGGAAAAAACTCAAGACTAATATTCCTTGTAAGGCAGCGGCGTCTGATGACAGATATGTCGCTATATGTTCTCATTCTGAGCTTCAGATTTTTGAAACCGATGGCGAGGCATGGATGATTATTTTAGATGAATCTTACTTAAAAACCAAATTCACGTATATAACAATGACGTCATCAGAGAAGAAAGTATTCATAACGGACCAATCATATCACGATCCGCATATCCGGTGCCTCGATTTCGATGGAACAACCCTTTGGAAAGTTGACGATGGTCGAATAGGTGTTTCCTCCGGGATTTGTGCATTGGACACATATCTTATGGTTGCCTCGTGGAATTCTGGGAAGATTTTTACTTTGTATTTCAACGGAAATGATCTGAACTTACTTCTTGACAGTACATTGCTGAATCCATGGAAACTTCATGCTTCTAACCGACAGAAGAGGATTTGTGTTTCTCAGCACAAACACATATTATCGGAAGAGGATAGACGGACGGTGAAAATGCTACCTATGGAATGATTTCATTGTCGGTAGTAGCATCTTGAAAGTATCATGCAAATGGTAAGGATACTGATTAAATACAAATCTCTCCTCCTCCCCCATCCCCACCCTTATATTCTTCGCTTAAAGTATGCAAATATATTGCAAAATGTAACATAATATGACAAATGACATATCTCTCGGATATATTTTAGCACCAAATGGACTTTATTTTTGCATTATTGGCATTTTACAAAATTAGGTAATCTCTTTCCCTCTATGTTATATTTTCCAGTGTTATTGCAGTCGATATATCAGTGCATAGTAATTTATGAAAAAATCATTCTAACATATCATTTGGTTCCAGCAAAACTGGACCAAAAAGAAAACTAACTCCTTGTTTATCCCCTTTTGTATTGTGCCTGAAACATCTTGTGATGAAGGGCTACGAAGTTTATTCAAATGAATGACCTTGACCTTCATTCAATTCCACAGTGTTAAATAGGCTGAAATCTACTTCTTGAGAATAGCTAAGAGGCCTAAATAAATGTTGTTGGCATAAAGGGCTAACATAGATATTAGAATTAATTACATTGACCTTCATTTAAGGTCAAATTAATCAAATATATCAGAAACTGAAATTCTTCAATAAGATAGTTCTTTTTATTGCCTCTATTGTTTGACAATACTACTACTTGTCAGATGACCGTTAAGGCCCATGAGCCTCTTATTTACCTTTATGGTCGTATTTTTAAGCCAATGAATATGCTCATCACAGGCACAATTGAAATAGTAAAATATTAAGTAAAACTACCATGCATTTTAAATACTTTTGCATGGATTCCAAATTCTATTGATAATCATTGTATTCAAGTTCATTAAATGATCATTTATTCATGCACTCGACGATGTGATCGCTGATATTGTTTTGATGCCTTCATCCAAACAGATGTGAGTTTGTATTTTAAATACATTATGTTTAAGGATATTTTGATATCAATTAACATGAAGAGAAAAATTATAGAGAATTAAATAACTTTACATATACAACATTTTACTTCCCTAAGTGCAAATACTCTGTCGTTTTTTCAGGAATTCAACATTTTCTTAGTGTCTGACAATCTTCGTGTACTTAAAATAAACCGCAAAAGCTCATATCTTTATAACGGTTTTGGATTTGGTTTTCTTATATTAGTTAAACGTGCCATGTTTGTTCACGGATGAACGCCAGAGTACCCAGATAAAAAAACCACCGAATGACGGTCAGTACCTGGAAACTGTTTCACATGGGATTCGAAATCGCGACCCAGAAGTGGAGGGTTTGTGGTAATACATCGAGACCACTCGGCCACCGTGGCCCCTTTATAAAATAAAACATTTTATTCAAATAAATCCTATTTAAACTGAGATAATTATCGCGCTAAAACGCGTTAAAATGAGATAATTATACCATTTTAACGAAAAAAATATTTCATTTTATTTTTCAAAGTGACACTAATAGTCTTTCGTTGAAAAAGTCTTAAACTATACAGATTTAAAATGAAGAGCCCATTAAAATGTTCAAATAATTCTAAATTTTATCTTGTGTATATATGTCTAATTGACAGAAAAAAACATGAAATAATTCGTTTTGCTTTTATTGTCTGCTTAATCAGTACCTCTTACAATATAGGGCATAGTGTCATGGGAATTTTTTCGGGATATAAGTATTACTGAAGGAAAACACTAATCCATCTGCTCATATTTTTAATATATAAAATTTACCATTCGTCGGCGATGTTGCATCTTTAACAGATAGGTCACAGTACATATATATATACAGTCGGACATATTAACTGATTTCAGTTTTTTTTTTTGTTTGTGCAAAATGATTATGTAAGCTTATTATCGCAATTGATCATTACATAGCGTTATTTGAAATTTTATTGCCCTTATATAATTCTCAAAATCATTATTTGAATCATTTCGGAATTTGGAAACCGAGAATTTTTAATTAGATTTTTTAACCAATGGGTGAAAAGACTTATTGTTTTTGATTATCATCATTCTGCACCCAAAGTAGAATACACGCCGATGAACGTGTCACCATAGTATATGACATGATTTGAAGGTGTAATAGCAGCATTTTTAGGTTGTCAAAATCCAATCTGCCGATATTACCTCACTTTCAGTTTTAACTTTATGTAAATATTTTGTTAACGGCTGAATACATTTATTTCGTTAATGGAAATGCTTTTGTATAATCAAAATGGAACTAACAAAAATGTAACACCTTTCTCCAAAATGTCAACTTCCTGTGGGGAATAAGATTCAAGATTCAACCTAAGCTCTTGAAACGACTTCTTTGGAATTTCTGTACAGAGAAAGTACAGAGATCTGATATTGGGTCTGCGGCATATGGATAACTTTGACCTTTATTAAAGTTCACAAGGGCCAAAAAACACTTAAATCTTTAAACTACTTCTTGTCAAGTTCTGAATGACCTAGAGACCTGATATTGGACATGTAACATGTTGAGATATCACCTTGCCCATAATACCTTGTTTATGAAAACCCGTCAAATTCTCCGATGACACCTTCTTGTACTAAATATGTTAATGAACGTTTTGCACGAGGTTATGACAAATGTAGACCGAATTCCTCCCAAAATGTAAATGCAGCGTTTAGGTACACTTGTGTAAACTAACGCTCGTTTTGGAGGAGCTAATTTGGATTCAGCACATTTGTGACAACAACCTTCTCAGTCATAGAAATGTTACTAATTGACAAAAACGCAGGTCACTGTCAGCTGAGATAAAGACAAAAATGCCAGACAAATTGATTAAATTTTTGAATATTCATTTATTCATCTATTCCAGCCATAAAAAAATAGTTTACAGCATTATTTAATCTATTTGTTATCGTCGTTGACTTTTAACATCTTCTTGCTATGGTGTACTTCAAATTAGACTCATTTCTTTGTATTTATCATACGACTGAACATAATTAAGACGGAAACGTGCAATGCACTAATGTTAAAAGTGACCAAAAGTCACACGATTTTCTCAGCACGTGTTGTAAATGGTATTTATAATATAGAACGTTTTCTTATAAGTATAATCAATATAAGTTATGCAATAATTATACTCTCTCTCATAGTTATACAGCATGTAATTTATAAAATGGATTGCAAATGTGATTTACAAATGAAATTTGATAAAAAGTTGATAACCGCTGATTTATTGAGAAATGATTTCGATAATACTCATAGAACTAACTCACACGCTCTATACACATGCAATGGAAATATCCAACAATATCGATGTATAACGAATTTCGAAACACTTTTTTTGCCAGCATAAATTTATTGCTTTGTAATATTGTAATGACATTATGATAAATTTCTGTATATATTTTTTCGCGCGATGCTAAATATAAACCTGAACTGAAGGTAAAGTGACTATTTGTCTCGGTGTATATATGTAAGACGTATTTGGATATCGGCGAGTTCAACCCCCTGTTTTGAGAAGAACTTTGTTCTATATTTCTAAGCTGCGTTTAATTTGTATTTACCAGGTTAGTATTTTGTTTACATATTACTCGGCATCTTCATTTAATTCTGTTGATTTGTTGATGTGTATGTTTGTATTCCTTTATGAAAATATTTAATTTATTGACATTTCTATTGAGAAACTGAGTCTTTTTCTCATTGTTTTGAAAATCGCCCGTGTATATTTAAAACTGACATTAGACATGAATCTAAAGGACAAATATGTTATTTATAAAACATAAACTTAATTTATATCTATTCCGAAATTTATATACAGTAATATACAAGTAAATCACTCACGATAACCAATGCAATAGAGGACATCAATGATAACGATGATAGAGAATATATGGTCAGTGTTTTAAAATAAAAGCTGTTTTTACGCGATGGTTAAGAAAGATATAAATGGCGAGTAACTTTTTTTCTGACCTGAGACCATTCCGGTTGCAGAATAAATGTTCTAGCTTTATCCTGAAAAATCTGTATTGGCATTGCTGGAATACTTCTACCATTTGTATATTTCATGTATTTGACACTGAAGAAAAAACGACTGTACTTAAAAATGTTGCACGACTGACCACATTTCGAGACAAAACATTGGTTAAAAAGCAGACATATTTGCAAGCTTTTTGGCATATGTACTCCTTAATTGCGTTCTTTTTAATGAAAGTTACAAGATAAAAACTATACATGGTTATTTTTTTCAGCAATATTTTATTCTTATCTGCGTATTTACCGATAAATACAAATTACAGCAAACATGCAGCATAAATACTATGTTGTCCATTCCACCTATTCATGGCATCTGCGAATGATATACAGTTGTAAGACACCCATTTATGTTGTATTTAATATACTTGTATATACGACTATTCTTTCATATGTACATATTCTGTATTAGCATACTAAAGAATTATATGTCCTGATGAAAAAGGTACGGTGGCACAGAGGTGACACAATAATGATATTTTAATCGAGGACTTGTAGTTTGAATTTTTTTTTTTCATTCACGTGCTCATCTAAAACATTTTGTGTAAGGCAAGAAATATGTTTATGTAGGGTGAAAAATATCTGTGTATATGTGAAGAAACATGTTTTCATGTAGGTTTTTTTTCCGTTCACGTTTTCACGCAATACCTTTTACGTGAGCACGTAATGAATTTAACGTAAGCACGTAAAAGAAAAATATTCACGTTAAATAAAATATATTTTGTCCTACATGAAAAACAATTTTTTCATGTCATCTCTGTGCCGCCGTTAAAAGGTTTTCGTATGGAAATCATATATGTACTGATGACGAGACTCACATAAACCATTTATGAAGAAAACTCATAACCCAAAGGTCACAACATGTGAGATCTTTTTGTATGCTAACCCGCCCAATGTTAATTATCTTATTGATTTTGAGAGACTATCATATCATCTCAGAATTTAATCATCGCCCTTTCAGATATGTACTTAATTTATCATAAGCTATAATTATGATGTGTTTGCAATGTAATTTTCGATAGACTTCAAATGATTATTTCAATATGATATTTAATAAAATTGAAGTTATCATAATGTATCAAAGATATAAAACTAGTTCTGGAATAACAGTCTTCAGAAATTGTCATTTTCACCTTCATACAATTTACACGAGTCGTTACCTTACACCCCAGACAAATATGTGATGTCGCAGGAAGGAAATTGACTAAAGGATATGAGATTCAAAGGTGACACTTCAATCATGCAGATTAAAAACAATTGAGTTCAGGAAAAAATATGCAAAAAATAACATATATAAATATATATATATAGTTCAATGAAAAACCTTTTATAAAAAAAAATCTGTCATCAGTTTATCATGTTAAGATATTACAATTTGTTGTCAAATAAAAAGACATTAATCTGTAACTACTATAAAGTGTTATTCAGTTTATATGATAGTTGATTGAGTTAGTGGAATATAATCTGTCCATCAAAGCCTGGTTGATTCCTCGATCGTGTATGAGTAGAGATATCGAGTCACTTTCTTGATAATGTGAGTTTCCCCCGGAACTCAAGCTTGCTGCCCCAATAACTCTTCTTTCGTGCTTGTATTCGGTTTTCAAACGTGATTTTTACCTCCTGCTTGTAAAATATAAGGTTAGCTTCTATTTTTATTGGTATACTTCATTAAATAGAAGATAGTCATTGTTTCTTGATAAATGCCAGTTATATTTCATCGAGTTAGGTGGAAAAAAGTTTCCACTTCATGAGATGAAATATTACTGGTACATTTGTAATGATCAAGACAAGGAATAATATATTTATTGCATTTTTATCGCTTCTATTTACAGAAGACAATCTGTACTAGTTCCGCCTAGGTTATTCCGCCATTGTAATTTACAGAGCTATTTGCCCTTGCAAATATTAAGTCGTTTTTTATGAGCATAAAGTCATGGTCATTTTCGGCGACAAACTAATGAGGTAACAATCAAAATTATATTTATTTTCACTGTCCGTGCTGCATATGACGTCATAGAAAACAACACCCTGATAGTTTAGGCATATGATCAAACCTGTCTAGAACGACCAATATATGAACTGGTGCTTATTATGATAAAAAAGAACACAACAATTCAAATATATATTTACCTGGTTTATTAATTTGGCGAAAGTGGACACGGCTTTGTAAATTGTTTGGGCTACCACCAATTGAATTATCAATGGAGCAAATATCTCCATATAAACACAAAACACACAAATATCATTATACCAGTAAATTCAATTAACCAAATTCACTTTTTTCAAATATTTTTCAGTATTGTAAATTAAAATGTCCATATTACTTACTTAATGACATGCTTTACACTTGACCCCGAAAACGAAGGTCGAGTGCATAATTATTCTAATCAATACCAAAGTTTTTTGCTGTGCATCGCCACTTCCAAGGAAAAGATCACAGAACCCTCTCTTGAATAAAGCCGTGCCGTAGTCTCCTTGTGTAATTATATAATTAGCAGACGAACTCAAAACCACGAAAACGTAGGTGATGAGACGAGTATTAGATTGGACCAACATTGTCTGATATCCCTCGGAAACAATCACCATTCTGTTAAACAAATTAAAAGAAAACAGCAGTATCATATTCATATAAAAAGGGGGAGGGTGGGTGGGTAAAATGTTTGGGACAAAGTAGACAAATATTAAACTATATAGCACAGTGGAACGCAATTTACCCTTCGGCAATTGGCAGCCGAAGGCCGGATCTACAAAAGTGTATCCATTCTGTTCGGCAGAACGCTAAAAATATGAGCGATGACTGGAAAGCGTGCCACGTGTGACGTCAAATGTGTGGCGCAATAGATTTATAGTGCTCATTGGTATAGGATGCAAATTTAGTCGCCTATCTCCTCGGTGTGTTGGCAAAGAAGCAAAGTCCCAAATTTAGTCGCCTTTTGCTGGGCAGCATATGTAAAGGATCAAAAACGCTTAGAACAGAACGGGAAAATGCTGGAAATAGGTATAATTAATTGAAAAGCAAGTGATCAATTGATGTCAATTTGTATATTTAACGTTCGTTAATGCCTTTGGAATAGCGGGTCTGTAGATAGGTAATCCAGAATCTCTCTCTCGATCGACGCTTGGTTTGTGTCCAGTAGGAACAGTGCTCAATTGCAATCACCTGCATGTCTTTCCAACTATGGATGGGCAAGTTGAAATGTCTGGCAACCGGATAGTCAGGTTTGTTCTGTTTGATAGACCAGCGGTGATTGTTGATTCTGACGTTGAGTGGACCACCGGTTTCCCCAACGTATTGCATTGTGCATTTCCTACACGAGAGGAGGTAGATGCTGGATTTGCACGTCAGGTTCTGTCGGATGTTGTATGCTCTGTTGTTGATAGCACATTCAAATGTGTCTGTGGATGCTGTGTATGGACACATCATGCACCGTTTATTGTTGCATGTTTGGAATGAACCCGTTTGTGCAGCAGGAGCAAGAGGAGGAAGTTTGCTGCTCACTACACAGTCTTTTACATTTTTTGGTCTGCGGTAGGCTAGTAGCGGTGGCTCTGGGAAAATACGCCTAAGTTTTGTTAACATAATCGGATATAGATATTTTGGATTGATTTTGATGAAAACCGAAACATTTCAGATCCGCCATCTTGAATTTGCATGGTACGTATCAGGAAACGAACCATTTTTGACCGTTCGATTCGGTAGGAACGGCGCGTTTTATTTTAGATAGACCTACAGTAACGGTTCAATTGTCATTGGAACGCATGAAATTCACTCATAAGATAATCACGTCACATTGAATGCGTTCATGCAAAGTAGGTAACTCTAAACACGAAATATCACTTGTGTTATTTAAAATTCCTCGTTCAAGACCAGTTGTGGCAAACTGGTTGAGGCTCTGACATTTCCAACTATAGTTCTTAACATCCCGGTTTCTAAACAAATCGTTGACCCAGCATTCAAACAATTTACGTAAATACGGTTTGCCGATTTTTGCGATCTGAATCTATATTCATGAATTCAACTATTCACATTTAAAATTTGGATTTATTTCTTTATTTCCTCGAATAAACAGATTTGAAGATAGCGACAATTTCCACAAATCAAGGATGATTTCTGTAAAACAATTTCTTATCTGTTCCAGGGTACAGGCCATACGGATAGTGCTAATACCAACATGGTAACTGCGATTCTGAAAACAGTAGAAGTTGAAATTACATGCACAATTTGTCTTTCAAGAACCAAAGGCGTTGTCATGTCTACATACATTCTGTAAGAAGTGTATTAACAACTACATAACTGGAAGAAATCATCCAAATCGGAGGAAAAAAGAATACGTTTGCACAATATGTCGGTGGCATGTTCGTATATCTGCGCATTTCCGGAACAACCCGGAAGTGTGGGCAGATCAGCTCTAAAATAATCACGTGGTTATTATTATGATTGACGCTTATACTAATGAAAAAGAAAAATCTACAGAAACCTGTCAGGATCATCCCGAAACTAGCCTGAATTATTTCTGTATCGATCATTTGAAATATATCTGTTCCCCGTGTCGTTGTCGACAACGACTGTGCCAAAGTTTAATTACGCGTGAAGAGGTACGTGGGTAGGGAAACAGAGAGGATGATGCTAATACATAAGAATCACCGATCCAGGAAAGAGATAGTCATGATGTAGACTCCAGCAGTGTCATTCGATTGAAGATATGATAGAACGGCGACGCAATAATCTTGAAGTTCTGGAACAGTCAGAGGAAAACATGCATGAGGAGGTAAAGTCACTGAAGAGGAAAATTGAGGAAATAATGAGCCATCACAAAGACAAACCAAAATATACAACAAGGGAGACAACTCAAGATCAAACCAGATTAAGTCATCCAGTGGAAAGTGCAGTGCAGACCCTCCAAATTCCTTTCCAAGGAAAGTCATCATGGATTACAGGTATAGCGATACTACCATCAGGTAAACTTCTCATTGTCGACCACATAAATGCAATTGTGTCTGTGTTTAGCCTTTCGTTACAATTTTTGTGTAAAATAAGCATCTCCCCAGCACCCTATGACGTAGTACCCATCTCATTGATGCCGGACTCGGTGATGGTTTCCATCCAGAATCCAAGGAACTGATGAGGTGTGAGGTGAACAATGATGGCGTGATAGAAGTAGGAAAAAAACTCAAGTTTAAAAAAATATTAAGATACATTTAACCAAATAGCGACAATAAACTACATTTGGAGAATATCCAGCAGTGGCAGCCATCTCCGCAATATGACGTCACATTATCATTCATCATTTATTTTGCCATGACTTCACAACAGATTTCCTGCCAAGTATGTGACATTGCTTTGTACCATTTTGCCTCTAAAATTAAATGAATAAAAAATGTCAAAAAAGATTTAGGAATAATTTTAATAGATTTGTTTTGTACTCTTAATACACACAAATCTAATACTTTTATAATATGAAAAATAAGTATCTTCAAATTAGTATTAGTATTTAATCTACTATAGATGTCTATAGTAGTATTTAATCTACTATAGATGTCTTAAAAATTACAAATTAATTCAAAGACTTCTTTTTTCTATGACATCATTACGCCTTTGTGTCAGCCATTCAAACGTGACGTTTCAAAAGGTAACTTCATATTTTCCTTTATTTAATTATTAAATCATTCAGTAAAAGCACCATGCATTTTCAATACCTTTGTCCAGGTTCTAAGTTTTATTAATAATCGTGATATTCAAGGTCATGATCAAAAGAGGATTTATTCATGCTCTCATGAACGCTAAACTGTGACCTCATTTAAACAGATTTAAGTTTATGTTATGAATACATTATGTCTGACGAAATTTTAATATGAATTGACATGAAGAGAAGACATGTCATATGTCATATTTATAGTGACAGTTATAACTTTTTTACCAGAATTTTAAAAACATCGTTACACATACAACATTTTCCATTCCTAAGGGCAAATACCGTGTCGTTCCTCTCAGTAATTCAGCATTGCCAAGAAAACGAATTTCATAAAATATCCCACATAAGGAGCAGTGTTGGCAAAAATTCAGCTGAGACCATCACTTGGTCATTACATCTTCGAACCTTGACGTAACGTTTATTGGGTTTATTAGTTTAACGTCCTATTAACAGACAGGGTCATGTAAGGACGTGCCAGGATTCTTGGTGGAGGAAGGCCGGAGTACCCGGAGAAAAATAACAGACCAGCGGTCAGTACCTGGCAACTGCCCCACATGGGATTCGAACTTGCGACCCAGAGGTGGAGGGCTTGTGGTAATATGTCGAGACATCTTAACCACTCGGCCCCCTAACGTCGTTGTTTATTGACGTCCAGTTATGACGTCACAATTTATTATCAGCTAATGGAAAACGGTCCAGGTTATATTGCACTAGTGCATTGTAAAATGTCAAAAAGATTTAAGAATAAAGTGAATAGTTTTTTAACCCAAAAATCTCAGTGTATTCTTAAGGAACTGCAAAGCTCATACTTATATCTTTATAACATAACATCTTTATAGCATAAAAAAGCATCAATCCTTACTAAACAATCTACTATAAATACTGTCTTCACAATTACAAATTAATTGACTCTATGACATTATTACGCCATTGTGTGAGTAAATCAAACGTGGCGTTTCAAAAGTTAACGTCAAATTTTCCTTTATGGACTGATAGAGTAATTTCTCAGCTAATAAATATGCTCATCACAAGTAGTTTTTATTGATATTAAGTACCGCGCATTTTAAATAACTTTGCCAGATTAAAATTTATATTGATAATCGTGGTATTCAAGGTCATTAAGAGATAATTTATTCGTGCACTGAATGTTTGAACGCCGAGGTCGCTGAACTTGTCATTGTTCTTGAGTATGATATCAACATTAAGAGAAGATATGCGTTTGTTATATATACTGTGACAGTACAGTTTTTTTATTATGATTTTATAAAATCGTTACACATACAGCAATTCACATCTCTAAGGTAAAGGTAAAAAGAATCTTTCGTTTCTTTCAGTAACCCAGCATTGCCGAGCAAAACAAAAAAGACAACTCAATGACGAATTCTACAAAATCTCTTATGAACTGAAATTCTTTTATCACGTAACTACATCAACCTACAATCGGAAGAGTTTTAACGTCAAAATGTGTAACAAAAATCCAACGAAGACCGTCATTATTGATATAACGTAAATTTATGACGTCACAATTAATTTCCTAACAAATTTTAACGAAGGATTTATGGCGTGAAATCCGTAACTGTTTACAGCCAAAGACTCGCTGAAAATGTTGATGACTACATGTGCGTATTGTTGGTCCGAATTTCTATACTGAAGTTTTATATTAATACACATTAACATTATCGCATGTTTATAACGAACACACTTACAACGAATTATTGGTTATAACGAAATAATTTTCATTCCCCGTTATGGCGCATCTAAGATGTTCGTATTACGTGCATAACGATACACGAATAACAAAGTGGAACCCAGAGGTTCGTTACAACCGTGTACGAATATTTGTATTATTAATGTGTTTATTATTTTTCTGGATTTTTTGTCACTTCTCATTGGTCAAAAACACGCCACGTGCTCACCGATAAAAAACTATATTGCACGATTTTTCCGGAAGTAGTTTATAGAAAAAGTATATTGCACGGTTATTTTTAGATAACGTTATCATCTACGTTACCAAAACGCTTCGTGTTCCTGGCGCTTTGAAACAAACGCTTTGATGACCTGAGTTTGAAGCGTAACCACAAAATGTGACAGACGACGTTGATTGTTACGGTTTCTATCAAAGATGATAATGACTTCCAGCTGATGACTACAGTTTAAACTTTCAAATTTTCAACATAAACACGGTAGGAGAGTAGGAAATAATCGAGTAACATTCATTAAGCATCTGGAGCCATTGAATAGTGAATACGTTTGATATTTATTTGAAAATTTCCACCTAGACTAGTAACAACATTAGACCGAATTAAGCTAATCGTACAGTATGTATACGATTTTTATTTTACGAAAAGGAGTACTAAGCATAATAGAATGTATGTTCATGTCAATCTGAATCTTTTAATATATGTTTGGCGTCGAAGTGGATTATTTCAACGGAGAACAAACTACACATTTAATTGACTGTGTCCGACATGGAACTACAGGTATAATCGAGTACATGTACATGTATGCAATTGACAAGAACGCATGTACCGGGTGCATGTAATAAAAGCGTGAAGTGCATCAATTGATACTGTTTTCGTATGTTGTTCTTAAATTAAACATGTTACAAAATCATAAGATTGTAACTGTCATAGCAAAGCAGAATTTACAATGCGATGCTTATTTAGATTTGCACTCATTTCAAAATGTAAAAAATCCAGAAAAATAATAAAACAAATATAGCATTTTGATTTCGGTCAATACATGGTTATATCGACCACAGAAAAAATATCGACCTCGGACTACGTCCTCGGTCAATATTTTTTCTTTGGTCGATATAACCATGTATCGACCTCATCAAAATGCTATATTTGTATCATGTGGATCATCATCCCGAATTTTCAACTATTTTCTTGAACGAAATTTTACTTCACAAGAATAATTTCTTTGAGACAAATTTTCACTTTATCTTATAAATCACTTTATTAAAATGATTCATTCCGTTTTTGGTATTGGATGAGCCTATGCTGTCCCATCACATGTTTCCTTTTTGTGTAATCACCCAACGACAGGCTCTGACTCTAGTTCGTACAGTAGAAAACCAGAGAATGTCGTGAATCTCTCGTGTAAGTAATTTCCATAATGATCCGTTTTCCTCACCCATACGTGATCTCCTCTGTCGAGCTGGGCTGTTACAAGGTTACCGCCTGTTAAGATAAGAAATACAACAAATTTAATGGATTTATAATTAAAGTGAATAGTTAGGCAAGTAAAATCAGTCTATATACATTCGTTGGCCTTCCAAAAGTCCTTACATATCCAAATGTTTTGCTTATTTCATATCATCCATTTTGACCATTGAAATTATGGGCAAGTCCCGTGTAGCAGAGTTCTAAAAATGGACTCGCTTAAATACTTGAAAGCGAGGCTACGTGGAAATGTCACCATGCATACAGCCAACCGGAAGGACGTTTTAGGATTCCTATTAATTTATTAATTAAGTTAATTTCTCCGAATGCAGAGTGATTTTGATGGGAATTTTCATTTTTCTATTTTATAAGAAATTATCCCGAACATATGATAACACCATTTTACCGACTTAAGCCTTCATTTGCCCGACTGTTCACTTTAAGCTATAAAAATATAGCCTTATTGTCCCTATACGCGAGATATCAGGGGCTACTTTCACTCTCGTTATATCCACACTTGTTTTTTCTCATAGATAAACTGAAGGCAGTCCTGGGGAAAAAAACAACTGATGATGACCAATCAGAGACTTCATTTGAAGATTACCGATAGCGACATCAAAGCAGCAAAACCAACGATAATGTACCGTTATTTGGTTATTTTGATGCACATTGAAGGAACAAATTAACTCCTCCTCCGTTGTCGCAGAAATAGCCTTCAGATATGCAATGAAATAATCAAGGAATGGAATGTCGAAGGAGGGTGAATTGTCTCCCAATTGCCAACCTCAAACTTCCAAGTATAAAAGTATAAAAGAAGTGCTGCTTTTAAAACCTCTAGCAGACTCTGTTACCTGTACTAGCACTGTGTGAGTAGCCATCTGCAAGTCTTCCCTTGGAAGAGTACAGAGACGAGTCGAAGGCACTTGAGCTGTCTGTAAACAAATTCCAATAGAAGCAGTACACACCGGCCACAGGTGCGACAAATATCCCATCTGTATTGTCATAGGCGTTTCCAAGGTTAAGATTTACGTGGCTGTACACAATTGGTGCACCAATAGCGATCGAATGTAGATCGCTACCTAACTCGGCAGAGAAAGCGACTCCGAATGAGTTCTGAAGCTGTCGGTTGTAACCTAAAATATACATATTAGTAAAACGAATGATGTTTGGGATGACGTTCACACACATTAACTTACTTTAGAATGGGAACAACACTTATTTTGACAGACAACTATTAAGTTAATTGGACAAAATTTACTTCTTACAAAAAGATGAAATTGCACAGCAAACACAAAAGTGCTAACGTAACATCAAACGTTAAAGCATGGTTTGCTTTCACACTATTAAGTTCGACATAATATATTTTACATTGCTGATTAACACAAATATGAAAAAAGCAGACACACACAAAAAAACAAAAAGAAAGCTAAATCAATATGTTAAAACACTGAATTAATATGCTGATCAGAATATTTATAATGAATGTCAATATCATTTTTTTGTTAACACACTTGGTAGCCTTTCATACAAACAACTCGATATAATGTCTCTATGACTCGTAGTTCTGGACAAGAATCCGTTTAAAGATTTTAGTCTTTTTTTCTGTGACCTTAAATGAAGACCTAGGTCATTTATTTGCACGTTATCACAACATGCTATAGGCCCGATATCAGTACCCTGGGCCTTTTAGTTATTGAGAAGAAGTTATTTGATGGAAACGTTTAAGAATGCGGACGGCGTACGTCGATGGAGGAAAATTTTGACCAAAAAAAGTATGAGATGCGGTTTCAGGCTGGCTGAAAACCTTGTTTGTATAACTTATACGCAATCTACCCTGTCATCTTCATCAGAAAAATGATCTGCCAACATTAGAAGTCAAATGTGTACAATTTGTGGGGGTTGTATTCGAAATCAAATATTTATCATCGATTACTTGATGTCAATTCCGCTAATACTGATGATACAAGTATAACACTATGCTAAATCATTGCAATATGGTCCAAATTAATTAAAAAGCACTCCATCACGCTTTGTCTAATGCTGGTCATATATTTGAGAAAGTTTATATAATCCCTGACTGACTCACTAGTGTTCTACGTGTATCATCAACAGTATCGCAATTGACATCATCAAGCCATCGAGAATCGATCTTCGACTTTTATTTCGAAGATAACTCGTAAATCCTTTACACCATTATGCACATATGCCACCTGGTCATTTGCCTGATGGAGGTGTCAATGTACAGATTGTACAATTCATCGAAACGTCACACATGAAACATTCACTGGAATATGTTTAGAAACAGTGTATCAAATTCGTAAAATAATTCGCTCTCTTTACTTACGTGATATGTTGGGCTTTTGCTTCATAGACTCTTTTAGATTTTTAATTTCCTCTGCCATTATTTCGTTGCTTTTCTTCAGATTTGCCATTTCCATCTTCATCTCTTTAAATTCCCTCAGAATATTTTCGTCAGTCCCGCCTGAAGCACAGAGAAACGAACCGACTATTAGAAATATAATGTCCCACATTTTAACAAATAACACCGTATTCTAGTCTCGTATGTTCACCAAAGTCTTTCTTCTTCCTTGACGTTATCTATATTATACATTTACAAATATGTCAAAGGCTATCCTGAAGATAACGACTAAATTCAGAGCGCATTGTACGGACCTACTATTTAATCGAAAGCTAGCTTCAGGTGAGACCTCTCCTATGTTGAACGATTTCCTTAGGTTGGGGTTAAACGTATTTGCCTAAATGAAGCGTTAAGGTTTGCTGATCGCTGTCTTTTGTAGAATGCTTCTGTCAGTGCGGTAGCAATATAGCTTTGGCAATAGTCTGTACTGTCATATGAAGGCACAAAGAGTGTGTACCAGTCTATTAAAGTTCACATGTACTCATCCTATATGCATAATGGATGCATAATTTGTGTTTTCTTCGCGAAAAGGACCGGTTATACGGTCCTAATGCTAAAGTCATATGTGCCGTAATTTCCATACTACATCAATCAAAGAGAGCTTGTTATATGTTATTCGCCATACAAAATTGCGCAAATAATTTTTTGAGAATTCCAATACCTACAATGCATAGGTTTTAATTTTAGACAGAAAAATAAAAGCATCAAAATAACTTTGTTCGGTAATGCCAAATATCGTTATATTTACGTCTGCAATGCAGTATTATGAGTTCATATTATGGTCTCATCATGAAGCAAAATTATGGTTATTAGTGATAGTAAAGTGACTTTGGACATATTTTCATCTTAACACTCATAAAGTATAAAAACAAAAATCTTAACACTACAGTTCCTAAGGCATCATACATGTATATTTTTGTCTTTTTGAATGATTTTCATAGCTTAATTCATCAAATGTTATGGTTTCCATATGATTACTAAAGAAAAATTAAAATGTCATAATGTATGGCAGATAGATTTAACAAGAGTAACTTAATCACAAAAAGACACAATACGAATAACATTTGATTTTATAATTAATGGTCGGTCACGGTGATGCTTGTATCATTAGCATACAATGTAACAGTGCAACCATACAATGATAAGCCTGGTTCATACAGTTGACAATTAAAAAAAAGTATTATGACACTTGCAAAGTATATATGCAATAATGGTGTTTTTAGATGATTTAAAGTAGAATCACTCAGTAGTGTTACGAAAATAAAATAAAATGATGATAAAATAAAAAAAAGCGATAAAATAAAATACTAAAACGATAAATGAAATAAATATAACGATAGCTCAAATTAAAATAATGATTCATTCAAATATATGTCATTAAATTAAAAAACAATAGTGGCCGTAAATATTCTGTTTTCTCTCTTTCAAGTGACGGTCACAATGGCGGTAGATAGTCTCGTTATCGATATGTTCTACATTACATCTCTCAGGGAACGTCGTTCATATGTTGCACTGTCCTCCTATTTAAAACTTGTTTTCTTCTTCCAGAAAGACCACTTTAGAATAATGTCCCAATATCACTGTTGACAATTTACTGCCATTAGTTGCCATTGACTGAGCAGACGACAAAGATGTGAATAAAGGGGGTTAACTCTAACGATTTTGCTTTTATGAATACTTTTTTAATGCAAAATAGTGTTCTGGAAGCGAAGGTACAGTTAAAAATGGGAATGCTATACTTTACTTTGAATAAAAACTACGACTACGTAGTCAATTTGCAAATATGTTTATTGCCATTATATTGAATTTTTTACATTTTCATTTTAACTCTAAGAACTCCGTTCATGATTTTATCTACACACCATCATATGACTTTAAACGTTTCATTAGATATACAGGTTTGCGTACTTTGTACTCAATTATAATTACAATAATGTAATGGCTTTTCGCTGTTTTAACCATAAAGTAAGTAAATGAGTATCTCCCTCTGTCTAACAACAGTTGATTGCACACAACAAAGTCTCGTGCATTTTGAAAACACATTAAAATGCACCGCCTCGATATCACTCGGAACTCCTCGGATTTAACATATTATTTGACTGAAATTTACGAAAACATTTTTACATCTTTTGCACAAATTCACAAATTACACAAACATCTACGAGTCAACAGTAATACAAAAGGATAGGTCAGATGCAAAAACGCTTTATATCAATTTTGTTTTGTTTAAGTACACCTAAAAAATGATATATATGCATGAAAAATATCACTAGTTAAATCGAGGCCAATTTCAGTGTTGTAATAAGACACCGTCTTTGAGTTTACAAGTGATATTCTTCTTGAAGCATTATGGTGACCATGTTTAGTGAACACATAACTTGAGATGAGTTGTCTCCCCTGATCAGATATTAAAGATGTTCCACCGCCGACAGAGCATAAACGATACACATCATTTTTGGAAAGAATGCTTTGCGAATACCAATAAGAAATAAATTCACAATAAACAGTGATGCTAAATTCATTCTGAAAAAAACCCCTGGAAATAGTTGCGAATCAATAAATAAATATGGCGCCTTACACATGGAACTACACACTGTAACAATGTCCAGTTTTGTATATGCTATATACCCGCTCGGTCACTGAAGGATAATGGCCCGTGCACTTTAAGGAAATAAAAGCTATAAATATGGGATAATTTTCGCGTTATTGCAGTCTTTTGTGGACACAGAACATATTTTTATCTAATTGTGGTTTTAATTTTATTTTATGACATTATTACAATATCATTTTACCTAAACCCTAAAAAAAATAAACGCATTTTGTTTGATATGCAAAGTAAATAATTTAAATGGTATTAAATAACCCATCACTTCGTACATTATTTAGTCGCTCTTGTATAAAGATACTCGGAAGCTTCGTCAAACGTTTCATGTAACTACCGAAATGTCCGCACAGTGGACGTATTGTTTTCCGTAGATTTATAGCGGATTTCAATAGAAAATAAAACACCAAATTTAAAACCAACATCTCATATATATCCGGATATGAATAAATCAAGCATCTTATTTTACAAGGGAAGATGTGAATTACACTTTAAAAATCAATTAAATAACAACAAAATATCTCAGATAAACGAATAAAGCAATAAAAAAAATAAACACTACACATCTCAACACACAACGCCACTTTGTAATCCAAGCAATTTCGCCATTTTTATACGACTCCTATCCCATAATAGTCCTTGTTTTACTGACAGCGCCACCTAGACGGACGGGGGGAATTTATTTCATGTCGTCAGGTTTTATCTAGTCATGACAAATGTAGCTTTGAGTTTCTCGGGGTGCCATCGGTCATGTTTGAATGTCTGTTATAACGCCATAAATGTCGGTACGTTAGCACTAATCGTCGTCATGCTACATCCGGTGCTCGATACGTCACGGACTCGCCGTAATTGGAGTGATTATAAAAGTGACGAAGGATGTATATTTTTGTCATTTTCTGCCTTTAAATATATACATATCGGCATTCATTGCATTAAAAAGTAATTCTTTTAAATACCGGTTTCACGCGTTATATTATGATGGACATTTAAGACCATACTTGTCAGTAATATCTATCCAGGTAAAACACACAAACACTTTTACATGTTGTCACCTAACCTTTTTTTAGATCTGGCTGTCTACGTTTTTAGATCCCCTTATCTATTGCGAGCCGTTGTATATGCTGAATACTGCATTTCAAAAGGATGCTTTGTGACGCCATAGCTATTCGACTGATATGTTTTCTGATTATAATTATATTCGTTTTTGCTTTTGATAATTTATTTAAGAAACATGATATTTAAATGCGTTACTTTTCAAATGATACATTAAACTTATTGTGACGGGAATAGCTCGACGTCTAGTATTGTCAATTAATATATAGATTACATAATTTGTCGACAAATAAAATGTTAAGCTAGCTTCAGCATATTTCTTTTAATGGCGGATTATCCTTGACATAGATTATACAATAACTGAGGGAAAATTTTGACATGCTATTTTTTTCTATTGAAAATCACTTGACGAATTGAGCTGTGAAAATCAGTTTAAGACACAGATAAACATGGGCGATGCTTAAAAAAAAAAATAAGAACAAAATATTTTGCAATAACACAGATGCTTGTACTGTAATAGTCATTGTTTTTTTGCTTTATGTATGTTTAAATGAAAACATTTCTGAAGAAGTCACGTTATAATTACTAACATCATTGTAAAAATGAGATATAAAACTTCTTGGTTAACGATGTGCTCACATTTTGCTGCGCTGTGGACGCAAAGATAATGAATTTTGGCAGTAAATTTATTTTGAGAATTTATTTGATTTTGTAAAATTAAAACATATGCTATTTAGATATTGTAATTCTGAAATTGTTGGTAACTTTTGGGGATGAAAAAAATGTTAAAAGTTCTTCTTGATGGGTGAGTATGAATATTATGGCACACAGAACTTTCATGTAGAATTTGATTAAATTCACAGAGGGAAATAATCACTCCCTACGTCTCTCCTGTTCTGATGTCATTTTATTGACAAAACTGTCAGCTATTGTACATCGAATTAATTTTGAATATTAGTTTCCTTCATCGTTCACTAGTAGAGACATGGTATATGTTGAACTTGAATAGAACTATTTTCTGGTTTGGCAGGAAATACAATTTAAGCTGTCGTTTATTTAAAGATGCTCAACCTCTGAAAAATGACATTTTTTCGCTATCAAAAACCGGAGCAGACAATTGAGTATTTTTCTTCAGTTACAAAAGTTACTTACTTTCCACCATTACCACTATTGAACAGTTTTGAGCTTCTACTTTTACTTCAAGACAAAAAATATTGAAAATAATTAATTGTATCCCGAAAAAATTTCGTGGCACTATGTCCTATATGAAATGAAGTATCGATTGCGCATGCATCAAAAGCAAAATAAATTATTTCATATTATTTTTGTGTTAATTAGACATATTTATACACGATTAAACACCAACTCTTGTTAAATAGATGAATATCGTTTATGCTCTGTCGGCGATGGAGCATCTTTAAGTCATACGTTTGTGATTAACGAGGATTATCAAACAAATACTTTGGATGCAATTTTTAGGCCCTGCAGGTAGGGCGTTAGAATTGTACCTGCTGCCCACTATTGCATGATCGTAAAAGGCGACTAAATTTAGGATCTTATCTTTTCTCTTCTTCCAAACTGACTTTATCTTTCCTAATGTCTCCCTTGGCACTGCCTCACTTTTGGCCTTGAGTTGAGCGTTCGCCCCTGTGAGGAAGGCTCTGGGTTCTGTCCCCTCACCGAGACACACCAAAGTCTATAAAAGTGGTAGTTTCTGCTCCTGCTTAGCGCTCAGCATATAGGGAGTGGGACGACTGCTTCGCCCGTTGTCAGCATAATGTGACTGGGTGGAGTGTGTTGCTTGGTGTCTTCGGCGGCATGCTTCAGTGATATAGCACTATAAAAAGGACAACAGTTCCACTATACAAGAAGACACAACATGAATATACCGCAGTCTCCCAAAACACGCATCTCGCACAACATACACGCAACACACCGCATACATGAGAGACCGTCCTTACATGACCATAGCTGTTAATAGGACGTTAATTAATCAAACAAACAAACAAACAAATTATTATATCCTATTCTATCTCTGGTAATACATTGATGATTTAATGTCAAATGTGTCGTAATTTCGATACTCACGTATCCAGAAGAGCTTTTCATGTGTTATTCATCACAAAAATACCAACATTTTGAGAATAAAAACACATTAATGCATACCGTCAAGACGTCAAAATGAATTTGGACAGTACTGGCAAAAATTATTCTTTTATGTCTACAATGCAGTGCAATGAGTAAATATGGTCAGACCGTGAAGTCAAATTGTGGTATACAATTTCACATAACATTTAACATTGGTATTAGTAATTTGACGTCTGCAGACATGTTTTCATCTCAACATACAAAAGCAAAAAGAACTATTACAGTAGATGAATTATGTGATGCTTATAAAGCATCATACATGTTTGTATGTGACTTTTATGAATTTCACAACTTAATTTATCTAAACTGATGCTTTTCAGTAGAATATGGAACAAAACATAAAATGTCGAAATTTTCGCCCATTGGTGACTCATATATCTTTAAACTAAACAGATGTGTCCTTCAAGCGGTAGATATTTGAGTACGCTATCTGCATAATCTATCACCATCTCTTGCCGGGGTCAATTTGGACCTCATTTATTTTCGGCTGTACTGTGATCATATCAAGTCTGTCTGTATTTATATTATATTTAAGCATTGATGTCATTATTTTTATGGGTATGAAACCACGTATCGGATTTTCACAAAAACATGAAATACGTTTTTCCTGTCAACCCTACAGAATTAAAAATATATAGTGACATAAATCATAATATCATAAATTTCTGATTGGCCTTCCCGTATGTTTGCTCTGATGCAGAAATAGATTAATACAGTGTACTAATACTACTCATACATCTTCATTTGTAAATTTCCTTTCGAATTACCTTCGTCGGTAGTTGGTAGTAGGACTCACAAAGAATACATACGCTTATCGGCGATTGTGCCTTTGCGTGTGTCCCGTTTTTGTGACGTGAGTGTAGAGTCGGCGAGAGGGGTAGGGAATGTTATTGTTGGTAAAGAGGATGAGTGTGTTGTATAGAGGAGATGGAGCAAAAGAATAACAACTGACATTCGTATAGATACTATATTAAATTCATAAAGAATCTCACACTGTATCTATGGTTACTGTTGTTGGTGGATATGATGCCATTGTTATGTATATGTTATTCTGATCGTGACATATCTAATGATTACATGAATGATTTAGGGGGAAGTAACTCTATTCCAGATTTTTTTATTTTATTTTATGAGTTACTTTACTTAAATACGGATAGTTGCTTCCAATTGTTGTTTTCATATTATTATGCAATAGCGAATAAAGCACGACATCGAATCAGAGACACATGTTGTATAGCTTCATCTCACAGCCAGGTAATGATAACACAACACCCTTGTCATATATTTTACATTTGATTTATTTCTTTACATGTGATGATGGTACAATAAATTTAATTGAAAAGGTAAAGTGATTACTTAAGAAGAAAAAAACCCAGAAAACTGCGGTATTTTCCGTAATAAGCGCCCAATGCTAAATATCTATCTATATCTATCTATCTATCTATCTATCTATCTATCTATCTATCTATCTATCTATCTATATTATCTATTTATATATATATATATATATATATATATATATATATATAAATAATGAAGCTATTGCTTTGAACAAAGCTAAAGTCAAAAATGCCTGCTCACATACAATTCAAAATATCGTTTCAGTTTAAATGGCAGTGATTATGATTCATAAATTCAAATACCATTCAAAAGGACAAAACTCATGGAATTTATCTCTAGTGCAGGTAATTTGGTGTAGTTTGTGATGAACAGTTAATAATCATGGCAACTTCCGACATTTGCAACGGTCATTTTTAAATGTTCATTTCTCAACAGACCTTTCATCAAAACTATATTTAGGTCGACGCGCCGAAGTTTAGGACGTTACAAATTAAGCGCTTGCAAACATTCCTCGCCGGTCAACGATTGTATGTAGTCATATAATAATGCGGATAGCTACGCCTCTTGTAAATGCTAAGTTTGTTCCGTATTTTGTGCTTGAACTTAAGCCTATTGTAATCATTAAAGAACATTGTTTAGAACGTCAATGACCTGTCCGAGGCTTGATTGTTTCTTTTTTTCGGGATTGAGTTATTTCCCTTTTCCTGTATACAACATTACGACGTTTGCTGTGATAGTGAAAATCGATGAACAAGTTAGTCTATTGTATTTCCTCTTAACAAATATCATTTATACTTTGTCGACAAACCTAGTATTCACCCGTCGAAATCTCACACTCATGTTGGGATATCCATACTTATTCGACACACCCAATCATATGTGATGTTGAATGAATCTAAACTCGAGGGGGTGATTTTATATTTTATAATCTGTCAAACTAGATACTTGCCGAGGGTAGAGATTTACCTTGTTTCAAGCAAAACAAATCTGCTAGTCAACACGAGGCTCCCTTCTTATACTACGGTTTACATAATATTTTCTATTCTTGAAAGACCCACATATATATAAGAATTTATTAATCTAAGTATGTCATTATTGGTATTTTGCGAAAAGCAAATATATATATAAATGTTCAAATTAATCTTGTCAAATCATGCATTGTTAATAATAAACATTTAAGTATGATGGTCGCATTTTACAAGAGATGAGCAGCTGTACCTGTAGAAACCCAAATATAACTCGGGTATGATATATCAAGCTGACCTAGGTAGATAAGGTAAAATAATATGTAAAAGTAATCTAGTTAAAACTTTTAAGACTCGGCAATAACAGACGAGAGCGGATATTAAATATATAGTGATCGTGTTGATTAAACACACTTACAAAACCACTGGTGTTAATGTATGTCACCATGTTAAGATGTCAGTACATCAACTGATTTATGCTCAATAACCGGTATTTTTCAGACGACGACTGTTTATTATAGGTCTTAACAGTGACCGAGTTTCGGTTTCGCCTAAATGATTATTAAACCGACACGTGAAGCGATAAGATCATTAAAAAACTTCGAGCCATTCAACCAGTAAAGATACAGTGTACTTTGTACATCTATGTGCCAAAAGTGAGGCAACTTTATATAAGTTTTCTCTTTCTATGCTATGTACTTCCACTTTAATGTTCATTGATTTTACCGGTTCTGTATGATATGACTTTTGACAAATTTTGCTTCATGATAAAAATGTCTGTCCTTTCAGTTTATGCTTTTTATTTATTAACTTATGTATTTTTTGTTATTATTATTGCTATTGTTTAACCTTTCCATTGTAAATATTTTTATGCATATTTGTTCTTACCGAAAGCTTTATGAAATAAGTTGGTTGGTGGTCGGATCCAGTTTTCTCCAAAAGTAAATAATGAAGAGGCAAAATCTGAGCATTGTTATTACGTAAGTATGCCAAATTGGAAAGGGCCAATCCATAAATAAGATCATGAAAATTTGAAGGTAAAGCATTTCTGGGAAAGACATTTGCATAAATGTTGAGATTGTTTTTCTAATCCCATAATCATATATCCTATGTTTTATATGTATTTATGTCGATATATTAATAAAACACTGATTAAACTAAGTTATATTACTTAGTCAGTGTGTACGATGTGAAATCTAGCTAGCTCTCCTCCATTTCATATCGATGGGGGTAACGTACGTTTTATAAAGAGAACCGGAATTCCGCGTTAGTATCATGAATAGAGTATCTTACAAGAATGGATATATAATATGAAATTTATCAAATGCTTTTGATAATTTGACATGCCATGAACCTTTTAGCATATCAAATTATTTGACGAGTGTAATACATTTCATATTACGTAGCCACGAGTTTAAGGTTCTATTTATCACATACATGTAATTAGTTTTTTGGATGTAAAGAGAAAACTTTCAATTTTGTTTCTATATAAGAGTTATGAAATCTGGCTCTGATTTGACGTTTCCTTTTTGACAAGCATACGACGTCATGACGAGAGAGAATGACGTCATTATTTCACGCGACGTCACAATAATGTTATTACACTTGTGTCTTACGATAATGATGACATAACCGTATGGCAAGGCTGAACTGGCCAGTTATGTGTTAAAGTCATGTTTGCATGCAAGGCTCGGAAAATTGAAGAAAAAAAGATAAAAAAGTAAAATTCTAGTTTCATAAATTCTAATTCGAGATTATTTCTAAATACTGTACACTTGTCTAAATAACGTATGTTTACTTCAGTTACCAGTTATTATGTTATAATATACACTGCTTAACATTCTGTGAAAAATGGTATTCTGTACACAAGGTTTAATTAGAAGACAATCTAATTAGAAAGCTTCAAAGAACATGTGTAGCGATAAGTATGGTTTATTGCCTGTGTGACGTCAGATCGTCTCTCATTTACCTCATTAGCTTGATGTGTGATAATCACTTACAAAGACATCCCACTGGGCACGGTTTTTATAAACCATGTCTGGTGTCTTCATCTATGGGAAACCTTCGGCACTTTCCGTGCTCGTTTACGGGAAATGCCGAGAGTTTCCGATTGGTATCTACATCGCAACGGTATTTTATACCCTCTAAACCGCACACTGTGTATTGAGGGTTTTAAGTCAAGTTGTTCAGGATACATGTATACTTTTGTTATTGTCCAAGAATACATATATTGTCTCACTGATGTTCCAGTCCATTTTGTGTTTGTTAGCTCAGAAATACTTACAGAATGACATCGATTAAAGCACGTGTTATCCTGTCGTTATAAATCTCGAGAGTTACAAGGTCATGATATGACCGTAGCGCTGGTTGTTTTTTGACGGATAAAGATTTTCACGATTTGATCTATTGACAATCGTGTAAAAGGACTATGTATGGTTTGGACTCTTTTTGGCCCCCAAACCCGTCAAATCTTCAAAACCTGTTGTTTTAGTATATAAATTGGTGGATTTGACATACACGTATTAAGGTATCCCTAACTTAATTGTAATGATAGGTTTCTAATTTTGCAGCTTCGGTTGCCATGGTAACAACTCGAAATATGCATGAATTAGGAATATATAGAAAATTGACAATTTTGACCATTTTTTGCTAAGTGTTTGTACTAGAAACCATAGAGTGCATCCTTGAGCAAACTTTGTATATCTTCTTAAGAGGTATTGGATGTGCATACATATTTTCAGTAAATATGAAGTTTCTTCAAGGATGCGCTCTATAGTTTCATAGACAAAAACTTTGCAAAAAATGGCTAAGAATATCAATATTTCCACATTTTCAAAATGTATGCACAGTTTGGATTATTGTCATGACAGGTACAGCTCCAAAATACAAAAACAGTCATTATAGGGTCCAAACCATACATAGCCCTTTCAGTGGTTCTGAATGTTCGCGATCTGGCTTTAAGTGTATATGATTATGATTCAATCATTAATATTTCGCGGATCAAATTTTTGCGATCATATCAACATTCTGCGAAATCCCGAAAATATCATCTCCGCGAAAATAAACGGCCATACCGTTACATGTTTGACGCTGTCGCTAGAAAACTCGATATCTACAAAGTCACAATATAACATCTACAAACATCGAGTTCTAAAAGGTCGTGATATAGTCTGTCCGAAGTTATCTTTACAATCCACGCGTTTTACAGCATAACATATTTGACGCTGTCGTCTCAAACCTCGAAATTGGTTTCTACAAGACCACGGTGCGATATGCTTGGTTTCGTTTGTATGATGAACTCATTTTTTTCGCCTTTGCGGCAAAATCAGTACCTTCTGGCGAACACAATATCTCTAGCATTTGCTAGCTGATTACCGTGAATTAGTTAAGCAGTAAAATTGGAGGGAATGCCGTCAGTTGGGATCTATTCCACAGTGTGATGTACTAGCAGCGCCGGTGCCAGACGTACTGTACACCACGTCCTGTCTGTGAATGTCTACTTCAATAATGGATACCCGTAGATCTTCAGTACCGAAACATCCCAAGGCTTGCATAACGTCATGGCATTTGACGTTTACAACTACGAGGTTCAAGTGAAACTAAGTCGATATTTAACCCTGCGAGGGTAAATGTATTCCGGCAATTAACCCTGAGAGACCGGAGGCTTAGGTGGGCCACTGGTAACTGTTCTTTAGGGGTTGCGTAAGCTCTGGACACGCAAGGCGTTGAAGATAAACTCAGCAGGTTTCAGGAAATGAAAATGTTTCAGCTCTGGGGTTGTCAATTAACATTTTATGAAAATGTATTCTGGCACTTAAACCTGAGAGACCTAGTGACTTACGGGTGAACCACTGATAACGGGTATGCTTATGGTGTCAAAGATCAACTCAACGGGTTTCAAGAAACGAAAATGATTCAGCTCTTAAGATCAATTATAGATTTGTAAATAAAAATAGTTTTGTTTGTCTTTTTTAAATACCTGACTTAATAGACTCTCAACCGAAGACCTCAAGTCCCAAATGAAAATAAAAGAACAGTATCTGAGAAAACATCGTCAACAAATGTGTGTCTGTGTTAGGCCAAATTTGAGTATTCCAGTTTCCAGCATGAACGATAACCAAAGAGGAAAACGGACTATGATTGGCCACACCATTTCGTGTATCCTGTGAGCTCATGCTCAACATTTCTTTTAAAACACTACTAATCATAAAGTGCTCGATGCATTTTGACCAAATTACGTTGGAGGATGGTCATGTCGGCATTTAAACTCATCAATGTTCGCACTTTATTTCATATGAAAAGTAAAACAATAATAGTTCTGTACGTAGTTGGAGCTTTTTCCTGTAAGTTTTCCTTAATACCGTGACATATTCGTATAGCAATGATGATAAGCATTGGTGAAACTTCAATGAAATAAGTTGGATTTTTCATTAGTTTTGTTTATCAACATAATTTTCACTCGAAAAAATCACTTTTTGATCCATTCGCATGCGGGCGCGTCAACATTCATTTTCACTTGTTGATTATATTTGTATGCGGATATCCCGCACAAATATGTCACACGCTGCTAACAAGTATGCAGTAAACAGTATGTAGTCTAATTCTAATCGATGTGTGTCAGGAAACAAATAGCATGTGAGCAGTGTATGTACCCAGTGGTGTCTATACGACAGAGCACATTACTACTGGAACTGTGCCATTGTTCGGTAGAAGAGAATCGAGGTCGTGGTATTACTAATACTTGCATGTGTCGCCTGGAGCGGGACGCTGTGGCGGGCTTAATGCTGTTGCACAAACGCCTGACTCTGAATTCTCAACGAATTAGTAATTTCGCCAGCTGATGTACCGATAGAACACGTTATTGTCAGCCGCCAGTTTTCTTAGTCAGGAATAACAGCTGATTTGTAAGCATGCAAAAAGTCAAAAACATATTTTTTCACTTAAAGCCGAAACTGATATATCATTACTTTTTGTGATTTATCGTCCATAAAGTAATTATGAGTAAAATATGTATGCCAAACAGAAACATGGCAAGGTTATGAGGGTATGGAACATTCTCTCCATTGTTGTGGTACATCGTATTCGATCGTAGAATCTTGTTTTTAAAGATGACACTATTGTATTTCTTACAATTTATTTTGAAAAATATGAATTTTTGAAGAAGAAAATGCAGTCAAATTACTAATATAAATAAAAATAAGGGAAATTATAAATATGATATTCAATATTGATTTTTTCGTACGGTCGATGCAACAATTCTAGTGCTCGACATCTTTTTTTTTCGAGTTCGACTTAACATCCTGAGCGATCAATTACTGTGATTTTCGAGTATCATTTTAACAAATGAACGTTTCAACAAAACCCCTGATAATGATTTAAACTTAATTAAATGTGTATAGGCCAAGCATTTTGGCATATGCTGTGCATGCTTTTGCTGAATTAATATTTGTTATATACCTAAATATCACATGTTTATTACAAAATATCGTAAACATCATTCCATCATTAAACACAAGTCTTGTCTTGGGAAGAAAAAACATTCAGAAAAAATAATGTGAATTTCATGTTAGGAACGTGTTCGCGTGATTTTCACGTAAAAATCGCGTGAAGGAAAATTTCACGTGAATTTCACTTTGAAATTCATAGTGAGATTCACGTGTTTTGTATGGTTCATATAAATGTAAATTTTAAATCTGAATTCTGACGTGATGACTGTAACATCAATATGGACACCAAACCTTCTTACAATCAAAGGTTTTGATATATATGTACTATGAACCTAAATTCTCTAGAGTTTCAATGTATAGCTGTTATTGCATCAGATATCAGAATGAAGCGGTACCACACCACCTTCTAGGAGACTACCTTTACGTGAAATCATTGCTTAAATTCATCACTTAAATCACTGCTTAAATTCATCACTTACTTATTTGAATTTCGATCATACGTGAGACATTTCTATATAGGTATATTGTGGAAAAAACACATTGAGTGAGAATATGTTTCAATCAGTATCACATGATATATGTAGAAATCACTTGTGCATAAAACATTAATATATAGGTATATTGAGGAATAAACACATTGAGTGAGAATATGTTTCAATCAGTATCACATGATATATGTAGAAATCACTTGTGCATAAAACATTAATATATAGGTATATTGAGGAATAAACATATTGAGAATATGTTTCTATATAAAACACGTCTATATTAGGTATATTTAGGAATCTGTTTATGTGGGTATCAGATGAAATAATACATTATTAAGTTTGATCCCAATTTGCATCAAAGGAATTTCCTTTACTCATGTTTACATATATATACAAACAAGTCTTATTCTAAGTAAAATTATTGCTTGTATTACCGTCATTTGTTACAATTGATAATATATGACATTATTCATGGAGTTCTGTTGTGTTTTCCCATTATACAGAGTACATCAATGATCTTTAATGAAGCAGGACTGATGAAGTATTTTTGTGAAAAGACATCTAACTGTAGAAATCACTTACATACATTGTAAAGCATTACTATATGGAGTATAGTGAGAATATTTAGAATATGTGTCTGTGAGTATCATATGATACCTGTAGAAATCGACTGTACATAAAACATTACTATATATGAGGTACATTGATGCACACCTTGGGAATTCTTCTCTATTAGTACTTAGATGAACTGTGTTTTATCGTCCGTGAGTTTTAGTGTTGTGGGCTGTGGTCGAGGAAACACATATGCGTCTGAACATCGCAGATGAATTCCGTTGTGTTACATAATTCTGTACTGCGTTTTTAGTCTGCTATTACACACATTGCTTAAAGTATAGATTCATATATCAGCTTGTAAACGCGTGTGATCACCAGTTACCAAACAATACAGCGGTATACATCTCATTAACTGACTTATTTAAATGCAAAAGATCTGCAAATTGGATGGAAATAAATTTCATCTCTGATTTCCGGATATCGTAATGGTATCCAGATACTGCGGCTTCTTCCTTCCTTCTCCCATGTTTTGTTTTCTTTTATCTGCATTCATTTCACTTTAGGATGCATTTACTAACTTTGTTCTTTTAACATCAGATGTTATATTATATGTTTTGTTTGTGGCGGAGTATAAATGTTTGGGGACAGCTGTCTGATAATAAAATAATGACTCATAGGATCGAATTATATCACCCAATACCATTTCTATACACTGTATCATAATGATATACATGTGATGCATCCCCGTATATTCACTCCCTCCTTTTACATACATTACCGTGTACTTACAGACTTCTATAATCAAATTTTTTGCATTATTTTTTAAATGCGTGGTGAGGCACAAACAATGTTTTCTTAAGTCGTTAAAGACATTCAACTTTTGTATCATCCTATTCTGTATTTGCATATTATAGAATGATCTACCCTTGTGGTCAGGTTTTGATTGAGATGCCATGTGTTTGGAGCCAAATTTCATATTTTTCGGAGAACGTGGATTTCTCACACAAAATGATGACGTCCTGTAAGGGAGGTAACTCTGCAATATTGAAATCCTGAATGGCGGATCATGGCGCAGTATTTATACATTAACTGATATCTTCTGAATAATGATGGCGTGATGAAGTTTCTTTGCTGTGAGTTCATATTTATCTTCAATGTATTTCTGTACATAAATCAGTAATCTATCTTTGTATCTGTTTTACCGAGTATTTCTCGGTAGTTACTTAAACTAGCAATTCTTCATCTCTTCACTTAGCAAAAATGTAACGTTTTGTAAAATAACCTTCTGGCTGGAGAAAGCTGTTTACATTCCCCGTGAAACGTTGTCTATTCAAAATAATTGCCATGTCACATGTTTGTGATAGATAAAACGCTACAATTTTTGTATAATAACATGACAGGTCATTTCATCCGTAATCAACATTGATAAGTGTACTAAGGTAAACTTGGAAGATGTTGTTGAGAATCTTTAATGACAGGAGCTAACTGTTTAGATGTGTAACAATATAACTCCATAGTAACCGAGATCCATAAATCACGTGATCTATAAATCACCAGTGAAAGTCCGTACCGTGTAGTTTACGTCACATCAACGCTATCCATTGACAGAGGGCCTTCTATTCCGAGCTTTGCGGTGTGGATGCGCTACCGTTATGGCACATGTGTAGTGTTTTAAAAACACACTTATCTGACTGATTTACACAAGGTTTCATGGCAGATTGGGAGAAACCTTAACTCTCGTTCTCAGTGGAAATAATTCGTATCATTTCTACCGAGTCATGGTTGAGTGATTCTCGCACAGCTGTTCGCCGACATGACGTTTTGGCAATGTCACGTGACTCTAGGTTACATCGCTATAAAATCGTGAATCTTAACATTTTTGTAATAACGTCATGTTTTAACTACATATGATTATATATAAAATGTTGTTTGTTCAACGAGGTCAATATTTCATTATTTGTCTTAAATATGCGGAAGTATTAATTACATGTTCTGCGCGACTTATCTGCACTGGGCTGATGGACAGTTGAGCATTTTTTGTTTGTTTGAGAATCCTTTGGAAAGAATCGTGTTTTTTATTGGGTTTTTTTTTTACAAAACCAGTTGAGTGATTCAACAATATAAGATGTTACTTCCGGATTCATAGCACAGCTTGTGCAGATTAGTGTATGAATAAAGCCTTTGTCATATAGAAGAGTCTTGTGAGTGAATGCGATCCGTTTCTCCACTTATAACGTCATGGTATCGTAGACATTTTATGAATAACCGACCATGGCGTACTGGGAATCGTTGGCTAGGAAATGGGGGGGTGGGGGGGTGTAATGCTACATATATCAATGAAAGATCTGCCCAAAATGTCTAGCATAAGACTGGCCACCAGAACTTGATTAGTTATTGATAAGATTTTCACAGTAGGATTATAATACTAGATCATCCCTCCCATGGCTTGAAACTTAGGAGTTAGGCATGTCGCAGGGACAAAACATTGCGTACCAAGTCAAAGTTTAGTGATGTTTTGGATATTCTAGACACCGGTGGCCAGTCTAGTCTAGTACAAACGCTGATAAGTAAACATTATTCTCGATTAGCTCGAATCACCAAGTAAACAAGTTAAACTTGTCATACCATGCACACTTCAATGACTGAATTATAAGAGGGACAACAACATAGCACTGCCTCACTCTAAATATACGATACCATAATATACATAAATAAATTGCCATTCGCTTGTAGTATAAACCGTGTCAAGTTGTCAACTGATCACGATTATATGCCAATCTCATTGAAAACTGAATAGGTCTTCTGAAGGTCACATCACAGTTATTAGCTGTTTACATTGATTTGATACTTGTACCAACGAATATGACATCCTTATATTTCGCATGGCTAATAATGTACTACGACACAATAAAGTGCCTAAAATAAATTAAGGAAATAGTCAATTAGTTGTATCGATTAGGACAACATTATACAATTATTGACATTTTGTTGGTTAATACGAGCAATTGTTAAACCTGAGAAAGATGATATTCCCCGAGGCCGACGGTCGAGGGAAATATCACCTTTCGAAGGTTCAACAATTCCTCGTATTAACCTACAAAAAGTCAATAATTGTTTTTATATGGTATGATGCCTCTTTAAAAACTGAAATTTGACGTCAGCATAATGACCATAATTAAAAAAAAATCACGAAAATCGTCAACGTATCCTCAGTAGGTACTTTTAGCACTTCTGACAGGCTTCTTCACAATATACGTAATCTTCGAACATATGGCTACATTTAAGAATGTAGTCTCATGGTAAGAGAGACAGATCATGATTTTTTCATGCAGACGCTTGAGTTGTGACAGTGCCCAAGCTCTTCAAGCATTTGAATGACCGAGATTTTGATTAATATTTTTTCTGAAGTTTGAATTTATGCATAAATTATTTTATTAGTTTTAAATATAACAACACTAATTATCCCATCAACCATATATTTCTATTTTACGGTAAATATATATTAATTAAACATTGGTATTCATTTTAAAACTAAATGTATTGACATCTAGGCTATATTAATTGTAACAGGAGAACCTACAATGAATGTATAAAAAGTATATATAATAGGGGAGATAACTCTATTTTGATTAACGTTGAAAAATGAAGGTTTTTATGGTGCTTAAAATGCTTTATCTTGAAAAAAACTGGTTCAATTTTCTTGAAAATTGACTGAATAAAAGCAACTAGGTCATTTTTTTAGTCGATTATTTCTCTATAATATTTGAACTTCACAATTTTAATCTATTTCCCTTTTGTAAGAATGTTTTAGGTAATTTACATGCATTTTCTTACCTAATTTCGACCAAAAATTATCACTAAAAATTAATTATGACGAGAAGTAAAAAAAATTCTTGAAAAAACATTGATATATATCACATCAATTAACCAATAGATATATCATAGAACATTCTGTTAAAGAATTTTATTTACTGGACGAATTTAGTGTCTGTGTCTATTTATATCTAACTATCTATATAGGTTACCGGATATGCAATGTCAACCTCTGAACAGGTGTTCATCTATCTCAGGTTGACATTGCATTTTGAAAAGACCTATCTGGGCGGTCTAGACCAATCAAAAAAAGGCAAAACTCGCAGTCATTTGAAAAACAATAATGTAATATTTTATTGACTTTGGGATGAGACGTGAGAATCTCAACCCTAGAAGTAAGTTCAAAGTTGTCGAACAAGAGGCGTGTCGGGTGTTTGTATTTGACGGCTTAAGAAATTTACCAAATTCTGACCCAACAGGAGCTGACAGTGTTCTCTTACCCTATGTACTACATTGTTCATCTTACATAGAAATGTCAGAACAATAAGCCAATGGTGTCATGGCGTCATTGTAGTGATGTCGTGACGTCATAGAATTATTCCCGCGACGTCGCGATATGGTTTACCTGTCATCATAAAAAATGTTGATCACGTGTAGATAAAACATCTATCAATGGTAAATTATTATCCGGAAAAGGGAAATGATAAACCTGAGACGCAGTACCTTAAGGCTGAGCTATAGCTTGATTTGTTTTGTAAATTAACAACTACTCAATGCACTTTTCAGCCAATAATATTGCTGCTCGGTCTAGACGCTGACTAAGAATAATACAGGGTGGTAGATGCCTGTTGTAATTATAAAACACTTATTGTACATATGATCTGTGCCGATTTTTAATCTAGAACTCTCAGTGATGACTCATTCATTGACATTAAGATGGTTCCAAATACATGTATGTGTATATGCAAACCATAACTTTATTTCTGGATCCGCCAGCTTAATATTGGTTTCACGGTGTAGGGTTTTAGTTTATAAAGAAGGAAATTGTTGTTTGATTCCTGAAAACGACTATAACGCGTATACACTTTCATCAAAAGGTCACACTTTCAGCTAGTCCAAAAGACAATAAGACAACCGAATAATTCGGACTAACTTTCACCAAGTTGTAATGTAGCACTCGCGTGACCGACAATATTGCTGTTACTTCATACTCCAACAGCCACGGTACGGTCTCAGAAACTACTATAACACAAACTAAACGTTACCAACAATTTACACGGGACAATAGCTATTCTATGTGACTCAAATTACTACCGGAATTCAATTGCTTTACACCTGGTGAAAATATCACCAAATTACTACTCTCAACACTATCAAGTTCTAATGTACTCTACACTCCTAAATGTCATATAAGTATAATAAATATTACAATGTCGGTGAATACATTCCATCAGTGCAACTACATAGAGCAATGGCTGCCTTTTCCACACCTGTGAGTACATCACACCTGACTCTATAACACGTTGCCGCACACACCTGCTTTTGGAAATCTTTGCTTATCGCTGTCTAAAAAACAAAATCAGCTCATTGCGTTAGACGTTTATTTTCTGAAAACGACTTTCAAATTCCCTCGTTCTAAAACCCTGTCAATCATATCACAAGGTTGTATGGGTAGCCTAACAAAACAGCATCAGACTGCATGGATGTTTTGCATGAGATAAACCGGTACTGCAC